>NW_020664383.1:2694186-2815621 GCF_002925995.2 Terrapene triunguis
GAGAGAGAGAGAGAGAGAACAGTCCTATTTACTGAGCAACATAAAGAATATTCATAATATTGAGAAAATACTGCATCTAACTGGCCAGTCCTTGATATGTGGAATGATGCAATAAGCTAAAGTGCCATATTAGGACTGTGAGGACCAGTAGAAACTGTTATACAAGAATGAGCTAATTTGTGCAATATCATTTTACATTTGGATGTGAGAATCCTTAACCTAGTATGTCACACAGCTGTGACTGAAGCTTTGATAGAACTAGTTTTGAGGGTGTGGTTTCTAAACTAAAAATAAATCTCCATGACACTAGTCACTAAGAACTACTACAGTATAAGTGAAAATAAAAGGATCTCCCAAGACTGAGAATGAGAGAAGGATCTGAGCTGATTCTCTTTCTCTGGTGTAAGGAGAAATGGACTCTGGCACACGTGTGAGGATGAGGGCAATACTTCCTCCCACAAGTGACCTGGTTACCCCTTCTGTGGAGCACCATGTAATTTCTCTAAGAATATACCTTTTACTTACAAAACAGAGATGCTATTGCATAGTAACAGTTTTATTTTTGGTGCATGGGGTGGGTGGGGATGCTGTGTCCATTGAGATAGTCAGTGTTTCCCTTTCTCCTCTGTGGACAGGAAAGTGTAGCCTGAATAGATTAATAGCACTTGTTTATTTTCTCCCCACCTCCCACCCCCATGCTTAGCATTCTTTGGTGGGGTGGAATGTTATATTTTTTTTCACTGAAAGATGTGCTCTCTGGTTAGGCTCACTAGTCTTTACTATGCTGGAGGAAATATCGATATACACAAACAAAGAAAGTATTAATTCTAAAAGCTGGATAAAGAGTTAATATGAAAATCCCCACATTTTGGTTTTCAATATATGAACAGAATTTGGGTTCTAGCTCAATATATTTTATCTCATGAGTTGCTGAATAGCTTAGAGTCCAATTATCAATCTTAACTAAGCAGAACAACTGCTTTCGTGACTTTCCACATGACAATTTATGTTAATTTATAGCTATACATGCTGTAAGACTAAAAGTTTACACAGGAGGCATTGTAACTCATAATGATGCATGCAGCATAGGGTTGTATGTGTTTCGGTCCCAAGGAAAGCTAGTGGCAGACTAATGTTTCACAATCCAGGCTCATCCTCATTGGGGAGGGACATGAGTTTATTTAAACAAACAAACAAACCCAAAAGGTTTAAGGTCTAGGTTGTGCCTTTATCTTACTCACCCAAACAAGGAAGCAAGGACCCTCTTGCCTTTGCTCGGCCTATCCATATCTTTGGTTCTGGGTCTGGTGTGGCACACAACTCTTGCATCTGCCTGAGAGCAAATGGGTGAGGGAGGGTGGATAGAGTTTTAGCTCTGTCCCCCTACTCACTGGCCAGAGTAGCTTGCTAGGCGCAAGGGGGAAGTTAGCTATCCGTTTTCAAGGGATGAAGTAACTTACTTCCTCTAGAGAATAAGAGGGGACCAGGGGAGGAATTGATCCACAGACTTTCCTCTGAGGCACAATACTTCTCGCAGTGGCTGCTGGGGTGGTGCTGCTTGTTCAGGGCTTTGCCCATAGGCATAATCTAGTCCTGCATTTGGAAACCAATTGCATTTAAGCAAACACAGTCACCATTATCTTTAACTTATTTAAATGTGGAGTCATTTCAAGAAACCATGTTGCCTTTTTATATCCAAGAGGCTAAAACATCAGTCATCATTACTTATTTTATTCAGTTTTTCCAGGAGAATAACTGAGCATTACACAGTCCTGAACCCAAAGCTAATATATAAGTAGGACAGAAAAACAAGTTATATAGAGAAGGGCAACTGCTTTGCAAAGACATTGTCTATTTTCAGTTGCAGTTGATTTTATTGCTTATTTCCTCATAGCATTTAATATTCAATTGAATTATAGTTCACGTTTCAATGAATAAAGTCAAGAAACCTTTATGGTTTATTTTTTATCTAGACATACAGTCAATGGCCCCTTTCCACTAAGTCAACTCAGTAGTATTTCCTATAAATATATTCCACCCACCACTGCTATCTGAGCTACCTGCAGTGCTCATGCTGTGCGGTGATCTCTATGTTCGGCTGGGCAGGGAAATGCTCTTAAATTTTCCCCAACTCATTACGTTTCTCTTTCAACCAAGAAGCCAAACAAGCTGCTTATGCTGCCTGATGCCAATATACCTAATTTAAATGAGCTGAGGCTTAACAGTGTTAACAGTGTAGGCTGGCTTCATGAAAATATAAAGTCCAACCTTAGCTAGTGGTGAGGGAATTTCTAGCAATCTGCTCCACTGAGTTCCCTCACTATCTCACCTGGGGAAACTGCGTACATTTTGTATCTCACATGTAGCAGACATTTTATTTAAAAGAAAAAATACCTGGGACACTATTTAGTATTCTAGTAAAACATATTTTTCTCTAAAACACAAATTCAAATCCATAATAGAAGTGATAGCAGCATAAAAATCAGATACAAAAGTAAAGTTGTAAAGTTAAAATGAAGCTGGCAAGTAATTTTTAAAAATATTTTATTTCTTTTCATTCTCTATTTTTTTTTTGACACAGCCTTAGGAGCATGAAATATATATTTTAAAGAAGTAACACTTACATAAAGAGTATGAATGTAAATTTATACAGTGAATATGAATTAATTTAGGCTATATGCAGATATCTTTGCTCACCTTGAGTAGTACCTTACTCCATGTGTAGCCGTATTGATTTCAACAGAACTACTTTCTGAGTAAAGTACAACTCAAGGTGAGTAAAAGTATCAGAATCTGCTCCTTAAAGAGTACTCACAAATTAGGATGACAGAATCTGGTGCGTTATTCCTATTGAGTAATATCATTCTTCATGAATAATTCCATTGACATCAGTGGTAAAATACTATTCAGTGTGAATAACGGTGATAGAATCTGTGCCTAAGGTAAGATGCAATAGAGGAAATAGGCTAAGCATGACAAAGCCAAAATTGTAGGAAAATGTACCAGGTAAATTAAGACCATAAGAACAGCCATACTGGGTCAGACCAATAATCCATTTAGTCCAATATCATGTCTTCCAACAGTGTCCAGTGCCAGATGCTTCAGAAGGAATGAGCAGAACAGGGCAATTATCAAGTGCTCCAGTCCCTGCTTTTGGCAATTAGAGGTTTAGAGACACCAAGAGCATGGGGTTGTGTCTCGGACCATCTTGGCTAATAGTCATTCCTGGTCCTACTGCAGAAATCAGCAATGTTTGGCACGTGGCCCGCCAGGGTAAGCCCCCTGGCGGGCGGGGCTGGTTTGTTTACAAGCTGCATCCGCAGGTTCGTCCGATCGTGGCTCCCACTGGCCGTGGTTCGCCGCTTCAGGCCAATGGGGGCTGTGGGAAGCGGCGCGGGCTGAGGGATGTGCTGGCTGCGGCTTCCCGCAGCCCCCATTGGCCTGGAGCGGCGAACCGCGGCCAGTGGGAGCCATGATCGGCCGAACCTGCGGACGTGACAGGTAAACAAACCGGCCCAGCCCACCACAGGGCTTACCCTGGCAGGCCGCATGCCAAACGTTGCCGATCCCTGTCCTATTGTTTTAAACTTGATGCCTATTAATTTCATTGGGTGAGCCCTGATTCTTGTGTTATGTGAAGGGACAAATAACACTTCCTTATTTATTTTCTCCACCCATTCACAATTTTATAGACCTCTAGCAAATACCTCTTTAGTCAATCTCTTTTCCAAGATGAACAGTCCCAGTCTTTTTAATCTCTCCTCCTACAGAAGCCGTTCCATACCCCTAAACATTTTTGCTGTCCTTCTCTGTCCTTTTTCCAGTTCTAATATATCTTTTTTTTTAAATCAGAGCAACCAGAACTGTATGAAGTATTCATGGATTTATTTAGTGGCATTCTGATATTTTCTGTCTTATTATCTACCCCTTTCCTAATGGTCCTAACATTGTTTGCTTTTTTTGGCTGCTGCTGCACACTGAGCAGATGTTTTCAGAGAACTATCCATGATGACTCCAAGGTTTCTTTCTTGAGTGAAAACAGCTAATTTAGACCCATCATTTTGTATGTATAGTTGGGATTATGTTTTGCAAGGTGCATTACTTTGCATTTAAAAACATTGAATTTCATCTGTCATATTGTTGCCCTCTCGCCCAGTTGAAAGAATTATCAATCATATTAGTTAATAAACATTCAGGGGGTGGGAGAAGCAGAACACAAAGAGCACACTGGAACGTGGCAATGAGTCTTGTGCAATATTCATGTGCCATAGTGAGAATCAATTTCTTAACAGGTAGCTAAAGTACTCAACCTGACTTTCTAATAGCACTATTGGTTTCTCAGTTCAAGCAAATGATCAGGTTTGTGAACAGTACTCCTGTCATGGGAATGCTGGAAAATGTGCTCTGGGGTAGATCAGTAGTTCAACCATCAAAAATCCTTGAAGACTAGGCTTAGCAAAGATATAGCTAAATCAGTGGGGAATATAACTTCAAACTGCCCTACTGTTTCAAAATAAATTATTTCCCCAAAAGTACTGAGTATAACCACCAGCTATGAAACTTTTTTCCTTCCAAGTCACATTTCAGCAAACACATTTGAAAAGGTCGAGGAAAAGGATGAGGATACGTGCAATGGAAGATCTTAAACAACAAATCCCTTATATTCAGAACCTATAGAGAATTAATGTGCAAGATTAAATGGAACACCAGTCTTGCCTATTAAATGTTGATTCAAAGTCTCTGTTCCATTTATCAATGATGGAATCAGTGTCAGCATGATATCAGGCATACAAGATGTGCTTGCAAAGCCCAGAGATTATGGGGAACATTCTTTTAATATACTACAAGTCTCCTGGGTGAGGTATCTTGGAGGCCAGATTTTTAGCTACATAGCCCTTAAATGGAAACACAGATGAAAGTTCACTTGAGGAAGTTCATTCCAGGACTTAAAATGTTTAGGCTGCAGCTCAAATAAAAAGTGGAGTTTTTCTATCTGTGACAAGAATCCAGCAGAGGACTTTCAAATGGTCTGTCTCAATATTTATACTGTGATATTGAGTACTACAAGTGTATAGATTTGTTTCTTGGACTGCAGGTCAGAAATAGATACACAATTTGCAAGCCTTGTTAATTAACATTTACTGTATTGTTGTCATATAGGGGACTGGCTGTGTCAGGAAATTAGTAATGTTATACAGAAACTTCCACATCTAGGCCTACTTTTCATATCTAACCAGGTTAGCATGGTGAGAAACCCCAAAATCTAAAAGTGCGTGTGCTCAGCTAACCAAAACTGACAAATCTGGTTTTGACTTTCACTTGAATATTTGTTAATGTGAACTTGAAAATTCAAACAACTCTGTCAAGAATCCTGTCAAACCCAGTATGGAGTGTCTTTTTCACAGAGACCTCCATCACATTGGAACTCCAACCAGCAGCTTAATTGAAAAGGCCAAAGATTGTATAGGTCTGGACAATTAATTACTCTTTTCATACAGTGCAGTGCATGGGAATCTCTGATGTCAGTAGCAGTTGGAGTGAGCCCTAGAGGTGCAGTGCCTTAACTCTGGGTTGAGAGGCACATTGATAGTGCACCATAGGAAATTGTACATTGCTGCTGTTTCATTTTTACCTGTTCTGTGGTTATAGACCTACATAGATGAGGGTGGCAGGGAGGGGGTTGTTACGTGTAGGGAAAACTTGGAGGAAACTGCACTGTAACTTACAAGGTCTGAACTTGTGGTAAGGTGCTTCTTTATCCGTCTAGTTTTGTCTTTTAGATGGGCCTTCAGGGGACTGCCTTATATTCTTTTTTTGTACAGTGCCTAGCACAAAGGTCCTGACCCTGGTGGAGGCCTCTATGCACTACTGAACACTAATAATAACACAGTAGAGGACTTCATCCACATTTGGCAAACCATCATTTTTGACAAAAATATTCATTTAAAATAATGTATTTATTATTTATTCAAATTAATAATGAAATAATATATTTTGATATGTTGTCACAACATAGCTGATGAATCAGATCTTTAAGCATAGATATGGGAGTGATTTGTAAGAGTTATTTAAACACTTCTCTAGAAAATATCCCTTCTTCTTCTTTTTTTTAAAGGTGGTATTAATCTAGCCCAACTTTGTTTAATTAACTGAAGGGTCTCATTAGACTCATAGACTCATAGACTTTAAGGTCAGAAGGGACCAATATGGTCATCTAGTCTGACCCCCCGCATGATGCAGGCCACAAAAACTGACCCCCCCACTTTCCCTTAACTCTGCTGTTGAAGTCCTGAGATCGTGATCTAAAGACTTCAAGTCGCAGAGAATCTTCCAGCTTGCATACTGGATTATATACAGTAATTATAACTGATTAAGAGCTTTACTTTTGTTGTGTGTGTTAATTCCTCTGGAAATTTAAACAACTTTCTTCTTTGGCTTTTCCTGTGTGACTTGTCAAGTTCAGTCACATTTTCACTGATGATGCTTCATTTCCATTTTGTCTTGTGTCTTGTTACATCAGTGTAACACAACATGATTGATTTAAGCCAACCTGACATATCACAAAGTGAAACTGCTGTCTTCTGAAACCCATATTAAAAAATCAGGCCTTTTGGGAATACAACCACATGGGGAAATATTTTTTCAAAGTACAAAAATGCATTTAGCTATATCAAACTTAAATATTTTATATATATCATATACATACATTTTACATATATAATCAATTAGATAATGAATTGACAGAAAATCATTAAAAGTTGGATATAAAATTTAGGATGCTCTCCCTTTTTTAGGAATGGGGTAAACAGATGTGATTTCAATTTTGGTTAAAACTCCCACATTTTTGGAGTTTGAAAAAACTCTGTTAGGGATTAATATTATTCTTACTAAGTACATGAAAAGGCATCCATTTCATGAGCTTTGGATCAGACCCTTAATATTAGTTTAAATTTATTATATAAGTGTGACACAAGGGCATCTGGATGCCAACTCATAGTGAGCACAAGGGGTGCATAAGGGTTACAGGAATCTTGTGTTTACATTCTACTTCACCAACAGGGATCACGTGAGGCCTCTAATAAAAGCTCAAGTCATATTGATCATCAATATCATTACAAAACACATGTCCAGATGTTGTGTAAGTTGTTGAGCATATACACTGCAAATTATGTTCTAAAGGTCTGTGTCTAGGGACTGGTCACCAGTAAAGGTGAAATACATTTCTTGTCTAACAGAAATGTTTGTCTGTTTACATGTAAATGTAGATATTTCATGATTCACAGTGGGCTTCTACTCACCAGTCTGAACTGAATAGCAGTGAAAGATTGTGATTTCTTGAAAGAAGAAAGTTACAGATGTAAAGACGTAAACAGCAGTGGGAGGGGACCCCTAATTTGAGGTGCATGTCAAAGATCTGTGCTGGTAAATTTAGGGGTGCAAAGAGACAACTTGTTATCCTTCACCTAGAAAGTATATGGAAAGCAAGTTTGTTTCATGAAGAAGGGATCTCAACCAGTCTTGGTGGAAAACACTGGAGAGAACTTTGGGTGAGAAGCTTCTTTAGGCAGGAGAGTAACTTGTTAGTTAAGTTTAGTCTATAGAAAGTGTGTGATGATTATTTTATATGTAACTAGTATTTGCACTCCAAATATTTCAATATATATATTGCAATACTTGTACTCACTATCATTTACGTTATTTTTGTTTTCACTATAAATATATCTAAATGCTGTGTATTGAGCAGAGATGTATTCTAGGGTATAACTAATAACCTGGTGTGTACTGTTTCTTTGGGAACACCGGCGTTCAGTGGACAAGGAGCTGGACACTTTAGGGAACACTCCAAGGTCTGGGGGAGTGGTGTATGCCTAGCACTTACTTGTTCAGAGAGTGTTTGTGTTGCCAGAGGCTGGTGGTTTCAGGGAGATGGTGCACAGTAGGCACAGACAAGTGTGCTTTATGCTAAGGGCAGAAGGTGGTGAGGTGCTTCATAACCCTGGGTATCTCTGGGCAGCATCACAATAATTTTAAATGTTAGGTACTTATATGGCCTCCATCACAGTAGTAACTGAATAATTCCAAGTTGTTATTGTATTTATCTTTTCAGCACCCCTGTATTTTCAGGTATTAGCCCCTTTGTACAGATGGCGGACTTGGGCACAGATAGATGAAGGCCCAGATTCACAGAAGAACTTAGGCATTGCAATGCTCAGTGCTGCAGGAGGCCTCCCTTGTAAGCTTTTGCCCAGTAGCTGGGGAACTTGCCCAGGATGTAGAAGACACAGGTTCAGTTCACCTCTTTGGCCTGATGAGAGAGGATTTGAACATGGGTTTTCCACCTCTTAGATAAATGCCCCCCTCAGTCACTTTGTGGAGAGTTAGGCATGCTCTGGGCACCCCAACTAGATTGAGCCCAGGATGATGGGAGAACAACTATCTCTTGCTGGTTTGCAGATCATGCTGGGGTTTAGCTGTGAAATAGGTGTCTGGCTGCCTGCCTAAGGCAGCAGTGTACATGGCCAGAAGCATAAACAGGCATGTAGGGAACTTTTACAGTGCAGGTGCTCCTTGATTTTAGGTGCCTTTAGGTTTAGACATCCACTGAGCATGGGTTTTGAGGATCTCAGTAACACCCACATTTTGGGCTTCAGTGATTTGTACTAGGTCACACAAGAAGTCTGACAAAGAAGGGAATTGAACCCAGCTCTCCCAAGTGCCAGCCTAGCGTCCTAAATGATGGCCTATCATTTGCTTCCCTGGTCTGGCTGTTGGCCCAGACCAGAAGCGATAGTTTGATGCATACAAAGACACCTCATGTGGTATCACCATTCTCCTCTGCCCACGGAAGAAGAGAACCAAAACTCTTTTCTGTGGCTTTTTGGGCTTTGTGCACCTTACTTCTGTGCAGGGCTTCCATATCATGGTGAAAGATTTTCAAATGGAGCCTAATAAATAGAGGAAGAGATAAATTGAGATTTAAGGTCTGTCTGAAAGAAGAAATTACTACAAATCTTGGTAGAGAGCTTTATCTTCAAGTTATGCCTCTAATAAATGGAACGAAGTTCTGATAAGCCTCCAAATAATCATTTGAACTGTTGGGTAATTAGTGCAACCAAACTGACTCAGCAAACCATTTGAACTTTGCCCCTCGCTGAATGGGGAAATCATGACACATTTTAGCTTAACAATTTTTCGAAGGCTTGCATTCAAAATAATGTATTAGAAGTTCTCTTTTGATGTAGATTCTGTGTCATCTTGCTTAGAGAACTGTTGTCTCTTAACATTTGTAGATCCTTAACATTGACATTTCCTAACATTTACATTTCCTAATCTATTCAGATTAGGCTAAGGTATAAGTCTCTTAAAATTGCCACAAATCAGCATTGCTTGTTAGGGGCTTGCTGCTAAAATCTCCAAACATTCCATCTGTACTGGGCCCATTGACCTATCTGCACTGAGCATGCTCCCCAGGCTTATGGAGCTGAAGCAGTGGCCATTGCTGGCCCAAGAGCCAGAAGAAGACCATAAACTCTAATTTTAGCTCTTTCACTTACTGGTGGTAATAGTCTCTTCACTTCGTAGAGCTCATTATTGAGCAAAGCTTCATACCCCTACTTGAGGAGACAGGCAAGTATTTAACATCTTACATATGGGGTTATGGAAGTGTTGCACAAGGCCACTTCTGTCATGGCTGGGAATAGAACCCTATCAGTATGGTACATCCAAGTCTCATGCAGAGCCATACTGCCTTTCAGAATGCATGCATCAATCCATGTGTTTGTCTGTTCTGTCTGTAACCTCCCAATTCCATTCCCTTCCAGTGCCAGGAATAGAAGCCATGAATCTTTTACTCCTAATATCCCACTGCTGTCTAGCAAATTGTTGTGTTAACCATATGCAACATCTGCATTTGACTTCCCCTTAGTGGCTGGACCATATAGAAGAGCACAACCTACTATAGCTATTGGTTCCTTTTTTAGCTGATAGTGGTAGATTCCAATCTGGTGGAAGCAAGTATCTACATTTGGCCATCCTCCATCAGTAGAGAAGGTCACCAAAACACTTACGGTTTTAAAAAGTGTGCTGGGAAGAATGAAGTAGCCTTCTGTGCTTTGAGGGTAAACCACTAAACTGGGACTTAAGTTAGAATTCAGTTGTCCATCTGCACAGGGATGAATTTTCTTGAGTCGTATTAGTGATAGAATACAGGGTTCTTAATGGAATTTTTTTTACCCTTTTACAACAGGTTCAAAACACCTTAATCTGAAAATCCCCTTTTAAAAGCAAAATTCTCAGTATTTTAGTGATGAGTTTACAGCATTTTATCCTGAAAATGAAGGCACTCCTGCAAAAAATAGAATACTGGCAAGTAATATCTTGGGGAATTGTTTTTTTTTCTTCCTTCTGCTGTGACTGTTACCTTTTAAGCAATATGTGTTTAGGAAGTTAGGAAGAATGCATTTATCCAGAGTGTGCTCTCCTTGAACTTATAGCTCCAGGCAAACTTCAATGTTATAACATGTTGCTTCTACATCAACTTTCTGTCTATCCCTAGGCACAGGGGAGCTACTTTGAAGTTCTATCAAAAGTAGACTTCAAAGAGTATTTACAACTATGCATTATAAAATGACAGTGTGAAGAAAGGAAGTATGGCTTTGGTTTATAGTCACTTCTGCTGGGAGATAGGCAGCAGTAGGCAAAATTGGCAGCTTCACAAAGGAAGAGCATGATCTTGTGAGGTGCAGAGAGCCTCCTGATGGAAGTGCAACACTCAACTCCCACTGAAGTCAAAATATCTAAAAATTGTTTTCAGTTGCAGGTGATATTATGGGACAATACAAATTCCCTAATAAATTGTTTGAATTAAGAGTGGTCTGCTCAAATAATACATACAAAAGTTGCAAATTTGTTTTATTGGTGACTCTTTATATGTACAATAATCTAAAGAAAATGTAATCTATTTCAGATCAATAGCATGCATTGCCTGAATGAGCTGGTTGTGGTAAGAATATTGCTGCCCAAGGAAAGCAACTAAGGTCCTCATCCTATAGCTGAACTTGCCTCCATGCTCACTAGCCCACTGGAGCATACTATTCCTATTCAACTATATAGGAGTGGAGACTTTCAGATTCCAAAAGTATCTCTTCTATAGCTGTGGAATACTGAATTGGACTTTGTATTATTCTCCCCTGCTTTCTTCCCCCCTTCCTCCATGTTGATCAATGTCTGATATTTGCCCAGCCCAGGATCCTGGAAACAATAGCTTCTTCTAGCATTGGACTCTATCTGGATTAACATACATTTCCTAGTGACAGATCGAGGAAGTGATACTCTTGAGAACCATAAATACAATATAACACAACAGGAGGGGAGGAACTCCTTTACATTAGTAAATGTTGCAATAAAGCATTGCCAATTTAATTTTTATTATAACTGATTTTAGACTTTGTGCCTGGCCAACATTCCATGCATCAACGGTTTTCCATAGCTTGTACAGCTTAGGAGCCCTTGGGATATTTTTTGGCTGATACATACCACCATTCAGTCTGAGAAAATAACCCCCAAAGCAGCTCAGGACTGTTCATGACCTGCGATTAATGCAGCTGGCTAAGACAAGGGACTTGATAGTCATCTACATTTCAGTTCCCCAAGAAACACCCAGTTAGGTTCCCCTTGCAACAGAGAGACTCAAAATGCCACGGCAGCTGCTAAAGCAAATATAATTTTTAAAGAAAAAAAAGCTCTCATTAGTTTCATTAGGTACCTCAGTCTAAAAGACTATTATGATTTGTCTCTGATTCAATAAAAGTTCTGTAGAGTACTGAATAGCGGAAGGGGGAGCTTTGTTGCTTGTTACTGCAATACAAACCAGAAAAATCTGAGTTGTGTTGTCCTTTTTGTTTCTCTTTCTTTCATATTCTACTTAGTGTTAAAAGTATTATTTTTTTAAATATAGCCTTTGATTTTTAACTATATGTCCCTATAACTGGTTTCTACTTACCACTGGAAAGTCCTTTTGGCTACATCTGGGGATTAGCTCTGTCCTGCTCTGGCACCCCTTCCTTCATTGCTCACCCCATGGGCTCTATCTCTGGACTCAGAGTGCTCCCTCTTCATGACTCAGCCCAGATCACTCTAGTCCTCCCCTGCCAGGCTATCAGAATTCCACTGACAAACTCTCTATAGGCAGTCTTCTGTGCCATTTTCTCAGTGGTTGGGAGGGAACCCAGGCCCACTCACTACTCTGGGTTCCAACCCAGGGATCCTATGCCTAGCAACCACAGGCTGCTCTAGCTTTAACACTGTTTCTCTACGCACTTTTCTATCACTATTCTCTATCTTCTACTCTACCTCCAGATTTATCACTAGAGCTTTTAAAATAATGTCATAAAAATTTAAGGAAGCTTGTTTTGTTCCAGGCTACGCAGGCAAGTAATACACAGATGTCAACAAAGTAGAGGCTATAACTCTATTAAATTAACTAAAATAAAGGTTGTGGGGTAAATAGGACCCCAAGAAACTACTCACTGGAAATTGATCTAGTGCAATACTTAAACTGGTCCTAATGGCCTAATACTTTTATCCACCAGGCCTTCCTCTGCTTGGCAAATAAGGAGATTGAGCACCATTGAACATGATCATCCTGTTGCCCTTTCCTTGTGCAATGGATGAGGGTCCATTGGAAATTGAAAGACTGAGAAGATTTTGATTGCTTATCTTAGGAGATGAGTAAGAAGTGACATCATCAAAGTATAATAAAATGAATAGTGTAGAGAAGGTAGAATGTTATTCCTGTCTCTGAACACAAGATCATGTGGACATTCAATAAAATGGAAAGGTGGCAAATTGAAAACTGAGAGAAGGGACTACTCTTGCACACAGTGCCTAATCAGACTGCAGAACTCACTGCCACTGGATGCCATTGAGACCAAGAAGCTATCAATATTCATAGAAAGATTTGACATTTATATGGATAACAAGTGTGACAGGTTGGATCACAGAAACCCCCTTGGGAACTGCCAACTGATGTGCCAAGACTACTTCTGCCCCTGCTTTCCCTGCCAGCCTGGAACCCCAGCACCCTGTCTTGCTGAGTCAGACACGCCCATCTGCTCCAGCATAGACCCAGGGTCTGAATTACTTGCCCCAAAGCTGCAGACTTGACTGAAAACAGCTAACAGAAGTGTTCTTATTTTTAACACTTAGATGCCCAACTCCCAATGGGGTCTAAAACCCAAATAAATCCATTTTACCCTGTATAAAGCTTATACAGGGTAAACTCATAAATTGTGTGCCCTCTATAACACTGATAGAGAGATATGCACAGCTGTTTGCCCCCCCCCCCAGGTATTAATACATTCTCTGGGTTAATTAATAAGTAAAAAGTGATTTCATTAAATACAGAAAGTAGGATTTAAGTGGTTCCAAGTAGTACCAGACAGAACAAAGTGAATTACCAAGCAAAATAAAATAAAACATGCAAGTCTATATCTAATACAGTAAGAAACTGAATACAGATAAGATCTCAGCCTCAGAGATGTTTTAATAAGTTTATTTCACAGACTGGATGCCTTCCTAGTCTGGGCACAATCCTTTCGCCTGGTACAGCCCTTGTTCCAGCTCAGGTAGTAGCTAGGGGATTCCTCATGATGGCTGCTCACTTTGTTCTGTTCCACCCATTTATATATCTTTTGCATAAGGCGGGAATTCTTTGTCCCTCTCTGGGTTCCCAACCCCTCCTTCTCAATGGAAAGACACCAGGTTAAAGATGGATTCCAGTTCAGGTGACATGATCACATGTCACTGTAAGACTTCATTACCCACTTGCCAGCATACACATATACAGGAAGACTTACAGGTAAAACAGAGCCATCTGCAGTCAATTGTCCTGGTTAATGGGAGTCATCAAGATTTCAAACCACCATTAATGTCCCACACTTTCCATAATTACAATAGGCCCTCAGAGTTATATTTCATACTTTAGTTTTAGATACAAGAGTGGTACATTTATACAAATAGGATGATCATACTCAGTAGATTATAAGCTTTGTAATGATACCTTACAAGAGACCTTTTGCATGAAGCATATTCCAGTTACATTAACATATTTTCATAAAATCATATAGAGTGCAACGTCACAACAAGAATATCCAGAGTTGGAAGAGTTAGTGCCAATAGATTTTGGAAGAGAGATAAAACCTACTGCTTTAGATTCAATTCAATATCTAAATATTAAGGATTAGAATAAAACTTTCATGGGGACAGATTATCCTACTTCTGCCCACTTTAGGGTTTCACCTTCCTCTGAAGCATCTGGTGCTGATCACTGTCAGAGAGAGGATACCCAGTTTAAGATGGACCACAGATCTGATCTACTATGGCAATTCTTTTGTCTAGACAAGATACCTGAAATGTGTGAAGCTTTGAAGCTTATACTCCGGCTAAAATATTCTTCAATACATATGCAACCTATACATTAAGGGGTGTAATCTTGACCCTTGGAAGTCAGTGGAAGTTTTGCCATTAAGTTCAATGATGCCAGGATGTCGCCCATGATATATTTACCCCAATGTGAGTTTAACTTTCATATTATATTGGGCTTTTTTTTTTTTTTTTTGTAAATGGTGTTGTCATAAACCTGCCCAAACTCCTCCTTATTGGACACTTACTAGGTTGCTGTGCTTGGATCCAAATATTGGATCTGTGAGCTTTTAAAGTCTCCTGGCTCTAGGTAGACTCCAGCATCTCTCATGTGCTTCCTGGGCAAAAACTCTTTGTCTGGTACCCCTTCTCAGAAATGGACCCTCACAGTCTTGTTGCCCTAGGCTCCTAGATTAGTGCTGACCCCTGAAGAGTTTCCAGTAGCTTAAGCACACTCTACTCAGAGCTTCACCTTCACTGTATACTTTTGTTTACAACCTTCCTTTTAGGGACACATGATAATTGACCAAATAGACAGAGTCTTTGGAGAGCTTTCAAAAATCAAGCATGCTTTACTTGTTGACAGTATTAGAGAGATACAGATCCATTCCCCCTCCTAAAACTCAGTCTTCATCTCAGGTTTTTCCTATGGATCCTGGAGCCTCTTCATTCCTTCCCCAAGCTCTCTTTGAGTTTGTGATCCTCTTAATTTCTGTATTTTAAAAGCTAGCCCTAACAGCTTTGTTCTTTGTTCTTCTTCTATTCTTCACTTCTCTGGAGACAAGCTGGAAAGAACTGGCTTTACCCCATTGTTTTGCTTATTCAGGGCAAGGCTTATTCAGTTCTTGATAGTCCTCAACAACCATTTGAGGCAGACAGTCAGGCACCAATCCCCGTCTCCTTAACACAAGAAGTCTGATGCAGGAATACAGCACAGACAGACATAAGTACATACATCTACAGAGTACATAATTTCAAACAATTCATAAACTACATAGATTTCCCAGATCTTCACAGATGTTTTATCAAACTATTCTTTAGACAACAGAATTGTCAGCTGTCTTCTGCTGCTACCTTGTAAAGGATCAGAAGTGCTGCTGTAATGACAAGTGGTTTCTGAACTATCAAATAGCTCTGAGATATACTTAGTGCACAGTGAAAGTTTGTTGATGCTGGTGATCATGTGAATGGGGAAGATCAGTTGAGACATTTGAGAAGAGAAGGCTCAGCTTTCATTGAAGCATAAAATATGCAAACGTAGTATTAGGCAAAATTTTGTTTACCTATTAAATCTAATCCCCTTTCTTCTTTTACACCCACAACTAATCCACTTTGATAGAAAGTCCTACTTCTCCACAGTCATGCTTCAGTGCTGAATGAAGTCTTCACATGAGTTGTAACCTCACCAGAAACCTAATGTAATAAGGGTCCTATGTTTACTAGATAGCTTATCAGACAATAAACTCATCTCAACATGTCTCCGTAGACACTGGACAGTTTAAACTGGACTGTTTTCTCAACAGCATGAATTCATCTTTAGTCAAAAGAAAAACAGTGCTGTTTTATTCCAGCTTTCCTAGAAACTTAAAAACCAACTGTTTCTCCTTTTAAGTAGTGTAACCTGTTCTACAGATTCGGTTTCAAAAGCATTGCTTCTTTAAGGGCAATTTCTTTAGCCTCAGTTTGATTTTTAAACCCAGCAATCTGGGTGTAGTGACTTAGCACTTTCCCATCTACTGTACATTAGTGTGTGGCCCTTCCTCCAATTTGGGCACCTAAACTGATCCTAAAATTACATAAAATAAGCATGTCTTCAGAACATCTCTGAATGTACATTAGCTAGGGTCAGGTCCTCAGCTGGTGGAAACAAGTGTAGCTCAGTTGAGGTCAACAAAGGGAGACACTCTGCATTACTCCATATGAGTATAGTCCTCTAGGGAATATACACACTAGTCACCCACTGCAAGCTCTCCTTGCTCCCTATACTGGTGGTGATGAAGCAGGAGGTGTAGGAGGTGACTCCATAGCACCTGGAGACTCCTCTTGTGGTGTATTGGAAACCGGTTAAATTGACAAACTGTCACTTTAAGTGCGAAGGATTTCATGGAACTGCTTTGCAAGCTCTGAGGAATGCCCTGTGATTTGGGTCATCTGAGTCAGTCAACAGGCAACCAGTCTGGAAGGAGTCAGCTTGAAACAAGATTGGGTGAGTTGCGCCTCGCTGCTGTAGGGAGAGCCTGTTTTCTCTCTTTATCGCTCGCTGTTTTTGTGTATAACTGTTTTGAATTCTGAGAAGGTTTAATTTATCTTTGTATATGCTGAAAACATGACACTCCACAACTGGAGATATCTGCAGCTGCAGGGTTACAGGAGGTTTCTAATGTTTTTGCACCACCCGAGTGGGGAAAAGGGAGTGGAGAGAGCCAGAGAATCTGCATGCTATGTTTTCAAAAGTTCTCTACTGGGCAGAAATCACTTCAGCTTAGCACATTTCTCTGATCTGGCCCCTCATCCTGTAGTTTTCCTCTCTGTGTAGTTAGACTCTGCAGGGAAAAAAACATGTTTCATATGTGTCTGTAAAGCACCTTGCACACTGCTGCCACTTGATTAAAATGTTTAATATTAATACCTGTCATTTTTCACACTGAAAAGGAACACATTTTAAGGGGAGTCTTGTTTCTCCATAGCAAACCAGATGGATTTGTTTAGTTAAAATGGGTTTCTTTCACACATTTGATCAGTGACAAACTCGCCAAACACGATGGCGGAGTGGGGGGAGGGGGTAGAGAGAAATTGCAGATACTGATGCAGCTCAGCTTCTCATAAAAAGAATGAGCCACTTGACGAATGTTGCAAGTGATTAGTTAAATGTACATTGGTCCTTTACATCACCTATGTATTCTAGAATACCTATTTACAAGGTAACCTTGTGCAATTTCTTGGAATATGCTGACACAAGAATGGCCATTGAGATGACCCTGAGAAGATTGTCTTTTATGGAATAGGGGAGTTATTTGAATGATGAATGACAAATTTAGTCAGTGTTAATGTTCATGCACAAAAGACACTGGAAGCACTGGCTAAAACAAGATGTAGGGTGAAATCCTGACCCCCATTGAAGTCAATGACGAAACTCCCATTGATTTCAATGGGGGCGAGAATGTCACCCCTAGTATAGACAAGTACTGTGGAAACTTCCCATGCAACCCCATTGATGCACTGAACTTGTAACATCCCCATTATTCAACTAAGTTAAGTATTGCAGATGAGGTCAGCTGTTTTTCTTTGTTTAGCTCTTCGATCTGTTGTTAACCCCTAACATGTTGCAGAGTTTGTATAGACAATTTATCATAGTTCCCCAAAGGTAAAGATATTGGTTTTGACCTTGAAGAGCCGTGTTGAAAATGTCACAGGAGCAGGCTCTCCAGAATATTCATACAAAAGTGTATCTTGGGATCCAGTAGCTGGGGTAAATCACTGCTTGCTTTGACATCACATTCTCCTTTATCACTAGCTGACAATTGCTGTAAGAGCTCCATCAGTGCAAGGTAACTTGCAATGAATGATTCAAAGTTAGCAGCGTGAACAGTCAATAAATCTGAGGAAAAGACATAGTGGATATGTCTTCACTGCAATTAAAAACCAGAGGCTGGTCTGTTCCAACTGACTAAGGCTCATGGAGCTCTGGCTAAGGGGGGCAGTTTAATGGCAGTGTAGATGTTCAGGCTTGGGCTGGGGTCCAGACTCTAGGACCTTGCGATGTGGGAGGGTACGAACTGGAACATCTACACCGCAGTTAAACAGCCCTTTAACCTGAGCTCAGAAGTCTGAGTCAGCTGGAATGAGCCAACCATGATAGTCTAATTGTAGACATATCCGCTATGGTTACCGAAAGTAATTCTGCTAGGCTTCTGGATTTTTACTGTTAAAACTCACAATATAATTTATTTTATTTATCGTCTCTATTTAGACCCATTCAATAACAGAAGTTCCTAACAACATGAAACGTACATTCTTTTCAGCATTTGTAAAGTACACTTATTTTGTTTGATTGTGAGCCCTGGAGAACTAACATCCTTTTTTTTTTCTTTAATTTTTGGCCCTGATTCAGAAGATACTTAAGCATGTGCCTAAAGGATGCACAAAAATAGACTCATTTGACTTCACTACTCATGTATTTACAGTTAGGCACATGCTTAAGTACTAGAGTTGAGCAAAGTGTAGAATTTCTATCATATAGGAAATTTCAGCACTTAATTTATTTTTCAATCTAAATCAGGACAAAAAGTTGCAATTTCAAAATTTTTCATGAAATAGAAGTTCTGAAATTTCAATTCAGAAATGTCAAAACATTTCATTTTATTTTGTTGAACTGACCCCAAACCTTTCAGTTTGAGTCAGTTCAACATTAAACTGCATTTGTCCATTCTCTCACATTGCATCCTGGGAGTTTTAGTTTAGGTGCCGGATACCCTGATTCTTCCCGGTGGGTCAGAGTCCCTGGCTGGACTCATATAGACTTTGAGGCCAGAAGGGACCATCATGATCATCTAGTCTGTCATTGAAAGTCACAGAACCTCACCCACCTGCAGTAGGCTCATAAACTCTGAGTTACTAAATTCCTCAAATCTTGATTGAAAGACTTGAGGTTACAGAGAATCCACCATTTACTCTAGTTCAAACCACAAAGCAACTCAGAGGAAGACAAAAAGCCCCCAGGGTCTCTGCCAATCTGCTCTCAAGGAAAATTCCTTCCTGACCCCAAATGTGGTGATCAGTTACAGCCTCAGTATATAGGCAAGACCCACCAGCCAGACACCTGAGAAATAATTCTCTGTAGTAATTCAGAGCCTTCCCCATTTAATGTCCCAACTCCATCCATTTGAGATCTGTAAATAGCAGTTATGAATGGGCCATATGCCATTGAAAAAATGTTCCTATTTTTCAACCTGCTCTACTCATCAGTTAATTTCCCTGAATACATGGCTTTAGCTCCAGAGGCTAAGGTAGTAGAAGGGCCCTCAATTTCTATACAGCTTTCTAGAGTCTGTCACTTTCTTCTAGTTTTAGCATATAGAAGGATTGCTTATAAATGATAAGTGGAAATGAGGCTTTGGCCTAAGTTAGGCTAAGTAGAGAGGGATATGGGAAATTGAGCTTGTTAGTGTGAGCAAAAACTAGAGATAAGTTGGAGACAGTTCAATGGGAAAATAGAAGTAAGCAAGTATGTGACCCAGGGTTATGTTGTGGCTAGGTATCTATACTGAGAGCATGGAAAGGACATTGGGGCAGACATTAATTTACATAATGTGTAATGTAAAGCGCCAATAAGAAGGTGGAAGATATGTAGATATGGTAAGGTTTAATGTTAATGTAAGATAGGTTTAATGTTAATTAGTATTATAATTGGTTTACAAGGAGTAGCCCTGCAAAATTGGGGAAAGCTTCAATTAACACTAAAAGCGTATCATAAGATCACAGGATTATAAGGGTATATTTATTTTGTTCTCACTGGACTGAACACCCATTGATACACCATTCCATTCTTGAACATAAGTATAATTGCAATATCTGTGTAAATGGTAATTAAATGCCTGTTTGCTTAATTAATTTTTTTCTCTTAAATAAAGTTTGGTTCTCTTATTCATAGTGTTATCCAGGGTTCTCTACTAAATTAAACTGTCTGTAACTGACCTAGAAGGTTGAACCTGAGAACTAAGTTTGATTTATTGCACACTTATCTTTAACAATTTGATATTAATTGGGAACATTTAAAATTCAAGGTTAGACAGCCTATCAAGTTCATAGTTACAATTTTTTTTGCAATAAACATATTTCCATATAAAGTGAAATATGTGAGAATCTAGCAATAAGACACTAATATTTACAACCATGCATCCATCATCTGATTAAAATCTCAGAGCAAAGAGTGCCTGGTGGAGATAACAAAAAGGTACTGCCATGACAGCAGCATTATCTCTGTAGGCAGGGACTGAATGAGCTCTCTCCTTACATCAAGTGATGAGCTGGGGAAGGGAAAAGGCTTCAGGACCAGTCTGTATTTACATAAACACACCCACTCTGCCTAGGTATGAGCAGACAGAGCTGTTTTGTCAAGCGTTGGTGTTGGATTACAAATCACACAACCCTCCTGTGACAGAGCAGAGAGAATGCAGCCAGGCACAGCAGGGGTTAAAGAACCCCTGTGGGTTCAGATAGCCCCGCCCCATTATATCTGAAGGCAATGCCAGGCCTGGAGGGGGGAGAAAAGATCAGTCAGGGGCTGACTGGCGAAGAGGCAGGAGCTCTCTGTCTGCCTGCCTGAAGGCACAGACCAGCAACCTGCCTGCCAACACAGCCACTGGAGGCAAGTAAGTCTTCCCTGGCCAAGGGAAACCAACAGAAAAGCCCCAACTGTGGGGCAACGGGACTAGCGGGGCCATGCCCCAAACTAAAAGAACTTGCATAGGAAGCAGGCCAGGAAAACAGGCCCTGAAGAAGCAGGCCAGGAAAACAGGCCCTGAATCTCCCCCCCCCCCCCCCCCCCATGGCTGTGAGAAAGATCCATCTCTTCAGTTTAGGGGTTGAGCAACACAGGACCCTGGGCCAGGACCTGAGGGAGAAAGAGGGATCAGTTCCCCTACAGCCCCCCAACCAACAATCTGGCCACTAGGCTGCCTGGCCACTCAGGGCCCTATCACACCTCCCCTCCATTCTTAGTGTATATCTACACTTGGAGTTCAGGGTGTGACTTCCAGATCGAGTAGACACACTCATGCTAGCTCTCCTCGACCTAGCTTGCTAAAAAAAGTTGTGTAGCCAGAGTAGCATGGGCAGTAATGAGTGGTGTCACATGCTAGCCATGCTGAGTACAAATTCCCCCAGATGTCATGGACACAGAGTCAGCACAGCTAGCCTGTGCCACCGCTTGCTGCTCCCCATGCTACACTACTATTTTTTGTGCACTAGCTCTCATTATGTATGTCTATGCAAGCTGGGAATCGCACCCCTAGTTCACAGTATAGACATAACCTTTATCTTTCCTGTCCTTGATAACTGTGATGGATGCTTGGCTGCATGGCAAACGTGTAGTAGATTGGTCCTTGTTTCAGATGATTTGTTTATCCTTCTGTTTGCAGAAATCTAGGCTCAACTAGAAGCCAGGACCCTCAACTAGGGCTCGCTGGAATTGCTGTTAAGAGGCTACTCTCAGGTTTGGTTGTAGGGGCCACCAAGTGTTCTTCATGGTCCTGCTTGCTAGACCAGTGAACTGCCTGATAGTATGTTCACTTCTCCAACCCTATCACTTTTTAGCTGATAGTGTTCACCTGCCAAAGTTTGTGGTGTTTGGCAAAGTTAAGGCACTCCTTCCTTGCTAATCTTCCTTTTTCATGTCCCTGCAACCTGTTAGACTCGCATCACTGGCTGTTTCCCTTGCTTTCTGGCTGTAGGCTTACTGTCTGATTACACTAGCAGCTGGCTGAGCCTAACTTAAGCTTTCTTGTTTATTCCCCACTCTTTGGTACGGTGTATTGAGGGCTATGTTGGAACTATGGTGAGTTTTTCCTGGCGCTGCTTACAGACTAGGGGGCTCTGTATGGAAGAGTGTGAGCTGAATCAATCAGGAAAAAAAACAGTCTAAAACAGGGATCGGCAACCTTTGGCACGCAGCCCGCCAGGGTAAGTGCCCTGGCGGGCCGGGCCGGGCCGGTTTGTTTACCTGCTGCGTCCGCAGGTTCGGCCAATCATGGCTCCCACTGGCCACGGTTCACCACTCCAGGCCAATGGGGGCTGAGGGAAGCAGCGCGGGCTGAGGGATGTGCTGGCCGCCGCTTCTCGCAGCCAGTGGGAGCCGCGATCGGCCGAAACTGCGGATGCGGCAGGTAAACAAACCGGACCGGCCCGCCAGGGGGCTTACCCTGGCGAGCTGCATGCCAAAGGTTGCCGATCCCTGATCTAAAGTAATGAGGGCTGAATTGTTGTTCCTGTCTGTTTTAGATAGCAGCTTGCTTTGTGTTTCTCCATTTTGGGGTTCTTGTGTTTTATCATTCTGAATTCTAAGAAATAAAGTACCATTATGTTCGAGCCTTCCAGCAAAAGTATTTGTTTTTATCTAACTTCTCTGTGTATTTGTCATGAACACAACACTATGTTTACCATGAGTCACTTGTTCAAGCTTTATTCAGACCTGGCCTCTTTGTTCCTGTTCCATATTATTTTAAGCTAAAAGAGGAGACCATGTTGATTAGCACCCTAAGCTACATGACACATCAATGAGGTAATGACGTCTGTATCTGATTATCCACAGCCTTGACTGATTCTCCTACTGTCAGATGTCGCTTTTTTTCTCTTTGCTTTTTTTCTTCTCCATCTTACTCTCTTGTATCTCTGTGTTCCCAATGTCAGAGATGCTCACCTTCTCTATCTGTCCATCCTCTCTTATTCCTTTGTTTTGCTCTTTTCCCTTTTGACTCCCTGACCCTTTCCTGGTTGGCTAGTTCTTTGATGGCTTGATCCAAAGCCCACTGGAGTCAATGGAAACCTTTCCATGGACTTCAGCAGGCTTTGGATCAGGCCCTAAATGGACAAAAAGATATGTCCGCATACCAGAACTCTAGGATGGGTTGATTTATAAGATTGTCTCTTGAAGTGTTCATGTTCTCTTCTTATTTCCTCTAATGAAGCTAGTGAATGAAATGGGACTATAAGCCAAGAAACAAAACTTAAAATATATGATGCCAGTAATAAGGCTAGATCATCTAGTTTGACCTCCTGCTTACAGACTAGGGGGCTCTGTATGGAACACAGGCCAGAGCATCTCACCCAACCCTGTAGATTCAGTTGGTCAATAGGAAACAAGATGGGGAAAAAGACTTGCTTCCCCAGATTCATTATGGGGAACTGGTGTTCCATGGGGGCTGAGATTTATCTGTATCTGATGGTAGACTGGAGTGGGTTGTGGATTTTTAATAGAACAATCCTCTATCCAACTTTACTCTGTGGTGTGCTCTGCAGATCCATACCAGAGCTTAGTGTAGAATCCTGCATTAGAGAATCAAGGAAAGCTATGGGACTTTGCATAATGCTAATAGTGGGGCCATGGGATGGTTTGACAGTGTTCTATTTATAAATACACCCCCACAAAACCCCCCAAGGTATATACACTATAGGGCTGAGGCCTGGTGGCTGTATACCACAATGCCAATAATGATAACAAAACAACCATCTAGATGCAATGTGGAAAAACAGTTTCATGGTCTATCTCAAAGCACTCAGTTTTCATTTCTTGTCTCGTTTGCTTTTTACAAATACAACAGATTCATGAAATATGTCCACAATAAAGACCCAACCAATGCAAAATTCCCCTGTTTTGTTGTTCATTATAAACTAGAGCCAGGAGAATAACTGAATTTTTTGGTTTGTTAGCACCTTCACAAAAATGGGAGGGGGGAATGTTCAGTATTGGTTGAAACAAAGGAGTTTTTCTGGAATTTTTGGTGAACTGAAAAATGTCTCAGAAAAAAGTTGATTTGGATTGAACAAAAAGCAAAGGAAGTGAAGGGTTAGATTAAACCAAATGGCAGCAGGAGGAGCCCGGTGGTTTGTGGTCATCATTTAGAATGTGGGGAAAAATAGGTCCAATTCCCTTCTCTGCCTGATATGGAACAGGATTTGAACGTGTTCTCCTCTGTTGCTGGAAGAGTGCGCTAACCAGTGGGCTATAGGATATTGTGATATAGGCATGTCTCAGGTTCTCCTATTGAAACTGTTCCTCTCTATATAAAATATTAGCATAATCATGGGGGGGGAGAGAGAGAGAGAGAGAGAGAGAGAGAACGAATCTCTGTAACTTGGTGGTTAGGGCACTCACCTGGAGGTCAAAGACCCAAGTTTATGTCCCTACTCCAGTGACTATTTATACACAGTGGAACAGCTTCTGCAGAAGAGATAGAGAGGCATATATCTGAATATCCTACATCCCACTGGTTAGTGCACTCTCCTACCCAGAGGTGAGTCACACTCCTAGAATGTAGGAGACCCCTGGTTCAAATTCCTGCTCCCCATCAGGCATGACGGGGTATTGAGCCTACCCAAAAAAATGGAAATGAGACATTTTTGTTAATGTTGAAACAAATTTCTTTTTTTTTATTTGACCAAAACAATTTGCAGAAAATAACATAAATTCATAAACTATTTTGGATTACCTGCATTTGCTTTTTTCAGTACAAAAAAAGAGTTTTCAACAAAACTTTTTTCAGCCGGCTCTGTTCCAGATTCAGACCAACTTTGCTAAAAAAATCACATATTAATTCAGAAGCCTTTGGATTTTGGACACACTATATTTCAGATCAAATTATTGCTAATTCTTAGGTGTAGAAAGTTTGTCTGGGCTAGGTCTGTCTGCAATTTGGAATTTCAAATTTCATGGTGTTTCAATCTATCTGAATTGAAATGAACAAATTTCTCATAACTCTACAAGCATTTCATTCTCCCAGTAGGACTCCTGATGTTCATGCAGCATATAATTCCATGGGCAGCTGGGATTTGAGAACATTAGCTCAGCAAGTCTCTCATTAACTTTCCAGCCACTGAATTTAACCTTTCCTCCGTTGCTGAATTATCACAATTTCAGTCTTAAAATGTAATTTACCTTTTCTAAGTAATCAGTAACATCAGTGCTTTTAGATAAGAGGATGTTGTTTTGGAGTTGCTGCTCTAATGCAATATGATTTGACTTGCGTAAATAGGTAGAAATATTTAGCAATCCCATTTCAATAGCTTACCTCCTTGCGTCTTACAAATATTGAAAGAATGATTGCATGGCACCTTTAACCGGGAGGTGGAGGGGAATTTGGTTTGCTGGCTGAATGAAGGGAACAGTGCATTATGGCTGGGGAGGGGAGAGAGAGAGAGAGGGGTAAAATTGCTGCAAAAGGGGACAAGTGGCGACACTGACTCATCCTCTGGAATCTGAATGGGCAGAAGGGTTTTAAAGAGTCAGCACATGCAGTGAAACCCCTTTCACATGGAGAAGGCTGAGGCAGATCCTTGGCGCTGTATGTCATAGTGGACAGGAGGCGGCTTTGTTCAGGTCTGCATTCTTGATAGCATTTTTTGGAGCTAGTACCTGGGTCTGGTAGGGACTCTACCGGAAGGGTTTTGGAGCTGTGTGATATACAATGGCATAAGCATTCAGTGATATTACGCTTGTGAAGGTCAAAGATGGATGGCCAGGGTAAATCTTTTATCCTACGGGAGGACAGTGAGCCTGGGGTCTGCCCCATGCAGGCCTTGAGGGCCTACATGGTGATATGGCTGGGGGTGAGGGAGGGGGGAAGGGCACCTTTTTTATGCACAGTAACGGGAGTCCCCTCACAAAGTATCAGTGTTGACACGGGGACTAACGAGGTTGGGGCTGCCAGCCCACAAATTTGGTGCTCACTGATTCAGAATTGGGGCAGCAACAGCAGCAGCGCAGCTAGATATGGGAGCAGAGGCAATCCAGGCAATCGGGCATTGGCATTCGGAAGCGTACCAAACGTATGTCAGACCTCAGGTGGTAAATCAGCATTAATTAGATGTTGGACGACTGTCCATGCAGACCGTGGTATGGATCTGCGGGCACAGTATTGTCTTTTGGGTGCATAGGCGTGCGTCCAAATTGCCCGAGGGTTCACCGCTGGGGTTCGGCAGTGAAGCAATACTGAGTTAGCATGCAAAGAGGGGCATGTTATGGGATCAGCTGATACCATTGCTGTACGCTGTGGGAGCTAGTCAGCGGCCACCAGATATAATTGTAGTGCACCTTGAGGAAAATGATTTGGGAATATGTAAAGGGGTCAAATTAATGCTCAGAGCAAGGAGGGACTTGAGGCTGATCCTTGAACTTTTTCCCAAGAGTTAAAATTGTATGGTCAGACATGCTTCAACGCAGGGTCCGGAGGGGAGCCATGAGCCCTCCCCCCAAGGTGGACAGAGCAAGGAGGTATGTGAACAGGGAGGTGGCCAAATTCCTTGGGACCATAGGAGGGGTAATAATTTTGCATCCTGGCATAGTATATGGGGCACCAGAGTTATTCTGGGAGGATGGGGTTCACGTGTCAGACTTAGGCACTGACATGTTTTTGGCTGCTATAAAAGAGGGCATTGGAAGATATCTGAGAACCCGACTGGATTTGGTGAGGAGGCAGCCATGCTAATTGCTGGTGCATCCTTGTGACAGATGTCCAGTGCAGGTACTCCAGAGGGAAGGTATCCAGTGACCGGATAAATGGCCTGGAAAAGGACTTAAAAAGGAGGTGTTGGTTAAAGGACCGGAATGGGGGTGGGAGTGGGAACTCCTATCATTGGTATGGCAGGGAGCCAATCCACCTTTCTTATAGCTCACCTTAATTCTCCTATGGGGTGGGAAAGTGGATAGTAAGATCTCAGCAATGGATTGTCTGGGGGACCTGGATGGAAAAGAGGAGTGGCTGGCAGAAGCCCCCTGAGAAGTTATTGAATAAACATGGGGTTACCTGCACTGAACACTTTTATCTGCTGGGTAATCCCAAACATCTAACAATAAACTTGCGGCCTGAATCATATGTAAAATCATATGTAATGGCTCCTGTCTTTCTTTTGGTATACCTGGACAATAGCAGCCTATAGCACAGTAAAAAAAATCACATTGCAAATAAACAAAACAACCCCCAAAACATATTTTGTGACCCTCTATTGAAACATATATAGTTTCCCCACCTCAGTTTTCTTACACTAAAAGGATAATAAGGGAGAGGCTATTCTAAGATATTGAACAAGTACCATCTAATGTGTAATCCTTTCATCACCACTAACTTGGGGATACATGTGTATTGCAGTTGTGGCAGAAGATGGCAGTCTTAGTTCAGCATACAATGTTTAGACTAAAAATTCATTTCAAAGGAGCAGCGAGTATTTCCATCTATTAAGGAAGCTTGGATGCAAATAGGAATATAGTAAATCTTTTGTAAGCATGTCATTTCTGCATTAACAGCAATGCAATAAAACAAAAAAACATGTTTTGCATTATTAAAACATCAAATGAATCAGATTATGCAGCACTAATGACTGCATCATTGAGCTAAGTTCTCATGTTTTGTACAAGATTTGTATTTTTTGTCAACAGAAAGATGGTTAGAGGGGTAAAAAGTTTACAGTCCAATAAAAATGAATAACTGATCAGTCTCACAATTCAGCAATACCAAATTCTTCTGACAGGGTGGCATCTTTCACCCATGCAAATTTAGGCCAGCAAAAACTTGAAATTCAGAAATATGCTTATTAAATGGAGTGAAAGCAAACAATGAATTTGTGGCAAACTTTGTATTGCTGACTCCCATAGAAACATCCATCTGTGCTGTAGAAAATGTTATTCATCAAACTTGAAAATTGATTGATGAACAGTACAGTGTACAATAGTATTAATGGTTGAACCTTTTTGTGTTCATGGAAGTAGTGCTAGCATTTTTGAAGATTTCCTTAGATTGCAGGAAATATTTTCATTTGCAAAAGAGCTTCAAGGATAGTTCAGAGGTGGGAAGACTTGTTTTTCAAAGACCTTGTTAAGCAAAATCTGTAGAATTAAATCACATAATGAAGTATTCTGGGTATGATTTGTTAAAAACAAGGAGGCTGTAGTATTGTATATTTCCCCCATTTATCAAATGAAGTCAGATACATCAATACTTGGAGTGGACCCAAATCATTCTTTAATGTTGGCCTAATGTGGTAGAAGGTAACTGTTAGAATGAAAAGTGTGGATGCCTTATTCATGCCTCTTTTCCATCTGTTTCTTAGAAGTAATTGTGTGCATGTAGGTGGTTATCAAGGACCAGTTCTTCTTGGAAGATCATAGTTTTGTTTTTTATATATTGGACAAAACTAACCATTGCAGTTATTGAGGGTTAAATCTTCAGAGACTTTTGCATTATTAAAATAACATCCTCATCCTGTTTAAGTACCTAAGACCTTGTCTACACTACTCAATTTTGTCGGCAAAAGGCAGCTTTAGTTGACAAAACTCTGGAGGTGTACACACTAAAATGCTCCTCCCACCAACAAAACTCTTCTGCTTTGCTGACCAAATAAAACCACCTTGACGAAGAGGCGTAGAGCTTTTTGCGGCAAAGTTAGATCTACAAAGTGTCAGTGTAGACCAGGGTTCGGCAACGTTCGGCATGCGGCTCGCCAGGGTAAGCACCCTAGCGGGCCGGGCCAGTTTATTTACCTGCTGACTCGGCAGGTTCGGCTGATTGTGGCCCCCACTGGCCGCGGTTCACCATCCCAGGCCAATGGGGGCGGCGGGAAGCCACAGCCAGCACATCCCTCGGCCCGCGCCGCTTCCCGCCACCCCCATTGGCCCGGGACAGTGAACCACGGCGAGTGGGGGCCGCGATCGGCCGAACCTGTCGTGTCAGCAGGTAAATAAACTGGCCCGGCTGGCTAGGGTGCTTACCCTGGCGAGCCGCGTGCCGAACATTGCTGACCCCTGGTGTAGACACTGCATTCGTTATGTTGCCATAACTGGCCTCCAGTAGCTATCTCACAATGCCCACCGCGATGCTCTGCTCACTGTATTGAACTCCCCTGCCCTGCATCCAGCTCCCCAGGCATGTGCCGCTCCCCTTTCAAAGCCCCAGGAAGATTTGAAATTGCTCAGTGTGGAGACCTCACATAGCTA
Organism: Terrapene triunguis; assembly: GCF_002925995.2. NCBI lineage: Eukaryota > Metazoa > Chordata > Testudines > Emydidae > Terrapene > Terrapene triunguis. The sequence continues at coordinate 2,723,309 of NW_020664383.1, forward strand.
CTGCCCAGCTGAACATGCCAACTCCCTGCAGCAAACGCACTCCTGCCTGGACTACAGGGGAAGGGGTGGATCTCCTTGGTCTTGGGGGAGAGGAGGCTTTGGGAAAACTCAGACAGAATCACAGAATCAAAACATTAACACAGAATCCTGCTCTCCCCGGCACTAGGACTGCAGCGGCAGGCACGAGGGGCAGGCTGCTGCTGGGGGGGAGAGTGGGGGGGGGAGAAGAAGAGACTGGTGGTGTGCTGTTCAGAGCCAGGGAGGGAGGTGGGTGCAGAGGTCAAGCCCCTCTCCCTGCCTGTGTACTGGTGCACCAGCTTCTGCCTCAGGATTGGTTGCTTCAGCCCACTACAGCTACACACCTTACTGTGGTTCAGTGTTAAAAATGCTCCTTCAAGGCATCCCCCAAGCTGAACTACCCCACCCCCCTTGGGCTCCTCATAGCTGTGTGTTCATAATGCACAGCACAATTCTGAAGGCCAGTGCAGGATCCAGGCTTTCTGACAGAGATGGCTGGGTGTTAGGTTACCAGGGCAGTTGAAAAGTGGCTGGGAATCTAGTAAGACGCCCATGGAACAATAGGATTGAGAAACCTTCATCATGTGACGCTACAACTGCCCCCATGAGGCATTGCAAACCTTTCCCGAAGCACCCTGTGGCAGTTGCACAGTGGGATAGCTACCCACAGTGCACTGCTCCCTGTGTTGATGCAAAAGCTGCTATTGTGGATGTGCTTCACTGACACAAGGACATGCAACGGCGTTGCAATTAAAGCAGTGGCTGTATGTCGGTGTCACTTGCATTGACAAAACTCTGTAGTGTAGACAAGGCCATAGTCCACTATTTAGGCACCACTGACATTTTCAAAATCGCTGCTCAGTTGGCATCTTAATTTCTACCGATTGGCACTTGCAAACTGGTTTAAGTCCTGATGCCACCCTACTACTACTTAGCTTAGTAGTTCTAAAACTACATAGAAGAACACATATCTCAACAGTGGGACCCAATCCTGTAGGTGTACTCTGAGCACATCTAAGACCTGATCCTGTCCAACTTTGCAGTGGGGGGGATGGATGCAGGCCAATGATGGGGCCAGGGGGTAGGGCGCTGCAGCACAGCATCCACACAGGAGACAGCTGGCGATGCAAGGAAATGTAGGGACAGTGTGAGAGAGTTATCAAGTGTGAGCATGAGTCAGAGAAAAAGTCTGTTTTGGCTGCCAGGGCATATATTCATGTATTCCAAGGCTGGAAGGGACAGTTGTGAGCATCTAATCAGATCTCCTGTATAACAAAAGCCATAGAACTTCCCCCAAATCATTCTATATCTTTTAGAAAAACATCCAATCATGATGCACACATTGTCAGTGACGGAGAGTCCACCACAACCCTTGGTAAGTTGTTCCAGTGGGGTTAATTACCCTCACTTTTTTTTTTTAACAAAGTATGCTTTATTTCCAGTCTGAAGTTTCTGTGTCTTCAACTTCCAGCTGTTGAATCGTGTTATGTATTTATCTGCTAGATTGAAGAACCCGTTTTCAAATATTGGTTCCCTATGTAGGTACTTACAAATTGTAATCAAGTCACCCCTTAACCTTCTTTATCTTAAGCTAAATTGACTGAGCTCCATGAATCTATCACTATAAAGCAGGTTTTCTAGTCCATTAATCATTCTTGTGGCTCTTCTCTGAATCCTCTCCATTTTATCAACATCCTTTTTGAATTGTGGACACCAGAACTGGACACAGGATTCCAGCTGCGGTCATACCAGTGCCAAATATAAAGGTAAAATAACCTCACTCCTCCTACTCAAGATTCTAAGGATTGCATTAGCATTTCTGGCCACATCATTGCAATAAGAGCTCAGGGTCAGCTGATTATCCATCATGACCCCCAAATCTTTTTCAGAGTCACTGCTTCCCCATGTAGAGTCCCCCATCCTCTAAGCATTCTTTGTTCCTAGATGTATACACGTATATTTAGTCATATTAAAACACTTATTGTTTGCTTGAGCCCAGCTTGACAAGCAATCTGTGGGCTACATACATACCTAACTCCCAAAGAGGGTTCATGGCTGAGGATCTTGAGCAGAAGGAGGCACCTATCTCCAATCAGGTCATCTGCTTAGGCACCGAAGTCCATCTCCTGGGCATTTTCCATAGGGTAGCATCCTCCACTAGCCACTCAGCTTCCTGGCTTCTGATGATTCCATTTTTAGATGCTGAAGTCTCCCCAAGCATTATATGAGGAGTCTGGGCGTCTAGCTTTGGGCTGAGGATTCCACAAGGTGGCAGGGCACCATAGTGGTTAGGTGTTAGGCTCAGACACTCAAAAGTATATAGGTGTTCTAAGTGTTTTACCTACTTCGAGGGAAGTTTTGGAGGGTACTGTTCGCACTATAAGTGCTTGTTAGGTTAACGGTTAACCGTTAACCAATATGCTGCCATGCACTAGACCAGGGGTTCCCAAACTTGGTTCACGGCTTGTTCAGGATAAGCCCCTGGTGGGCTGCAAGATGCTTTGCTTACCTGAGCATCCGCAGGTACAGCCACTCGCAGCGCCCAGTGGCCGCGGTTCACCATTCCCAGTGGTGGGAACAGTGAACCGCAGCCACTGGGAGCTGCAAGCAGCCATACCTGCAGACGCTCAGGTAAACAAAGCATCTTGCGGCCCGCCAGGGGCTTACCCTGAACAAGTCGCGAACCAAGTTTGGGAACCCCTGCACTAGACTTAACACCTGTAGTAGCCTGCACAGAGTGTGCAACCCACACTGCATTGGCAGCTCATTGCCTCATTACTTCTTGCTCCGTTACACAGACTATATGGGAAAAATCCATGCTCTGTGCCTGGTGCTAGGGGAGAGGACCAAGGAGAATGAAGTAGTTTGTTCACTGGCAACCACAAACAAAATCCCAGTGGGGGTCAAATGTTTGTATTTTACCACATAATACCCTGATGCCTTACTTATCTTTCAGAGAATCATAGGAGCTCATGGCAACTACTCACCGTAGCTGCTTTCTTGGGCCAGTAACGTAGAGTGTATGGGAGTGGAGCTGGAGTGAATATATGAATAGGTCCACAAAAACGCCTTGAGTATTTACACATACACATTCTTGAGCTCTCTAAAGTTTGCACTCCCACAGATAAATGTTGCTCCACAATCTGTCCTTTGGGCAAATCTGTATTGATTTGGTCATAATTAAAGTTAAGTTTTTGTCATGAATATTTTTAGTAAAAGTCACGGACAGGTCACAGGTAATAATGAAAAATTCATGGAAGCCTGTGACCTGTCCTTGACTTTTACTCTAAAAATACAGATGACAAAATGGGTAGCTTGGGCAGCTGGGGGGGGGGGGGGAGGGAGAGGAGGGGCTCCAGGGTCCCCCTCCGCTGGCAGCTACAAGCTGTGGGTGTCCCCCTTCCTCCCATGGTGGTGGCGAGTTCTGAGAATCCTCTCTGCCACCCACCATGGCTGGGAGCTGCCGGGGTACCACCTGCCCCCTGCAGCAGCTGGGAGCTCTGGGGGTCCTTCTTGCCTCCGCAGGCAGCAGGAGACCCTGCAGCTCTCAGCCAGCACTGGCTGAAGTCATGGAGGTCTTTGGAAATCATAGATTCTGTGACTTCTGTGACCTCTGTGACTAAATCCCAGCCTTAGACATAATGGATAAAATTTTCAAAAGCACCCGAGGAAAAGGTACCTCTACAGCGTCTGGGTGCAGGTCACATGCCAGGTTTTTCTGGGTATATCTTACTTATTAATTTCCTTGTCATTACAGGGGCCTCGGGCACTAGTGTACCTCAGTTTCTCCTATTCCCTGCCTCTTGCTCATAATAATTTAGTCTCCTGAGGGCTGTAGTACTTTGCTCTGATTCTGCTTGTTGGGCCTGGTATGGGAGTTGCAGAATAGAATTTAGTGGCCTGTGACAAGCAAGAGGTCTGACTAGATGTGGTTGGCCTCCTGGCCTTAAATTATTACTTGGGAGCCTAAATCCTATTTTCCAAAAGTGACTTAGGCACTTTTCTGTTGTCTCCTGCCTAAATCTCACAGAAAGTCACATGACTTTTACTTTCAAAATGGGGACTTAAGGAACCTAAGGTGTTTTTCTTAAATGTTACCCTCTAATTTCTGTCAGATCTGTACTCTGCCCCCTAGCAAAACCAGTATGTTATTCTCATCCGGAGAAAAAAAATCACTTTGTTAAAAAAAGAATTGTCAACTATCAACAGCACTTAATGGAAGGATCAATCTACCATTGACCCTCCATAACAATCAGTTGTGAATGCTCAGCCTATATAAAATGGAACCATAGTTCAAAGAAACCAAATGGTTTATGTGTTAAGTAGTTTTGTGCTTCCTATGAGAAGACTGACTAAACCATAAAAATCAAATCCATATTTAATTATATCTTAAATATATTTGTCCATTGGTACCACAGCATGGATAATGCCCAATGGGCCAAACTCGGAGCTATGCTGATTTATACTAGTTAAGAATCTGAGTCTGTACAGGGTCTATGTAACTTTGCAGGTACTGTGGTTTTGTAAAGGATTGATCAGGCAGAAAGTTTAAGTGCAAATAGAAGCACTGGAAAAAATGTTCTCATGTTATTTACAACCAACATGCTAAATGGCAGGGTACACTGCAACTAGAACACTAGGAAGGCTTCTTTCTTTCTTTCTTTCTTTCTTTCTTTCTTTCCAAAGCTAAGCCAAGCCAAATTACAATTATCCTATAATTCTGCAGAGTGACCTGTTAGGTCTTATGAACTTGTAGATCCAAAAAACATTTATCCTAATTTTCATTCTTCTTGCTTAATATTTTTCTGGCTTCATTCCCCCTTCCCTCTGGCTGAGAGTCCGCCCTTAACATTTAAATGGCAAAATATTAAGTTGTGCATTTTCCATTGTGGGAATGATATCCATGCTGATACACACTCAAAACTTCATAATAATGTCCAGGGGAGTTTGTCTAATTTCTAGTTAGTCCTGAGCTATGCAGAAATTTAAGATGCCATGATGGAATAGGTAAATAATGCAAGGAGATACAATATCCTGGAGACTGACCCATTCATCTTTGACTGTCAGATTTTTGACAGGTATGGGCTGATTTCCAGAGGATTCCTGTTTGTTAGCGGAGCTTCAAATCCTACTCCAAATGCAAAGTACTGCACATAGGAAGGAACAATCAGTTGCACACATACAAAATGGGAAATGACTGCCTAGGAAGGAGTACTGCAGAATGGGATCTGGGAGTCATAGTGGATCACAAGCTAAATATGAGTCAGCAGTGTAACACTGTTGCAAAAAAAAAAAAAAAAGCAAATATCATTCTGGGATGTATTAGCAGGAGTGTTGTAAGCAATACACAAGAAGTAATTCTTCCGCTCTACTCCAAGCTGACTAAGCCTCAACTGGAGTATTGTGTCCAGTTCTGGGTGCCACATTTCAGCAAAGATGTGGACAAATTGGACAAAGTCCAGAGGAGAGCCACAACAATGATTAAAGGTCTAGAAAACATGTCCTATGAGGGAAGATTGAAAAAACTGGGTTTGTTTAGTCTGGAGAAGAGAAGACTTAGGGGGAGGGACATGATAACAGTTATCAAGTATGTAAAAAGTTGTTACAAGGAGGAGGGAAAAAATATTCTCCTTAGCCTCTGAGAATAGGACGAGAAGCAATGGGGTTAAATTTCAGCAAGGGCTGTTTAGGTTGGACATTAGGAAAAACTTCCTAACTGTCAGGGTGGTTAAGCACTGGAATACATTGTCCCAGGAGGTTGTGGAATCTCCATCATGGAAGATTTTAAAGAGCAGATTAGAGAAACACCTGTCAGGGATGGTCTAGATAATACTTAGTCCTGCCATGAGTCAAGGGACTGGACTAGATGACCTCTTGAGGTCCCTTCCAGTCCTATGATTCTATTATTCAAATTAACTGGGGACTGCCCAGTAGCAGAAACAAAAATCCAATCTTTGTACTGCGCCATGTAGACTGTTCTGGAACCAAGGCTTCCAGCTCCTGGGCAGACCAGAAACACTGGAAATCCAGCCCCCTAAACCTCCCCAGTTCTCTATGTGGTAGGCTATCAGGGCAGCATGGGCAGCCCCAGAATTTTTTTTAAAAGTCAAAGCAACATTTCCATAATGAGGGTTTTTTTTTCTTTTTTTCTTTTTTAACTTCCATTACATAGAGAACTTCCAAATGATTGGTTTTGGTTCAAATTGAAAAGAAACCAGATTTTGACATCTGCTGCACAACGCAATTAGTATCCTCTTCCCACTTCTACTAACAATCAAGTCAACTGTTTTATTATACCTATAACTAAATGTCTGTCCAACCTGAACTTAAAAAAAAAATGTCCTTGGTTACTCTCTGTGCTCAGCTAACTATGTTTACCATAAGTTTGGGAAACATTCAACATCTTACTTAAATCTTGATTCTCATGTGAAGTGAAGTACAAATAAATACCACAGAACCTGCTGCCATTTACAGACTATGGAACTTTTCTATCACGGAGGCTCCATTCTGTACCCTGACATTTGATCCAATTTATTTGGCTCTGTTTTTGCAGCTGGGTTGCAATTTTCAACATTTGTCTTCTTGCCTTTTCCCCATTATTCCTTGCTCTTTGCCCTTACTCTGGTTATTTACTTCTAGCATGTGGCTTCCTGGGCACTATCCATACAAAACTGTTCAATAAAAATGATATAGAGCTCTATAAAAAGCCCATATGGAAAAAAGCCTTTGTAAAGATTTAACATCTGGCCTATTGCGCTTATTCTTATAAAAATGATTGAATCCTAAATGATCTACAATTAAATCCATAAACTACTCTCCCCTTCTTCCCACTTCTACCCTTTTTTTAGTATTGTACAAAATTATTCATGTTCTTATGCAGCCTGTTGACCAGGAAAAGGTTTTTTGTGGGTGTGTAAAAACTCTTTGAAACCTATTTTACTGATTCTCTGAAGGAAAACAATGAACAAAAAGGAATAATGTAAAACAAGGGGATAAAATATACATTTAAGATTCAGATTAATCTATCGATTTGACCTTATCTGGAGTGGTCAGCATCACTGACATTTTTATTGTACATTTAAGGCTCTATCAAAAGTCCTTTGAAATTAATGGAAAGACTTTCAATGACTTCAGTGGACTTTGGATTAGAGCCAAGTTGCTGCATAGCCCACAAGGGCTGGATATGGAGAAAGGTTACTAAAACAGCAGTTCCTGGAGGCATTCTGCTTGCAGAGAATGATGGCAAGAAGCATGCCTCTGGGTACACTGGAGGAGCAGCATCTGCTAAACTTATAAGAAGGTGCAACATACTCTGTCTCTGTGGGGCCAGCACCATATCGTAAGGGGGATGGAATAAGGCCAGGGCCCTGCACACTTTATAGTAACTAGAGCTGCTTTTAGTGCTTTGACTCCCTAACATACCCTTTATGCTCAGAGAGTCTGATTCTGATCCCAGTTACACTATGCAAATCCAGCATACCTCCACTGACTTAAACTACTTTAGGTTTATGTGATGCCACTGTCTTTGGAATCTGATCCGGGCATTGCAAGGTGTGGGATTCTAAGAATACCTGTAGTCATCTTCCTTTCCAAAAAAGCATAGTTAAAATCTGTCCTTTCAAGTGCAACGTTGGTCTTTATTATGATGATCAGAAGGCTCTTTGTCTTCTGCTATTTACACTGTGGGGAAAAAGTCTGAGAAGTCAGGAAATGTGAAAGGTTATTACACAATTATAACTGTAAGATTTTACTCAAATCTTCCATGTGAGACAGATATGATAGGCTACACTAGAGTGGGTAGGAGCACAGAGTCGTCCATGCTCCTCCAACCAGTATTGCCATTCAGGAATCCTTCATAGTACTGGAGCCAGCATTCTCTTAGCAACAAGTTTATGGGGGTGCTATCATTTTCAGTTGCGTTAAACACTCTGCAGAAGTTGTTGAGGCCGGATAGTTTCAGTCCCACCCTCCTTCCCCCTCCAGATATTCTCTCTCCCATAAGCTGGCAAACCTCAGGTGGATGGTGCTGGGAGGAACGCAAGCTTACATCTTTTTCTAAAGCTGTGGCAAAGGCTACAAGTGAGCATGCTTCCTCAAATGCCCTTGGAGGCACATCTATTGGTTGCTTTCACTGGCATAAGAGCCAGATTAACTTCTAGTGGAAGTCTGTTGCATTTGGATCAGTAGTTACAGCAGGTTTGCATTTAGCTCAGTGCCTCCACTTACCACCCCTCAGGTATGAATCTTCTCCCTGCCTGCCCTCTTCCCTTTCCCAAGGTGGCTCTGGATCCAGGAGCATGAACTAAGTTTCCAGTGAAAAACATAGGGTAATATCAAAGGATGATTGATCTCTGACAACACAAATGGTTAGAGATACTTATTTTCTTGTCCAGTATCTTTTCTTATACTGGTTTTAGTGCTACAGTTGATTCCTGTCTAAATTTGAAACAGACTGAGATGGATTCAGTAGCCCACGGTCATGGGAAATGCTATTTTGAGAGAGGATGCTATTTCCAGTAGACGGGCAAATCCAGCATACTACTATGTTAGTTGTGTAGAAAATGAGAACAATTTAGAAAAAAATTATTATTAATAAACTTACTGGCTCACTTTTTTTTAAAGTTTATTATAAGCACAATTCCCCACTAATGTCATTCTGTATATATTACAAAATAGTACCCTAACGTTTCACATTACAGAACTGCAATGGGAAGCTAAATATTTCTATCCCAGACAATAGGCCAGACATTCACAAATGTTCATGTGCCAGTGTGCATGCAAAAATGCACATGCACTCAGGTATCTTGCACCAGATTTTTTCAGAAATTCTGGGTGCCCACAATTTCACATGACATTAATGGTAGCTGCACGCCATCAACACCTCTATAATCAAGCCTCTGATTTGCACATAAAATTAGAGAGAGAGAGAGAGAGAAAACTGGACTTGCACAGCAAAGTACATTCTGAAAATCTGCCCCACTGTGAATTGGTTACCCCATTAAAAACAGAAGTACCATAAAAATATTATAAAGCACCAATACACAAAACATAAATCAAATATATTAGATGTTATTAAAATTAAGACTATTTGATCCCCATTTCAGTGCAGTCTTCAAATGTAATAGTCCAGCAGTTTTATTGTTTCTTTTTAAGACTAATTGAGTCTACAGTGTGAAATTCATTCTGGTAAGGAATGTTCAGTCAGGAAGAGAAATGCTTGACTAATTATTCAGGAGTGCTGTAATTTTATTTTTAGGAGATTTTCACTAGGAAGTCCAGAAGAACTGCTGTTGCAGAGTTGGTAATCAGCATTGGGATGAACATCATCTGAGTAACATGCAGCAGAAGCTGCCCAGTAAAGGGAACTGGGATGCATGGCAACCAAGTTTGAGGTAGGTAGCAGTCACAGTTAAGGTCAATTAGATGTCTATCATCTCTGAGTGGCAGCTGCAGTGGCTTAGATATTTAAATCCGTGGTTCCCAACCTCTTCCGTCCCGTCACCCACCTATCACAAATGTAACAAGTGCATGAGCTATTGATATGACAAGTCATCGTGGAACTCCTCCAATAGTATGAAATAGTCATGCCATTGTAGTCCTGTCACTGTAGTATGATGAAATTATAAACAAAACGGTTAATCTTCAGATATAGCATTCTGTTTACCACCCTCAGTTTTTCAACCCTTATGCTCATGAATAATTTTTATTTATGAGAGTAAAGGGTTACAGGATCAGACTAGGTGCTATTCGAAAGTAGAACATACTTCAATTTATTTTCAGTAGAATCGCTAAGCATTTCCTATCAGTAACACCTGGTAACCTTAGTATACTTGTTGTCTGATACCAATAGTATGGTGATTCTTAAGTTTTGCAATTCTATAAGATTCCACGAAGGAACCTCTATTTGGATTCCAGAAATAGAAATGGATTTAGACAAACCTGCTTTACTTTACAAAATGAAAATTGTTTTTTCCTCTGGAAATTATTCACTTTGCCTCTTTTTATATCCACCAGGTTTACTTTGAAGTTTCTTTGTAGTTTGAATGGGCTACTGTGGCAAAGAAAAAAAAAAGCTTCGTTTAAACGGTGGTAACAGGAACTATGTTTTTAAAAAAAGAAATGATTCTATTGACAAGGCTTCTGTGTAGGCAGGAGTTACGGAGTACGATATCCATTAAGAATACCATAAACGTAGAGGTGTCTAAGCATAGCTATCTATCTACTTAACCTGCATGTTACAGGACACTACTTTGATTTAGGGCATCCTCAGATCTTTAGGCAGATTACTTAAATATCTCCAGGAGAAATCTGGGGGAGAGAGGGAAATTTTATTTAGCAAACTTTTTTAACTGCAAAAGATATTCATTTACCAAGCATTAGAGTTGGTCAAAAATGGGAATTTCCATCCCAGGAGAAAACACCAACATTTTAAAATTTGTTTTAATCCCAAATTGTTACAAAAAGTCAAAATCCCAAAATATTTTGTTGTGAAATAATTGAAATGACCGTATCAAAACATTTTGCTTCTATAATGTCAAAATGTTGTTTATATAAAATATTAACTATAATATATAAAATATTAAATCATAGATATAAATAGGAAATGGCACCGTTATTTTCATCTTTATCTACAGCACTTTGTATATTTATTCAAATATTAGTACATGATGTATTCTTTATGGTCTTTAAGGGCACTGAAACTTCTTAAGAAAGTGGTGTGTCCCATTAACGAAAATTAATAGTATTCATTGTCTCCTCCAAATCTAAATTCCTGTGGATTGAGACTGCAAGGGAATTCCTTTGCAGTATTTTCTCTAATGTATATGTTTGAACTATAAATATCCATTAATAATTGCCATTGGCTCATGGTGGGTCACGTGAAATGGATTGCTTCAGATTTGGATGTGGTTCAACAGCCATATTACTGTATGGAAATTGCAGCTTGAGAGTCCATCTTTTATTTACACCTCATAAATAGTGCAGAAGATTTGTTCTGCTGAACAGAACACTTGATCCTAAGAAATTTATGAACAGAGTTTCGTGGCCTGATTTAAAAAAAAAATCAGTGATTTAATGTTTTTACTTACGGATTTTAAACAAAGCATGTTCTCTAGAGCGTCCTCTGAAAAAGGACAAAATGCATTCTTTTTTTTATCTTTCAGTGTTTTTAAAGAATGAGTATAATAAAAGTGTGCCATAAGGTTCTGAAGAAAATACCCCAGATAAAAACCATCCTACTTAGATAGGGGAATTCATTCTTAACCCTTGGAATGGCCTCTTTGTGCTGTTTCAGGACAGTATTAAACTGGCAGCTGGAAATTTCCCTGGTCTGAGGGGGGGGGATCCTCAGATGATATTGGGGTAGTCATGCTGGGTCTATAGCATCCCACTTCCAAATCTCATCACAGGGGGCATTCCAGAGGTGGTGACCAGAGGGCAATCCCTGCTGATAGATGGCTATTGGAGGCTTTGCAGCGAGGGTGTAGTTTAGCGCAGTCCTGAGGGCTGTGCCTGCTGTGGCTGAATCATCTCCCAACTGCCCCCAGGACAAGGAAGCCACAACTGGCTCCTTTGCAGTTCCCCTACCTCTGCTGTGCTCATTGGAGACTCAGTGACTCAGAGGACTGACTGACAACCCTCATCATGGTCAAACAAGGGCAAAAACAGGTTTTGCATGACTGTATGTGCTGAAACTGTAAACTTGTTCGTAATAGGTGATTTGTTGCCTCACATCTTAGGGCACGATCCTGCTCCCATTAAAATCAATAGGAATTTTGCCATTCATTTCAGCGGAAGAATAATCGGGCCTCAAAGTCTCAGTCCTTTAAACCACACAGCCTGGACTGACGTTGACTTCAGGAAGAGGCATCAAATGGGAGAATATTGTACTTGAAGAATGCACCCACAAATCCAAACTGGAAGCAAAACCAAGTTATTGCTAGAGCCCTGTACGGATCCACAAATGTGGTCAGTGGATATAAAGCGGATAGCCGCTGATTTGCAGGGCTCTAGTTGTTGCACTTGCAATGCTGGGGAGTTAGAAGACAACCTGAATATCAAAACCCCTTAAACTGCAGAATAGTTGTATGCTGATTTGTGGATATAAGAGAGATTGGTATTTTTAATTGTATTTTTTTTCTCTGCACCAAAGGTGAAAATGATTGCAGACCACAGACAAACTGCTCATTGAATTTTGTACTATATGTATCATATCTAACCTGTCCCACCTAATTTTGGAAGATATTGCACAGGGGTATTTTTATAATATAAATCTCATGAACCACATTTTCAAAGAGCCTCTGATTTGTGTGCTTGCAAAATGTGCAGTGGTGTACACAAATTAAGTAATTGTGTGTCCAAGTATGCAATTTGTAGTCAAAAAGTAGGATATGGGCATAGACACAAATTTGAAGCCCTTTCAAAATCCAACCCTCCATTACTGGAGGAGTCATATTTTCACATCTTTTCTGAATATTAATCCAGGATAAATAATTACTTCCATATGTGGATTTATTATGGACACTGAGCTGCCTGCCACTTTGACTAAAACCAATCTCAAAGAGCGAACAGCAACTCTTGATTGCCACAAACAGAGTTGACTTATTTTAAGTACGTCTTCCTGACTCTGAGGTCCTTTGTATAACCAGTTCAGGATAGCTGTGTATTGGCATAGTGGGAAGGGATTGTTCAATTCTATCAGTAATTTCATCTTCCATGATAAAATGGAAGGATAGCTGAGACCCTGAGCTCAGCACATTAATTAGCACTTACCTATTGGAACTGCTCAATTAGCAGTTGGCTGTAAGAAAAAAACCTGATACTTTTTTTTTAAACTGGACATAATTCTGCATTGGAACTGTGTGAGCCAAGCATAATTGGTTCTTTGTGAACCAGGCAAATAACTAATATCTGTTACCTAATATATACTTAAAAATTTTCAGTTGAGGAAAGACATCTGTGGAGTATTATAAGACCTAGGTATTTGCTGCTATTACTTTATCTGTTTGCAGTAGCACTCACAATGTGCTAGGCACTTGCCAAACACTCAAGAAGGAGTGGTCCCTGCCCTAAGGAACTCTCAATCTAAGGACAGACAGACAAGGTGACAGAAGTTAGGGGGAAGGGGGGAATAGGTTGTTCAAGCCAGCTCAGTTCACTCCTAAACAGCATGGCAGAAGTCCTTCCAGATGGACTTAAATATGAACTCTGAAGTTGCACCATTTATAGGAGACCATGTGGAAAGAGGCGTGGAGGGGATTGTGCAAGACACTGACAATCAGAGAAGACTGGGAATATCAGTGGAGTGGAGGGGAAGAGGAGGAAACATAAAGCTCAAAAAAGGATGGTATATAGGGAAAGGGCAAAGTTATGTAGAGTGTTGGAGGCAGTAACAAGAGGACTAAATTTAATGTGATAGGGAGCCACAGAAGGGATTCAGAGCGGGGAGTGACATGATTAAATTGACAGGGTAGGAGGATGATTTTAAGAGCTGCAAGTTGTTTGGAGGGAGGTAATGTGCATGTCTCAAGGGTCAGAGAGGAAGATGCTTCAGTAGTTGTGGCAGGATATAATGGGGAGCACTGCCTGAATGAGAGATTTGGTTGTGGGGATGGAAAGAAAAGGATCATCTTGGACATGTGGAGGGAGAAGGAGTGATGGATATGAACTGGATGTGTGGGGGAGAGAGGAAAAAATTAAATAACTCCAGGGACTGCAGGAAAGCCTGAGCTGTGAACTACATTTAGGGTGTATTCTAAGCAATAGTAGACATCCATAGGCTGAAATCATTCCATGAACAGTTTATGCAAAGTGGGTTATTGTTTTTTTAGATGAATGCACAAACAATAGGATTTTAAAACAGAACAAATCAGACCAAAACATGATATTGACACAAGGGGGACAAATAGACAAGGTGACGCAGTGGAGATCCACAATAGTTGACCAGAAGCCTCTCTGAGGCAAGGGGGAAACTCACTGACAACCAACAATTTTAGAAGGGTTATCTCAAATGGAAAAAGGATGGGGAGACGACTTGTTTCCCTCCCTCATACCGTAATGATAATACCTAGATCTTATAGCAGGGGTCGGCAACCTTTGGCACACGGCTCGCCAGGGTAAGCAGTCCCAGGCTGCGGGAAGCAGCACGGGCCGAGGGACGTACTGGCCACCGCTTTCCGCCGCCCCCATTGGCCTGGAGCAGCGAACTGTGGCCAGTGGGAGCCACGATTGGCTGAACCTGCGGACGCGGCAGGTAAACAAACCGGCCCGGCCCGCAAGGGTGCTTACCCTGGCAAGCCTTGTGCCAAAGGTTGCCGACCCCTGTCTTATAGCATTTTTATCAGTAAATCTCAAAGTTCATTAGAAAGGAGGTCAGTATCATGATCCCCATTTTACAGATGGGGAAACTGAGGGTATTTCTACACTGCAGCTGGGAGTGAACCTCCCAACCAAGGCAGACAGACTCATGCTAGCTGGGCTCATAGAACCATAGGGTTAGAAGGGACTGCAAGGGTCATCTAGTTTAACACCCTGCCAAGATGCAGGATTTGTTGTGTCTAAACCACAAAATGAAGCTTGGGCTAGCATGCTAAAAATAGCAGTGTGGCCATTGTGGCTCAAGCCTAGGGTGTCTGGTGGGCTTGAGAGTCCAAGCTGCAGTGCCCAGACTTCTATTACTAGCATGCTAGTTTGAGCCCCACTAGTGCAAGTCTCTCTACCCAGTGTGGGATGTTCACACACACCTGCAAGCATAGGGAGATGGAGTGACTTGCCCAAGGTCATACAGCAAGCCGTGGCAGAGCTGGGAATAGAATGCAGTTTTCCTGTGTTCCAGTCCTGTGTTCTAATTAGAACAACGGGACTCTGTACTAGAGAAATGTTACACAGTCAGGAATAGTGCCCTGAAGATCAGAGGGAGGGAACTCATTCTTCAAGCGTGTACTGATGCAGCTCACATAAAAATGGAAGGAAGAGCTCTTGATTTTTCTTCTGCTTCTGGCATTTACACACACAACTCCCTGGACAACCACAAGAACTGGACATGGTGAGTTACACTGACATATTCAGTTGTAGGGCACCAGCAGGGAGAAAGAGGCAATGCATGAGCGGACTGCCTTAACTTAGGCATCTGTACTACTTACACGGAAGGACCACACTAGAGATCTGAAAGTGACTGTACTCAGCATAACCCCAGCTGTGAGGAAGTTCCCCTTCAATGAGACTCCTGCTAAATATGCCCCAAGCCCTTTTATTTTTTAGAAGCAGACATTAAGGAATAATGCAGCCATATTAAGTGAATGTCTGCTTCTCTCTTTTTTTTTCTCCGCAGCTGCTGCCAGCCGGATGTACTGTTCTTCCTTTTGTGATTGGCTTTCTCTACTAGTGCTGCAGCAGCTCCTGGATGTGGTTACCCAGACCTGCTTGGTGCCATGTATCTTGTGCAACAATCTTGCACTTGGCAGTCCTATCATGGCTATCTGTCTATCAAGTAAAATTTCAGAGAGACAGACACTCTCGTGGGAGCCAGATTACCAAAGGTTATGGTCTCACCTCTCTTACTGACTGTAAAGTCCCCAACCCTTTTTTCTGAGTAAGGTATACCCATATGCAAGAGGCAGTCAGTTAGTAAATACCCATTTTACAAACAAGCTAATTAAGAAATCTGGGAATAAAACCCAGATTTCTAATATGATAGAGCTTGTCTATCATGGCTATTAATTACTCTCCTGTCAAGATGCACTGTTCTAACCACTAGACAACATTCCATTTTGAGCCAGGAATTCTGATAGACAACATTTCCCAGGTCCCAAAGAGTTGCCAGTAGTGCTGGTCAATTCTTTTCTGACTTTTTTTTTTCTAAATTGAAAAAATAGGACCTTCTGTAAATGACATCCCCCCCCTTTTTTTTTTTTTCAAAAAATACTTTTTTTTCCTTTTGAAACTTTCCTGTTTTTCCTTTAAAAGAAAAACAGGAAAATGTTTCAGGTTCAGGGTCTCCTCCCCCCCCAACAATAAAAACTACAAAAATCAATGCAAATAGTTAATTTCTTTTACAAAATTTTCATGGAAAATACTTGTACTTTTCAACCAGCTCCAGTTATCAGGGCTGTCAATCCACTGATTATTTTTCACTAGCATTAAATCTTCATAGTTTTTTCAAGCTGAAATGTATAGTTCTGTGAAAATTGGAAAATATGCACATTAGTTTCATTAAATGTGCATAACATATATCTAGAGCTGTACAAAACTTGGAAGAGCTGTGATTATTTAGTCCCCCACCACCAATTTCCTCTCTGGGTTTTTTTTTGGCTTCTTCAGTGGGTCCTCCCAATGCAGTCATTGGCAGCTGCTACTGCTTTTGGTTCTTTATCCTAGCCCTTTATGTTGGTGTCGGCATCCTCTTCTAGCCTCTATCTCAGCCTGCTTCATTTAGTGGCCTCTGCTTTTCCTCTGAAGAAGCTGCTCACTTCTCTCCCAGTTGATTCTGTCATGGGCCACTTTCTTCCACTCATGTGGATAGGCCATCTTGCTTAACCAACTCTCAGTTCAAACTAACTGCATAGTCATGATCACAACAGGTTTTGTAATTGGGGTTTTGGTTGAGGCCTGTGTGTTTTTATGTTTTGTTGTTAATTTAAAAAAAAAAAATATTTCATTAACTCACTCATTCCACAACCTCTCAAATGATGATACCAGTGCCCAGGTAGTTGTGCTCCCAAATGGATACAGTACGCAACAAAGCTTACACTATGTGCTTATCATGAAAGATGCTTCTGTTGCGGTGTTCTATTGTTTCTGGACTGGGATTCACATAATTATAGCACTGAACTAGTGGCATTAGAGTTACAGTTGCAAATGCATTTCCATTCTAAGACCCTATTTTAAGACTGTTAAAAATTCCCCTAAACATTGCTCTTTGAATGAAAACAAGCATAATAAATTGAGGATCAGAGGAAAATGTCATAAAGTAGAAATGCAGTAACATTCTGTTTGGCTGGTTTTGATATCTGAGCATGAGATACCTGAGCATAAATCCCTGTATTTTCTCCACCAGTTGCAGTTTTTCAGGCACATTTTGACTCTGATAATTCAAAGATCATTTCTTTCAACTTTCAGACTTGCCAGGCCCTTCGTTTCTCAAGAGTGTAAGACATGTCTGAAGAAATGTAGTTTATAAACAACAAAATGATAATGGTTTGGGAAGCAAATGGAAGACATGTATAATATACTGTTTCCTACTAACTTGAGGCATCTGACTTGAGAGGATTACCTAGTATTGCCTCCCAAGCATTCCAAATCTATGTGTGAGGCTCCAAAAATCATGAGTGTAGAGCCTGGGGCTAAGCCAGCCCTGATTACAAGATAAGCTCCACCTGGGAGGAATCAGGTAATTCCAATATAAAAGGCAGCAGGAAGCTGTAGAGAGGGGATGATTGTGAGAAGTAGCTGAGACTGTCAGAGGTGGGTAACCTGTTTCTAAGATAAGGCAGTTCAGGAGGCTGGAGCGAGAACTGAGGAAGCCATCCTGTTTGTTTTAAGAACAGGAGTACTTGTGGCACCTTAGAGACTAACAAATTTATTTGAGTATAAGCTTTCGTGGGCTACAGCCCACTTCCTTGGTTGCATGTAGTTTATTTTGGGACTTTTGAGAGCTGTGTTTTTGACAAACTGTTGCCAGCCTGGTGAAGAGTGAATTAAAAGAATTTGGGCTAAGAAGACTGTTGAGAACTGAGTGAGCTCTTAAGAGCCCTGGGGAAGAGGAAATAGAAGTGGGTTGTAGCCATGGTGCTGTGTGCCCCTTGCTGCTGCCATATGTTAGCTCCCTCATACCCAGATAAGGGATAGGAAGGAACTCTCCACTCTTCTTTTAGTAAAGAGGAGATGTGCACCCACATGCTCTCTCTCTTAGTTTAACTCCTACTCAGCCTCTCTGTGCCTTGATATCAGACCAGCAAGCTAGACATAATTTTCATAGAGAGGGTGTATTGCAACATCAAATGCACATGTTAAGTACCCTTTAGTTATGAAAAGGCAATCTTCAGCAACACAGTATGTGAGAATTACCTCAGCAAAGTCTCCCCATGCTGCTGAAGCTAGTGTCCAAAGGAGAAAAGTGGTGCAAAAGAGTGTATGGTGTCCATCCAGCAGAACAGTTAAGTGTTTAGGTACTTCAAGTTTGTGAGTAGTCTTAATGAATGAATGGAACTATTCATGTGCGCTAAAATGCTTTGCTAGATTAGGTCCCTAAATGTTACAAGATGCGCAAGGCATCCTAGCGAGAAAACCGTATGAACAGAACAATATTCTGTTTGCTTAGGGTTGCAAGAGAACTTGAACAACTTCAGAATAGATGCATAATACCTCACGTTTAAAGAACGTGTCAAATGAGTCCATCCTTATGGGGGAAAATATGCTCCTGTATTAAGTGACTACATAAGTGGCAGTCATAGCAAAGTTATCTGAGCTTTTCCAAAATTTCCTGTGTTTTGCACTCTTGAATCTACATTATTCCCCCCCGCCCCCTTGGCTGGATCTCTTATGTTCCATCTGTTTATGAAATTGTTCTTTCTGCTGTCCACACTCAATTACTACATGACAGGAAGCTTTTAAAGTGAGTAAGTACAATAGTTATTACTGAAGCATTTCAATTGAACTGTAGAATTTCACAGAGGAGATGCAAGAGGATCAGGGAATTTAAAGATGGCCTTCCACAATGCTGTAATATCAAACAGTGCATTAAGTAACCACGATCAGCTTCTGGAATTCAACTTGAAAGGGGAAAAGGACAAAAATGCTTTCTGTGATAAGCAGCGATGAAATCGGTCAGCAACTGTATGACTCACGAATGACATCTGAGTCTTTTAATGGTGTTAACATCGTGTAGGTCACCTACCTTTCAGAACTCTCTGAAGAGGAGCTTTTTGCAGCTCACAAGCTTCTCTTGCACTAGCAGAAGTTGGTACAATTAAAAGATATTCCCTCACCCATCTTGTCAGTACTGCAGTAATTAGTAAAAATAAAAATCTCTAATTACCATCCAAACTTGACTTCCATGGAAGTCTGCATGCTATTATAATAACTCTCTAAAATGCAATGTGAAGTGAAAAAAGGTTAGGAAAAGTAGCTATTGTAATAGAAATCTAACTAGAGTACACTATGAAGTTGTTACACTTTCTTTTTCTCTGCTCCATATCTCTATTCAGACAGCCCCAACACCCTTATGTGAATTGTTTTTCTATTACTGATTGGAAAAACAACCATTACATTACTGCACATGTTCAGATGCACATTTCTTTCTCAAAACCAGAATGTCTGATGAATTGACACAATATACCCCAGTTTGGAAACCCTGCAGATAACACAATGTATTTTTAAAATATAGAAGGCTTTACAGTGGTGTAAATCCACAGCAACTCTCATACCAGTTTAAATGAGGAAGATCTGCCCCAGAAAGTGTAATAATAAAGCAAATAGTCCTACAATGCTGTAGCAATATTGCCAGGGCAGAAAGGGACGTTAACTCATTAATACAATAATTCCTAAAGCTGAAATATGTTTCAGGCTATGTCTACATTATGGATCTTATGCCAGTATGGCTATGTAGAAACAGCCCACACTGAGGGAAAGTTTTTCTGTTTATGTAGGAACACCACTTCCTCCAAACAACATTATTTATGTTGACAGAAGCAGTCTTCTGGTGACAGAGCTGCATCTACACTTGGGGTTTTATTGTCATAGCTACATTGGCAAGGGTGTGTGTGTTTTTTTTCGACACCGTGAACTGATGTAGCTATGCCGAGAAGTGTAGATTAAGCTTCAAAAGTTATGCACAAAGCTTAGGCAACACTTTGTTAGTTACCTCCAAACCAGTCACTATTTTAAAAAAAAGTTACAGTGAACATTAGTGCTGTGAGGAGTCAAAGTGTGAATGCTCCCTCTAATAGGTAAGATGAGGGTTCCCTTCCTCCCAAGGCATCATAGGTCCTCTGCCTGGTTTTCTTTGCAGGGAATTAATAGTGCCTTTCCTGTCTAAACAGGGTATTTGAAACTATAAGCTTGGTGTTTGCTCTTTGGGGCAGAAACTATCTTTGTCCTGTGTTTGTACAGTACCTAGCACAATGACTGGGGATCCAAGATCGTGCCACCATACAAATAGTGTTTGTCCAATACTCAGCCAATCAGATCAGCAGTAGATGTTTCAGAATAAACATGCTAAGTGACACCTGTTATATTGAAAACAGTATGACAAATTAGATCTCTTTAAACTTGGACTTTTTTTCTTTAAATTGCCAGATGTTGGGCTGATATCCTTGGCTAACCATAGCCCCTGTCTATTCTGCCACAGGAAGCACTTTTTTCAATATTGGAACCTGCCATGAAATGGATATATAGAGATAGCTATTAGAGAGGATGAAATCAGTATCGTGTGGGATATCCATTTGATTTTTGAGTTCCTCAAAGGCATTTGAAAGTACTGTACTGTAGTAGTGTTTTACATACAATGCATCATGAGAGCAGGTCTATATAGTTAAGGGTAATTAGATACGGATTATCACCCACTACTACAATTAAAAATGTTTTATTTTAATGCTGTATTAATTGATAGAAACAAGAAATATTTTTATATTGGAGCTGTCAGTGTGGTGTTCTTGATGATTAAACTTTGTTATGCTCAAAAATTAGCTTCTAAAAAGAGAATAGCATGTGTTAAATTTTTCAAATAAGAGAATCATTATCCTTGCTAGTTATAACACCACCCATCTTCACTGACATACACAAAGACTGCCTTTAAAATTTATTGTAGTATATTAGCAAATTCACAGTAAATTAATCGTGGCATCCCTTTCAGCTTTTGTTTAAATCCAAAATTCAACAAATCACTAAAGCATTTTATACTCAGTTCATTGCTAATTAACAAAGTACTAATGCCTATCCTTAAGTGCACTACTGCAAAGGATTATGTTAACATGGACTAGCTCAGGGATCGGCAACCTTTGGCATGCGGCCTGCCAGGGTAAGCCTTCTGGCAGGCCGGGCCAGTTTGTTTACCTGCCGCATCTGCAAGTTCAGCCAATCGCAGCTCCTACTGGCCGGGTTTCGACGCTCCAGGCCAATGGAGGCTGCGGGAAGCAGCAGCCAGCACATTCCTCGGCCCGTGCTGCTTCCCGCAGCCCCGCATTGGCCTGGAACAGTGAACTGCAGCTAGTGGGAGCTGCGATCGGCTGAACCTGCCAAACTGCGTTGCCGATCCCTGGACTAGCTACTACTTAGTTTGCACCAGCATGGTCTACATGGGGCAGCTAGAGGGCAATAAGTTACAGTGCTTCACAATTCACAGCCTTCTCGTTTGTACTGTGGCACCATGTAGACACGCCCTTAATTGGGGAATTGGGACCTGTTCCTAAGGGGTGATGAAGACTTTCTGTGAAGTCCGTGAGAGTTGAATGCACTCAACTCCTGAACTCTCCCTACTGTTCCAGGCATGTTCTTAACTATTTGAAATTTGTATTACACACAGTGGTTGATCCCATCACATGCTTGATCACGGTAGACTCAAAATTGGCCAGTAACAATTACTGCAGTACAATACCCCTAACATTGTGGATGTGGTTTAAAAAAAGCTTTGATTTTTAAGAATAAAAAAAGAGGGGAACATGCAAACACTGGGGCATATTTACCCCTACTGTAATGGTACTGACTTCAGTGAATAAGTCCATCATTTTTCAATCGTACAGTATTCACCTGTGCATTTAAATAAGAGGAGATAGAGCTCATTGTCATACCCAAACTAAAAGCTGTCAGAATCCCTAATAAATATGGTACCTTTCCCTCTGACTTTGACACATGTAAAACAACAATATCTTTAATAACCCAATAAAGATTATATGGATTACTAAATTCCAATAGATATTGTACATTAAAATATACAGTATATATACATAGCCCATGTTAAAAACAAAACAAACATTCTTTCTGGAAACTTTTAATGGGAGAGACTGATACCATTATTCACATTAAGTAACATTTTAATCTACATGTGTTCCCATTCATTTCAGTGGGAGTACTTGCAAAACAGTGCGGGTATTAGAACCTCACCCTAAGTAAATAAGCGCTTTTACTCTCAGAAACCTTACCTAACTGGATTATTGCAATGGTAAAAGCCCTGAGCCAAAACACAGATCAAACACTATACCTCTTTGTTGATAAACAGCAGAATTCCTTTCCAAGACAACTTCAGCTACACTTTGTAATTTGGGTTGTGGGGAGATTGTTCAGGTGTAGTTTTTCCAGAAAGCCTCCTTTGCAAAAAATGAGCTTTGACTTAGGTCTTTGAGGCTATTTATGTGAAAGGTGTGGGTAGTCATAAATTGATTTAGCCCCAGGCAGTAATCCCTAGAGGATTTAGCAACCATGAAATTGGAGTTTATCCA
The DNA here is from genome assembly GCF_002925995.2 of Terrapene triunguis. NCBI lineage: Eukaryota > Metazoa > Chordata > Testudines > Emydidae > Terrapene > Terrapene triunguis. The sequence continues at coordinate 2,745,757 of NW_020664383.1, forward strand.
CTCACTCTAGATGTTTTCATTCAGCACCACTTCTAAAGGCTTAGACTGAAGAGAGAGATTTTTCTCCTCTAGTGTTAGTTACCTTTGTATAAGCATCCTTTGCACAGGTTATGAATTGAAGTATAGTTTTATCCCACTCAGGGAGGAGATGGGGGTTTATCTTTTCCCGAGATTAGGGCACAATGTCTGAGCCTGCTGGTTCTTGCCAGAGGGCTTTTGCCAGTGACTGTAGAGAACTGTATTAATAGGTCGAGACTTTCACTCTTTTAGTTTACCAAATAGAACTGAGAGGCTGCTTGCTTCTGGAGCAGGGAAGTGCTCTCATGGAACAAGGTGGAGCTTCTTTTGGGATTCAGGAACTGGGGACTCTTGGAAGCTTGTCTGCTTGCATTAAACATTCATAGTATAGTTATGACTGAAGAGGCATGAGCTCCCAGTTTTGGGGACAATGATGCCTTGATTAATCCTGTCACATGTTGTCTGCTCTATAAAGCAGGTTGACAACGCTTCTCTGTGGAACAGTTTTCCATCAAAAATGCCATTTCATCAACTTTTTTGGGGGGAGAAATGTCTGCCTAATTTCTAGTTTGAATTTGTCTGGCTGTATCTAGCATTAAATAAAACCTTTTGGATATTGTGATGGGGTGTCTGCTCTACCCTGGCCCATAAAGAGTTAATGGAACCCTAGGGGTGCTGTGCAGAAAAGCAGCCCATAGGAAAGGGGCTGTGAGGCACAGCAAATCAGGTCCTGGCAGGCCCATATAAGAAGAGCTGCAGAGCAGAGCAGGTTCAGTTGCTCCCTGGAGCTTGAGGAGGAGAAACTGTCTGCCTTGCAGGAGGAAGAAAGCTAGCACCTTGGACAGAGCAGTGCTGGGCAGGATCAGGGGAGTGAAAGCGAACTCCTGGCTGACTGCTGGCATGCTGAGGCTCTGAGATAAGAATGGAGGTGATGCTGAGGCTGCAGGAAAGTGGCTCAGGGAAGTAGACCGAGAGGTTGGAGGGGATGCAGCATGTGGCTGCCAGCTACAGGATCCCTGGGCTGGGACCTGGAGTAGTGGGTGGGCCTGGGTGCCCCCCTGCTGTGGTGACGACGCAGGAAAGGAAATAGAACGCTAGGTTTGTTGGTAGCTAGAGAGCTTTGCAAGCTTTTTGCAAAAAGCTTTAAGCAAAAAGCCTTTTAGGAAAAAACTTTTTTTGGGGTTTTTATTTTTTTTCCTTACTTTGTTTACAACTTATTTGAGTGGTTATATTTTTGCCTATTTAGAAGGCAGGCAGTATACATGAGCATGAGATTACAAACTCATCTTTTGAGCGCGTGAAAAGCTAGCTGCAAAGATGATGTTATTGTTGCCAATAAGTTTTCCAAACATATGCGCTAGAACAAGGTCACTTTTGCCTTATTGCCGAGGGAACAGTTTGCCGTTCTTCAAGGCTTATGATTAGGGAGCAACACATTCCTACACCCCCCACTATCACTGAGGAGGTGGCTGGACAGTGGACTGCAGTTCCCCTGAAAGGTGGGGAGAGGACAGAGTATGACACAGCCGGAGAGTGATGTAGGTCCTGGAGCAGAAGGGATGGCAGTGAGACACCGCCAGAAGAGGGCACACTGGCTTGCAGAGCTAATCCCTGGGACAGCCAGCAGGAGGTGCCGCAGTGGTGAGTCATACCCCACTACAGACATGAACAAAAGTGGTGCAAACTGCTGCAGATTCACAAACAAATTTGGCCCAGGGTGATTTCAAGTGTTTTTCAGATTGGAGTCAAATATTTCACAATAGCTAGAGATGTAATAACACTATCTTCAAACAAATATTATTTTTAAAAATTCCCCTGTTGCCTCATATCTTGTCTACAACAACTGGAAACCTATGTTATGCTCCTAGAAATGTTCTTGTTATATTTTGGTAAAAACGTAGTAAATAGAGAAGGTAAGGTGGTTTTTAAGTATGTCATATGATGCTGTTTTAGGAAGGTGTACAAAATTGACTATATTCTACAAAACATTGTAGGCTGCCTGGAGGAATGTTAACTACTGTAATCTGAAGAACATGCTAGCTGTATTCAGTGCCACTGTATATTGGAGAAGGAAGACACTTTTTTAAAATAATTAAGTTTCCAGGTTATGAATATGCAGGTTCATCCCTCTTGTGCAGTCTTCCAAAAGGATAAGTTAACCACAATAATTTTGTAGCTAAAGTAAGCAGGGTCTGACTTCTATTTAAATCAGATTACCAATCAGCCAATTTTATGCCTTAAATCATGTACATTACCAGGAAAGGCTTGGCTACATCACTTAGATGCAAAGAGAGCACCGTAGCTAGTCTCTTAACACAACAAAATCCTTCTTTAGGAAATTTTCTCTTTTGACTATTATAATTTATAGTGATAAATCAGTGGGTCAGGCTCTGTACACTTAGAGATATCTATATGGGTAATACTATGAATCATTTCTTGTCTTTTTCTTTTTTCTATTTTGTAACTTTTTCCCCTTATTGCCTTATATCTCCCCATTTTCATATTCTTCCTTCCCTTGTGTGCCTATCCACATCCTTTAGTTTCTCTCCTTCCCCCCGCTCTTGGTCTCCTCTACTCTTACAGACCTTCTCCCATTGACACATGTTCTCAACTTTCTCTATCCTGCCTCTGTCAGCTGGTTCCCTGAATCCCTCTTTTTCCCCTCTCTCCCTCCACCAACTCCTCCTTTATCCCCATAAGATCTTTCCTCCCTCATCTCTTCTCTACGTAAGTTTCCTTTTACATTCTCTGTAGATTGCTTGTACTGCCATGTGGCATTTGACCTAGCTTGTGGTAGTGTGAATGTCTTGTATCATCATCAACAAATGTCAGCAGGTTGTGTAGGCTACAAAATTGTGTACCCTACTAGTAGCACAAGTAACCACTGAAATTAATTTATTGGGTTTCCATGAAACAAGTACTTGGGTAAAAGGAGTAATAGATTTGGATTGAGGATAGGATTCGGTTGAGAGAGATGAAGGTTTGGTCACTTCCTAAAATACTTCCTAGCAGATCAGTTTCTTCCTCACCATCCTGCTTTCCTTCTCTCCTGTGTTCCCTCGACCTTTGGAGAATTTTATCTTGGAGTCTGTCTCTCTGCTGGGACCAGATGAGCATATTAGTTCAAATCAGGTTGCTTCTCTGTCAGATGTAAGTGTGAATAGAGGTCAACTTTTTATGAATTTAGCAAATCTAGTTAGTCAGATATCAGCTTTAAACTCTATCTGGCAGCTCAGCAATCTCATAAGTATTCTAGCCAATACTGTGATGGAATTAAAGTAGAATAACCCCTTTTAATTGAGTACAAATTAGTTTTACTAATTTTAACATTAGGTTATTTCCAGGTCAACTTTTACCTTGGCCAGTGTTTTTTTAGATCTGGATACTTTGTTATTCTTAACGAATAGTCTATTAATTCACCCAGAGCCACCTGAATATATAATCAACAGTTAATTGATCCAGTGTAGATTCAAAAGTTCTAGTCAAGTACTGAACATTTGTACACATGCAGTCTTTTAAATAATTAACAAACCAGTTTTGAGGCCCAGTGATGATACAAAGGAACAAGGCAAATGACCAAGATTTCTTATTACATTTATCGATAATAATCAGTTACCAATTCTTTAGTATTTTAATACATTTATTACACTTCCAGGACCTCTGCAAAGAACAAGGATACACTTGTTTTTAAGACATTCTTAATAGTGTAATCTGCGTTACCTGAATAGTTTGATACGAAAATGACAAGTTTAGAATATCACAAGCAATTGCTTTGTTAGGCCAATTTGCTTGGGCTTTTAAAGGAGAATATACATGCAGCATTATTTAGTTAAAATGCAAAATATGGTTACTTGAGGTCTTACTAAAAAGAGTGTAGACTCAACCAGATAACTTTCAGTTCTTTGTATTAAAGAATGGAAAAAGAAATACAATATCAGAAGTAAAATCTCACCGCTGTTAAGCCTGGGGGGGGTGGGGGGGGAGCGGAGAGAAAGTCTCTCTCCATGGGTTCAGCTATCTATGGTGTCCATGTTGTGTTCTTGGGTTTATATATCCTGTTTGGGGTCTGTTAGAGGAAGGTAATCCTCTTACTTTCTATTTGGCACTTGTTCGCTGACCACTCAATTTCAGCTAATTGTCTTTGCTGCTTCCATCAGTATCCAGTAGATGTCACCGGTGTGTAACACATTTCTTTGTGTTTCTTGGAGGGGTTTTTGTTTGTTTTTTTTGGATTGTATTTTAGTATTAGTGAATAATATTTATTTGAAATACCCCCCTTTAAACAATTTCTCATAATATTCTAAAGGTGTACCTTGTTTACATAATTGGACCTGTCAGTACTAGATGACCCTGGAGGTCCTTTCCAGTCCTCTGTAATGTTCTTTTCTTTCTTGTTCTATACAAGTCATACCATTTCCATAGTGCAATAGTAGTTTAGAAAGCAAACATCCCTTTCAGCCTTCTAAATCTAGGGGACATAGTCCATGCATTTTTTTTTTTATGTAAGCCCTAACTGATGTAAAATGATTGTGAACAAGAGGCATTTTCCACATATAGAGAGACTATTTATCTGATTCACAAGGCAGACAGATGTACCTCTTATAATTTGGAATGAAAGACATATTGAATGAACAAAAGATTATCCATGGTGTATTTTATTCATCAAGCACACAAGTGTGTAGTTTATAATTTGGGTTGAAAACTTGTGAACCGGAGTTCTTGGAGCAACAAGGAAACTTGGTCCCAGTAACATAGCAGACTGTCATGACTGGTTTAAACCTGCAGCTTCCCCACCCATCTCTTGATCTTGATTCATTCCCAGTATGTAAAGGGCCACTTTGCATAGGAAAGCAAGATGTTGCTCTGCTTTGGAAATCTTTTGGGGTTCCTTTTTAACTAGGCCAGAAGATAGAGTGAGTTTATCCATGTGTAAATTTGAGAGTCTTGCTTAGATGATTTAGCCTTTTTTTAGTTTCTATTCTCAGTGGAATGGAACCTCTAACCTTAACTGATTTGTCATTCCTTAGACAAAGCGTCTCACACAATGTGAACAATTTTCTTATTGCCTTTAATTTCAAGGTGGAGTTGAGTAATAGGTGGACCCTATCTTGGGGTAAACAAAAGTGGATGGTTTTTCTTATTTGAGGAACTGAAGTAATTAAGTTATTAATCATTCCAGGAATACCATGTAATGTTCATGTTTGTGCGTGCACCTTAGAGGGTTTTATTACCTGTACATGATTAATTTAAGAAGACACTGTCTCATCAACACAATTATTTTCCACTACTTCAGAATCAATCTTTGGCCTTTCCAGAAAATGTTGTGAGGAACATTTACTAGCCACGAGTTCATGTTTCCACCAGCATCAGAAACTGCAGTAAAATTTTTGGGATACAAAAGAGAAGGAAAATACAACAGAACCTCATAATTATGAACACCTTGGGAATGGAGGTTGTTCATAAGTCTGAAATGTTCGTAACTCTGAACAAAACATTATGGTGGTTCTTTCAAAAGTTTACAACTGAACATGGACTTAATACAGCTTTGAAACTTTACTATGTAGAAGGAAAATGCTGCTTTTAACCATCTTAATTTAAATGAAACAAGCACAGAAACAGCTTCCTTGCCTTGTCAAATCTTTTTTAAACTTTCACTTAATTTTTTAGTAGTTTACATTTAAAACAGTTCTGTGCTGTACAGTACTTTTTTTTTTTTTTTTTTGTCTCTGCTGCCTAATTGTGTACTTCCCATTCCAAATGAAGTGTGTGGTTGACTGGTCAATTTGTAACTCTGATGTTCGTAACTCTGAAGTTCTACTGTAGTGTCTTAAATATTTTCTCCACTACTCCATATACGACTCCATATATGTATATTTTCTGCACTACTCCACATACGACTCTAAAGTGTCTTTTAGTTTTTTCAAGTTTCATAAATCTCTCTAGAGGGGGAAAAATGGACTCTTTCCACAACAGCTTATTTACATAATGTCTGTAAAATACCAATTTTAAACAGAGAAAAACACAAACCAGAATTGTTTTCAAAATCAAATTTACATAATACATGCAAATGTAGTAGTTCTGCATGGTTAGACCAGCACCCTCAGCAAAAATATTTACTTTGGAATGTCAACATTAGAAATCAACAATTCCCAACACTTAAATACAGAGCTTGCGGGTTTATAATATTCATTATCAGCATTTAGATTTCACTTTCCCCATGTTCATTAGTAGATTAAGCTGTTTTTTTTTTCCTGGGGTATTTGTGAAAAGACAAATGATATTTAAATAAAAACAGTCCAATAAGCCATGAGCTGCTTATTTTCAAGTTTAGCTTACATCAGAAAACAACTGTTTCTCTTTCATTCTAATATCTTAGATCTTGCAACTGCCACCAACAAGGTAGAGGACGGAGTGTAAACATGAGGGGGCCCACCTCATCCTCTGCTAAAACCATATGGAGAGTTCCTTTTGCATTTCTCCCATGCTTGAGGGACCTGAGCTTCCCTCCTTCCACCTCTTTGCTGGCTGGTGAAATAGGGACTCATCAGGTAAGAGAATCCAAATTGGGATCAACAATGGGATCAAATGCCTGGCTGGGGAGTTTGGCTCCTCACCAGTAGTTGGAGCAGCACCAGAATCTGATGGGAGAAGAATTGTCCGAGCTCTGAGTCCCTTATCTGCCTTCTTTCTTTGATAGGAAAATCTGTCCCTCAGCTGCTTCCCTATCCCAGCTAGATAGTGAGGATAGAAAAGAGATCAGCTCTCCCTACCCTCTAAGGGTATATGTCTACACTGCATTGTAAACCCAGGACTGTTATTCCCTTAGACCAATGGTTCTCAACCAGGAGTCCGGAGGCCCCTGGAGGGCTGTGATCAGGTTTCAGGGGGTCTGCCAAGCAGGGCAGGTATTAGACTTTCTGGGGCCCAGGGCAGAAGGCTGAAGCCCCACCACACGGGGCTGAAGCCCAAGACCCTGAGCCCTGCTACCCAGGGCTGAAGTCAGAGCCTAAGCAACTTAGCTTTGCGGGTCCCTCAGTGCCATAGGGCCCTGGGCAATTGCTCTGCTTGGTACCCCCTAATGCTTGCCCTGGCTTTTATATGCAGAAAAACAGTTGTGGTGGCACAGGTGGGCTGTGAAGTTTTTATATACCATGTTAGAGGGGCCTCAGAAAGAAAAAGGTTGAGAACTCCTGTCTTAGGCTTTGTGTACACTTAAAATACTACAGCTGCAGTACTTAAGTGTAGACACTTATTATAGCGATGGGAGGGGTTCTGTAGTAAATGCATCTCTCTGAGCAGGGCTGGCTCCAGGCACCAGCTCAGCAAGCAGGTTCTTGGGGCAGCCAAGGGGAAGGGGCGGCACGTCGAGCTCTTCGGCGGCGGGTCCCTCGGTCCCTCTCGGAGGGAAGGACCTGCCTCCGAATTGCCACCAAAGAAGAAAGCGGTGTGGTGGAGCTGCTGCCGATCGCAATCGCGGCTTTTTTTTTTTTCCGCCGCTTGGGACAGCAAAAACCCTGGAGCCGGCTCTGTCTCTGAGAGGCTGTAGCTAGGTCAATGGAATAATTCTTCATCCACCTACAGCTGGCCAGCATAGCAGTGTTGCTCAGGATGTGGATTTTTCTAGTGTAGACCAGCCCTTAGCTCCAAACTCAGTGCATGTGTGTGTGCACACATTCACTTTTATTTGGCTGGCTATAGGCTCATATGTTCATTAGCACTGGTTGAAAGATGGAATATTCATTCTGTGGAAAATTCTGATGTTGAATTTTTTTCATTCTGAAGTGGAATGAAAAGTCAAAATTTGGAAATTGTGGAACAGAAATTCTGAAAAATTTTGATTCAGAAATATCAAATATTTCATTTTGATGTCAAAACATTCTAATGTAAAATAATTGTTTCTATATTATATTAAAGAACTAGAATATAATGACCAAAGTGGAAACAAAACTTTATAACCTTGAAACAAAATAAGAGTCAATGTAATTTATTTGGAAACTTTCCCATCAAAACTTTCATTGAAATCAACATGTTACCATGAAACATGTTGATTTCAACAAAACTGCATTTTTGGACAGAAAATTGTTCTGTTGAAAAATTTTTCCACTAGCTTTAATATTTGTCATTTTGTTCTCATTCTCTTCCCCACATCATGTCCCACCACATGACACCAACATCCAAGATGATGTGCAACCACCAGAATTTGTGAACTTCCTTTCTAATTTAGATCTGTTTTAACCACTGGTGCTAAACAAGGAATCTCAGAGATTGGGGCTTTCCTATAAATTTAGCAAGTTAGGAGTGCTGGGTCAAGAGATCAAACCTTTCAAAAAAAGTGTGTCTAATTTATAGTTTTGTGTCTTAATCATGTATAATTTGCAGTTTTGATGAGGAAGTGAAACAAGGCATAATTGATTTTTAGGCTTCAGTCTAAGTCAAAATATGGGGAAGGAGTGTTCAGACATATGCATACAGAAACACAACAGATTTACATAACCCTTGCAGACTTCAGCTTCATGAACCAACTGCCCACCCAAGGCTGTTAGTAGTAGCAACAGCAGCAAGTGACTACTTCATTTTACTACTAGATAAAACTATTATGGGTGGGTGTTACTATTACATAGCAAAGGCAATCATCAGATCTGTCATTCAGGTGGATGCCATATTGTGTCTTCTTAGAAACCTCTGGATTTATACTTCTGAAAAAGTATAAGCTCATGCGGAATTACCGTAACTGTTTTCCCTGGTGGTACTTCTGGGAATAATATAGCATAGCAGAAACATGAAGACGCAGTTCAAGAACTGTATTGTGTGTGTGGGTGGTTCTTCTTACAATTTGTTTCTAAGGTATTAACTGTTCATGTAGTCCAGGGATCAGCAACCTTTCAGAAGTGGTGTGCCGAGTCTTCATTTATTCACTCTGATTTAAGGTTTCGCGTGCCAGTAATACATTTTAACATTTTTAGAAGGTCTCCTTCTATGAGTCTATAATATATAAGTAAACTATTGTTGTATGTAAAGTAAATAAGGTTTTTAAAATGTTTAAGAAGCTTCATTTTAAATTAAATTAAAATGCAGAGCCCCCCTAGACCGGTGTCCAGGACCCAGGCAGTGTGAGTGCCACTGAAAATCAGCTCGCATGCCGCATTTGGCACGTGTGCCATAGGTTGCCTACCCCTGATGTAGTCGAAAACAGGGATTCTCTTTAATGATTATTCAGTCTGGGAATGGCTTGCAGGTTTAGAGTGAATGAACACTGCTTGCCTTTCCAGGTCCGGATTAACTTTTTGTGGGCCCCGTTGGGGAATGAAGGGGCCAGGGGCAAGAGCACAGCGGGCAGGGTGGATTTGATTTAAATCATGATTTAAATCACTAGTCAGGAAGACTCGATTTAATCATGGTTTTCTACATAAAAGTGCATTCTTGTTGGTTGTTATAACCTTAATACATATTCTTCACAAATCAGAGATAGCTGTAGGTTTCATTTTTAGAAGGTACACACTATACATTTTGAAACAGTGATTTATTTTGAAAACTTTTCAGATGAGTTTTACAGTTATATCAGAAAATGAATAATTGTTTGGTTATTTCATTTACCCAAAGATAATTGAAGCAGATATTTATGAAGTCATTGGGAGGTGAACTATCTCCATTTCAACAGGTATTCATATTTGGAGGATTTTCTTGCCAGGCTGTATTAGGAGGAGAACATCACCAGACAGACATTTAAATTGTTTTATTTAACTAAATCAACAATGTTAAGTATTCTGCATTTTTTTCTTCAACAGCAAACATAATATTTTAACAAAAAAGCATATGTCCCTCACTTCTCACATTTATCTCCAGACTTCTTCTCCTTGTCCAGATCTATTCCGCCCCCAACAATCTTCTATTCATTGAACTTTTTGAAACTTTTCACTTTTAAAGAGAGGTAAGGGATTGACTCTGTGTACACAAATTTGCAGAGGGACAATAGAGTTAAGGTCTGTTATTTCTCACCTCTATATATTTATTTATTTAAAAACATTTTTGCTGTTAACAAGCATGTTACCTCTGGAGACACAAATCCACAGTTTGAGAACTGCAAAGCTAAGCATCTCTGATGGTATCTTCTAAACTGAGCACTGAGTCCCATTGGATAGATAGAAAGATTAACCTAAATAATCTATACAGAAGCCTGTGGAACCCCATCAGATTGGGTCCCTAAACCTTGAACTATTAGAACTCATTTACAAAACTTTTCTTAAACATTACATGAATATATTGTCTCATACTATAGAATTAGAATGTATAATCCCTATTACATTATATCTCATCATGGATCTTAATTAAAACTATCTTTAGATAGTTTTTTTTCTCAAAAATCTGATTTAAATAAAAAAATCCGATTATTTTTTAAATCATTGATTTTTATCCACCCTGACAGCAGGGGCATGGTGGGGGGAAGGATTGGTCCCCAGCTGGATGGAGGCAGGGGCCAGAGGCAAGATCACAGCGGGGCATGGGGTGGGGGGAAGGATTGGTCCCCAGCTGAAGAAAGGCAGGGGCCAGGGGCATGATGAGCACAGTGGAGCATGCGGGGAGGATTAGTCCCTGCTGATTGGCGCAAGGCAGGGGCCGGGGGCAGAAGCACAGTGGGGTGGGAGCTAAGGTTGGTCCTTGGAGCAAGGGAGGGGCTGGGGGTAAACTGCAAGCACAGCAGGGCTGGGGAGGGGGTAAACAGGATCCCCCCCCCCGCCCCTGCCCACATAGAGCAGGTATCTACCTTCTCCCTGGTTCTAGCCCATTCTCTTTGTCTCTCTCTGCACTGAGCTGAGAGTGAGGCTGCACTGAGGACAGGACTGGGGTGTAGTGTCTGGGAAGGAGTTAGGGTGAAGGATCAGGCTGGGGGTTGGGGTGCAGGATCTGGCCAGGAGTTAGGGTGAGGGAGGGGGCTCAGGGTTGGGGCAGGAGGTTGGGGTGTGGAGTGCTTACCTGGGGCAGCTCCCATTTGGTGCGAGGGGTGCAGGTGGGAATGTGGGGGTGGGTGCAGGAGCTCCCGTTTGGTTCTCAGGGTGCGGGGGTATGTGGGGGGGTGCAGGAGTCAGGACTGGGGGCTGGGAGTGTGCAAGGGGAGTGCAGGAGTCAGGGCAGGGGGCTGGGAGTGTGTGAGGGGGGTGCAGGAGTCAGGGCAGGGGGCTGGGGGTGTGGGCTGGGAGTGTGGGGGTGCTCCCAACCCCCTGCCCTGAATGGCTCAGGGCAGGGGGCTGGAATGGGGTATACCCTGATTCCACCCCCTTCCCCAAGGCCCTGCCCCACCTCTTCTCTGCCTCCTCGCCCGAGCGGCGAGTGCACTGTGGCTCCGCTCCCCCCCTCCCTCTCGCTGGCAAACAGCTGTTCAGCAGCAGGGAGGGGGAGGGGCACGAACGCAGCACGCTGGGGGAAGAGGTGGGGGAGGAGGTTGGCTGCCAGCGGAGTCTGCCCTGCTGCAGCGGGAGCCCCAGGAGCTGGCAGTACCAAGCTTCTGCCCGCTGCCCCCCGCAGGAGAGAGTGGTGGGCAGGGGGCGGAGAAGAGCAGACTGGGCCGGGGCCCCTTTGGAGCATGGGCCCGGCGCCAATGAAGCCATGGAAAATCTGGTACTGTGCCTTTCACATCATAGGGAGAGTTTCCAGGGCTGGAATTAGAAAATAACTCTCCCCCCACCCCACCCGATAATCTGGGAATATTGGATATGTAACTGGATATGTATGAGAGAAAACAGGTGTTACATCTCATAATGGCTATCTTCACAGACTTGGCAAGGAGTACACCATGAATTCAGAACAGGAACAGCTGAAAAAACACCATCACTTCTTTCTTTTGTGTTTTAATTCTGTATTCTACAGTCCTAAATTTAATAAAATCAAAACCAGCAAGCCATATAAATGACTCTGTTCTTATTCTGCAGTAATTTATCCAGTTGTATGAGTGCTGGTTTTTATAAAGATTTCTTGTGATTTAATAATTTAGAATAAACCTGTGGTAGCCCCAAGCTCATATAAATCACTGAATGACCTGTCTGAAGCCAATATATCCAGTGAGCAAAAATAACAGACAATCAAGCATATTTTTGTTAATGTCATAGTATTACCCCAATTTTCATTTCTCATCTTGAAAACTTTTAGCTGCTCTATGAAAACGTAGTATAGAATAACTATACATAATGGACTACCTGCTGGTGTCCTTTCCTTCCTCAAACTAGACAGTAAATGGCATAATTGTATGATTTTTAATTTTCAATTTTAGTGCTGACCTATGAGAAACAGCTAAACTAACATAAACAAGATTAGTAGATGTTAACTTGTATTCATGGGAGTTCTGGTTACCTGAAAAAGAGACAGGTTTTGATGTAGTTTTAACTCCATGTTTTGCCATCAACATGGGATGATGGATACTTTTTACGAGGGTTTTTGGAAGGGAGGGGGAGAGATGTGTATTTTTTTTCTGGTTTTTATTTTTATTTTTCTCCTGCTTGGGGTGGCATGGCTGGTAAATATCCAAAACAGAGAGGCTTGAGGGTTTATTAAAACACTTGAACTACATCTGCACAGAAAGGGTTCAATTCTGCTCTGTTCTAACTCATCATTTCAGTAGAGGTGCTGAATTTGGCCCAGTGTGGAGAACAAGATGGATTAATCACAGTGTTGGCAAGGACAGCAAGATGCACGGGGATGTTGGTTTAAATTTTTATACAATAAGGCCCACATTTTCAAACGTGGTTGCCTATCATTAGGCTCCTAAAACTATATTTAGGTTCTCAAATAAGTCATCTAATTTGGGAGCTGATGCTCAAGTGCTTACTCAGGGCCTGTGACCCATGAACCTTTTAATGTGAGCTGCCAAAGGGGATGCATAGAGATTACGGGTATCTCTTGAGTCTGGCATGTACATTCTAGTCAACTACAGAGGGTCATGTGAGGTCTTAAATAAAAGCTAGGATCACCTTGCTCATTAATATTATTGTGAAATGTATGCAGGAATACTATGTGAGGAGTTGCGTATGGATGCTGAAAGTATGTTCCTAAAGTCTGTACTAAGGCAGAGTTAGCAAACAGGTTTCTCCCAGACAAAGGATGTTTATATGCAGACCAACAGAGACCGATACATAAATTATGCATTGTAAATTAACAGAATGGGTAGTCATTTACCTAGGAAGTCAACAGGGGACATATGAAATCAACAGGAAAAACAAGTGGTGGGGGTTTTACTGCCTGTGAGGACAAATAATGTACTTTGGGGATATAAGTAGAAGTCAAGGAAGACACCCCTTTATCCTGCACCTACCAAGTAATCAGATAGTGTGGTTATAGTCATGAAAAAAAGAACTTGAGGCATGGATGAAAACACTGCAAAGGACATTTTTGGATGACATAACAGGCTAGCCTTCTGTCCAAATAAGTTTTTAGTATTTAGGAATTGCATTATGATTTTGCTTTATATGTAACCCTTCTATTTCCTGTATTCTGACTCATATCTGAAATCTTGATAGTTGATAACAAACTTATAATTGTTTTCACTATAAATATATCTCAGGGCTGTAGTATTATACAAAGCAGCTGATCCTCATTCATACTACCATGTACACTGTTCCCTTGGGGACAATATACCTGATATTTCTATGAGTACTCCATGGATGAGGCAGGAAGGAGGGGAGCGAACACTTCAAAGGGGATCAGGGACCAGGGTGCACCTATTGTTAACCAGTAAGGACTGGCATAGCCCAAAGAAGATTGTTTGGGGGGCTAACAGACTGAGGTGTCAGGGAGATGACACCCAGTTAAGCACAAGGAAGCCTCCCTCTTGCTGGAGGCCAGGGTGGGGTAGTAAGGTGACTCATGGTCATGGGCTTCCTGAGAACCATCTCAGGGCTTTAGTTTTATACCCATGGAAGCATTTGTATAACTGTTGAATTGTAGTTATGAAATCTTCTGCCTGTCTTTATTGTGGTAGAAAATTAAGCAGCAAATAAAGTAAAGCAAAACAGAAACTGACAGATGGCTTTCATTTGAATTTTAAGTGACTAAGAGATAATCAAAAATCTTCTGAGTGAACACTTTTTCTGTCAGAAAATGCTGCTTCACTGAAATGAAACTTTCCTTGAGAACATGTGGATTTAAACAATTTCATTTTGGAGTAAAAGCTTTTCCATATAGTCAGAATGAAACATTTTGACTTTTTGTTTCAAAGCAATTTTTTTATTTTGAAATTTATTAAAATATAAAAAGTTTTGATTAAGCCCAAACTTTTTTGAAAATTTTTGTTTTGAAGGCAATTTAGAAATGTCCGGATTTCCTTCGAAGTGGAAATTCCAAGTTTCTACCAGCTCTAGTCGAAATGTTCTGGAAATGTCTCTTCCTTCATTACTTATTATAACCACCTGGCATTTTGAAGACACTGAATTCTGTTTACAAACATAGAAGACGTGATATCTTGCTCCAACTGTTGTGGCAGGTGTTACTGTTACCCATAGTGTTCCAAGCTCTTACTTTGTGTGAGTACAAATGTTAACTTAGACAGACATGCTGTGGTGTTAGATTTGGGCTAGGCAAGGTTTTCAGGTAGAGGCAGCTTCAGGACAGAGGGAACTGAGGAAGCTCTTCAGGAGAGTTTTCTCTCTGTTTTGGTGTTTGATTAGAATCAATTCTTGAGACAGGTTGCTCCTTGGGAACTGGGCATTGGTATTGGGCTGAGTTTCCTGGCAGAAAGGATTGCCCTGCAATTTTTTTTTTGCCCATCTCACTAGTGTATGTATGTCAATAAAACAAGCTGCACTTAGAATATATCCAGACTCTATGTCATGAATTCCTCCTTCACTGGGAAGCCAACTTGCAAGACCACAAATATCTGCAAATGCTTGGCAGAGGGGAAAAGTTGCTGTCAGAATGGGACACTCATGGGAGCAGCAGTATTTTCTGTGTACAAAAGGTATTTCATCACTAGACATCTGTGCTTTTCTGAAGTGATTAAACTTTGTTAATCCTGCTTTTTATAGATGGGGAAAACACGGGCACAGAAAGGTTAAGTGACTTGACAAGTTGTCTAGTGAGCCAAGAGCAGAGCTGAGAATTGAAAGCAGGTCACATGACTCGCATCTGCTTACTTTATTGCAGTACCACACTGCCTTGAAGGAGCTTGCACTCTAATGCAGATGGACAAGCATTTCTGACAGATTATGACAGAGGCCCCTTAAAAACTTGCTATGTATCCACATAACCCTCTAAACATTCTTTCTGATCATTCCCCATTCTAAGTTTAGAGAATAGCACAAATACCGTAAACAACAGCAATAGTCAGAAATGGCTGACTCTACAAATTTTAAAAAGGAAAAATTTACCTACAATTTGCACGTCACCGTATCTGGAATGTTATATCTACTTTGCTCTAGTTTGAAAAGGAAATAACTGTGGCACCTTAGACATCATAGCATGGTAACTATAAGTAAATTCTGATTTCAGTGGGACTGCACATGTGTGTAAGTGCATAAGTGTTTGAGGAGAAGTTGGAATCTGTAGTGAGTAGTCATTGTGGAAAGACTTTGAAGAAAGCAGTGTGTCTTGAGCTTTGAAGGAGAGGGAAGGTTATTTGTGGCCTGATCCAATACCCCATCAAGTCAGTGGAAAGACTCCCGTTGACTTCATAAGGCTTTGGATCAAACCACTGGTGCTGGAGTAGTGGAGACTATTCCAAACATAAGGGTATGTGGAAGAAGGAACAAAGGGGAGAAAGTGTTGAGAGGAAGCACCCTGTTTTAAATAATCAGTGCAAATTGAAATATTAGAACTTGTATCTCCTCAGTTGTATTAAAAAACTGAAAGGGATTTATATTGGAAGGGATAATTTGTGTACTGTAGCTTTTATGGTATGTGTCCCTGTATTTGCATAGGACTTCTTTTTTCATTATTGTTTTTAGCAGTGTGAGTGAGACTCACAAGAACAATACCTGGTTAATTTTTTTCATTTTATATTGAGCTTTTGTTCTGCTTCAATAATTTTAAAACCAGTCAAAAGCTTTAATGCATTTCTGGAAAGAAATGTTATCTGCACTATTAATGTTATCTTTGACAGGGAGAAAAAACATAGCTTTAATTTGACTCGTCCTCCTGATAAACTCTGCTGTGCTCTGCAGTATATCCTCTGTTGTGAGCCTGACATTACTATGCAATTTAATTTATAACGTGTTGTTCTGTCACCTTTTCCTCTGCAGCAATAGTTTCAAATCTTCGTGCTTTTCTCCCTTATGTAAAGAGAAGTGTGGGTTTATTGTTTTTGTTTGTCTTTTCAATACAATGTTTCAATGGATGTGTTGAGTTGAAAGAATAGATTAAACAAAACTAGCTCTCCTTGTGGCTTTATAAGCAATTGTAATCATGGAATAAGGTGAACATTAAATATGTATTCAGGTACATACCTCTAAATTAAAACACATCTGAAGTGCTGTCCAGTTCCTTGTGCAACATAAATATAGAGTTGCACGAGAAACTGGATTTGTGTGTGTAAATATAATTGCACAAGAAAATGGACATTCAAATCCATATCTCTGTCTCACGCACACTATAGATAGAGCTTAGTTTTCATTTAATGTGTGTGTACACACACACTTTACTAATGTTGTTCCAACATGCTGTTGAAGATTTTAAGGTTTTGTGGGGCTCAGAGCCTTATAGATCATCTGAAAAGGCTGTAGGTCTAAGGAAATCAATACATTTGTGGCTTACGAAATTAAAGTCTAGAAATGAAGAGAGGTCTTGCAATGGAAATCAATAAATATGTACTGAAAGATTTTCCCTATAAAAGACTTAACTGAGTTTACAGTATAAAGCCTTCTTGATCCCACATTCCTTTTAAACCATATTTTTAGGTAAATATTAAAAAAAAAAAAAAAAACTAACAACTCCCCATCCACACAATCTACTGAAATGTGTAAACTGTTTCTTGTTATTGTTTGGGAACTTTCCAACCAGCACTAACGGTGAAGTGGACCTTCTAAATTTTATATAATTTAAATTCCATTTGTTAGTGAAATATACTCTGTTTTGTTCAAAAAGATGTGGGGTGGTGATTTAGTGGCAGTTAGCCAGTTACCCTACTGAATGATGATCCACACACTGGCATGATGGTCCTGATTAATGCCTATCCTGTAGCCACTCTGTGTCAGTGCAAAGGGGCTATATGTAATTGGCACAGTGCAGGAACCCCTCTGTGGATCCAAAGAACAGGTTCCACCAGATCTCACCTCCTGCCTTGCAAAAGGCCCTGGCACATAGTGTGTTCTAGGGTGGATGGAGGAGTAACCAGCGCATTCTTGTGCCATGGTGAGTCTGTTCTGTGGTAATAGCACATTGGGCCACTGCAGCAGGGCTGCAAATTAAAGAAACACCCTCCGCTCTGCTGAGGTCAAGTCATCACTTGACAGCCCCTCAATAGGGGAGGGATGAATTCCATAATGGCTGAGGGAAGTGACTGACAAGCAGTTTCTGATGGGGAAACTGATGTTTGAAGGGATTCAGCGAATGGATCAAAGTGGTGCAGATGGGTGAAGGGAAGAGATTGCAGGGTCGGGGAGCAGTTGGGGAAAATCACTAAACATTTTAAATGCTACTGAAATACCATCTCCAAAGTTGTCAGAGTTAAAAGCTGGGGCGCCGGAATGTGGGGCAGGAGGGTTGGTGTCAAGGGGGCACTTTTCACCCTGGCCAGGCAGTTAGCAGCTGGAGCCTGATCGGGGAGCCTGGGCAGCATGT
This sequence comes from Terrapene triunguis, assembly GCF_002925995.2. Classification (NCBI taxonomy): domain Eukaryota; kingdom Metazoa; phylum Chordata; order Testudines; family Emydidae; genus Terrapene; species Terrapene triunguis. The sequence goes on from NW_020664383.1 coordinate 2,763,532, forward strand.
GGCACCATGCCGCGGACCCTGCCTGGGTGTGTGTGTGTGTCCGAGAGCAGGTGGAGGGTCTGTGGCTCCCAACCTGCTCCGACTTCCAGCTTGGGGAGGGTCTCAAGTGGAAGGGGTGGGGCCTTGAGTGGAAGGGGCAGGGTGGGGAAGCTCCACTGCCTCTGGAAAAAGGACAAATTCTGCCCTAAACGCCCATGTCTACTCCCATGAAGTTAATGGTCACATGGATATCCAGTGTCCACTGTTAGCATATATTAAAAACTACCTTACAACTATATCTGTGTTGCTGCAGTCATGTCTTGTTCTAAAAATCTGAAAAAAAACATGGTATCGCAGATATCAGACTGAAGTCCACACCACCAACATGGCAGCACTAGGAATCATGCCAGCATGATTCCCCCATCTATGCTCTGTGACTCCAAAGGGCCATATTGCACACAGGGGGAGTTAGTGCTGCCTCAGGGAATGTTCGTTCTATGAAATTCCCTGTGACTCAACCTGCAGTTTGGGGAAACGTACCTTAGGCCTTGGCTACACTTGCAGATGTACAGCGCTGTGAGTTAAACCTGACTTCATGCAGCTGAGTAGGGAAAGCGCTGAAGTCTGTCCACACTGACAGCTGCCCAGCGCACTGTCGTGGCCACGTTTGCGGCAATTGCAGCGCTATTGGGAGCGGTGCATTATGGGCAGCTATCCCACAGAGCACCTCTTCCCATTCTGGCGCCATGGGTTGTGGGAAGGGGGCGTGGGTGCGGGGCATTCTGGGTCCTGTCCCAATGCCCCGTGATGCATTGCTTCACATCCCAGAAATCCCTTTGTTTCCGTCCACCTTTGGCGCCATCTTTCAACGGTTTCTTTGCAGCGCAATCTGTCTGCGGGAAATGGAGCCCGAACTGCTGAGGCGTATGCTGACGAGTCTTGCCAGCACGTCACATTTGGCTGTCGAACTATTCCTTAAGATCCAAAGTGACAGTGAGAGTGAGGAGTCCGACGATGCTATCAAGCTGCGTAACGCGTACGACACAAAATTGCTTGTGTCATTCACGGACATGCGCAGCACCGTGGAACGCCGCTTTTGGGCTCGGGAAACAAGCACCGAGTGGTGGGATCACATCGTCATGGAAGTCTGGGATGACGAGCATTGGCTGCAGAACTTTCGGATGAAAAAAGCCATTTTCATGGGACTGTGTGAGGAGCCCACCCCCACCCTGCGGCGCAAGGACACGAGATTGAGAGCTGCCCTGCCAGTGGAGAAGCGGGTGGCTATTGCAATCTGGGAGCTGGCAACTCCAGACAGCTACCAGCCGGTCGCAAACCAGTTTGGAGTGGGAAAGTTGACCGTTGGAATCGTGTTGATGCAAGTTTGCAGGGCCATTAATCGCATCCTACTCAGAAGAACCATGACTCTGGGTAATGTGCAGGAAATAGTGGATGGGTTTGCACAAATGGGGTTCCCTAACTGTGGAGGGGCAATAGATGGGACGCACATTCCTATTCTGGCACCACCCCACCTAAGATCCGAGTACGTTAATCGGAAGGGGTGTTTCTCTATGGTTCTCCAGGCGCTTGTGGATCACCGTGGGCATTTCATTGACATTAACACAGGCTGGCCCGGAAAGGTGCATGACGCACGCATCTTTTGGAACACTTGGCTGTTCAGGAAGATGCAGGCCGGGACTTTTTTCCCAGATCAGAAGATAACGATAGGGGAAGTCGAAATGCCCATTGTGATCCTTGGAGATCCCACTTACCCGTTAATGCCGTGGCACATGAAACCCTACACAGGGAGCCTTGACAGCAGCAAGGAACGGTTCAACTACAGGCTGAGCCAGTGCCGAATGATTGTGGAGTGTGCCTTTGGCCGTTTAAAGGGCCGCTGGCGATCTCTGAATGGGAAGCTGGACTTGGCCGAAAACAGCATCCCCGCGGTTATATCTGCGTGCTGTGCCCTCCATAATATTTGTGAAGGGAAGGGTGAAAGCTTCACTCCTTAAGTGTGGGGGAAATCATTACTCTGTCTGGTATAAACAATGCTGCCTCTGTTAAATGTTGCATTTTGCCTATACAGAGCATTAATCTTGAGACCTCAGCCGTCCCTCTTATCGCCTGCTCAGAGACTGCAAAGTCTCAGGAAGAGACTGTGAAAAAGCAAAGAAGACATGCTACAAGAAGTGATGTGGCAATCTATTAAAGAGAATGAGAAAGCACAGAACTGGAGGGAGAGAGAAAGCAGGATCTGCCAGGAAAACGCAGCGCACCGGCGGCAAAGCACGGAGCACCGGCAGCAAAGCACGGATCGGCTCATAAGCATCCTGGAGCGCCAAGCAGATGCTATCCAGGAGCTCATAGCCATGCAGAAAGAGGAGCAGTACCGCAAACGCCCCCCCCCCACAGCCCTTGTCCCAAAACTTTCCGTTGTGCCCCACTGTCACCTCCAACCCACTTTCCCCAACTTCCGTGTTCTTCACGCCACCCGCTGCCTCCAACACCAGTATCTTCACCACCCAGCCCTGAAAACCACGACCCTTACCCTCTGCACTCAACCCCCATCACCATGCAGTATAGCTATCCTGAAATAGACAGGGTCTACACAATTGCATAATTTTCCCGTCCGAAACAGAGCACACACTTCCCATGGGAGCCTCAAAATGGTGAGTAAGGGGGACTGATTGTTTCAGGACTGCACTGTCCTCTGGGTTTCTGTGCCTTGGGGAGAGCCAACAGCTTCAGGGGGCACCTATACTGAACACTATCCCAACATTTTCCACAGGAGTTCGTCCTGGACGATATCTCGCTGTTGAGGGTGACCTGGGAAGCAAGGGAGGGTCTTCTACTGCAATGCGGCTTCCGCCCTGGCCCATATGCAGCTTGCCTGTGTGCAGCAATGGTCCCCCCGCCCCTCATGGCACAGTGGCGCAGACACGTTAGCCTGGCTGGGACAAGGAGCACGGTGGCTCTCCCGATAAACCTGCGCAAGCGCATTGCACACGTTCTGGATGAGACATTCAAGGAGATTCTGAGGCCGATTACCGCGATGTGATAAACCACATCAATGTACTATTCCGCATCTAGGCATGCATGGCTATCCCTCCTCTCCCAAAGAGTCCACACCGAAAAAAATCCTTCCTGAAAAAAAAACCTGCTTACCGGGAACCTGCTCTTCTGTTTGTCCTCCACCAAGTACCGACCGCTGCGACTGGTTACCTTCCTCCTGGCTCGAGAAGAGCTCCTGGCTGCATGGCTCCAGGGATTCTGGGGTGTCTCCATCCGGCCCACCACCATCACTCCCGTTTTCCTCCTCCTCCTCCTCCTCTTCCTCCATAAAGACCTTAGTTTTTGAGATGATAAGCTGTTTTAAGCGCAGCCTGCCAACTAAATTGCTGGTTGGTGGCAAAACTGGTAACTAAAATCATTTTAAAAACTGTTTTATAAAATGGTTTCTTTGAACAATAATTTTTGCAGCATACATGGGGACTTAGCACTGTAATATTATTCAGGAGACACCAGATGGCACTATTAAAGTGAGTGTTACAAAATTGTTTAAATATACAGGCAGATATAGCTTGATAAATGCTATTAGTTGTGTTGCCATTTTTAGAGGCTGTTGCATATCACCGCCAGTAAAGCTTTTTTTCCTATCTGTGCCTCACCAGAATGATTTCTTAGGTGTGAAACTACTCCCTACAGGATATACCCATGCAAGCAAATAAAAACATTACATGCTGATTAAAAACATGTCAAGGGCCATATCTGTCATTGATCCACCTGTGCATATGGGTCAACAGCAGGAGAGGACAAAGTATACTGCCTATTGAGCTCTTCAAAACAGAATACTAGAAAGGGAACTATAGAGTGGACGGAGATACGAAAGTTCACTAAATATGGGTGTAGAACTGAATTTGTGTTTGGTTTTTTATCAGTTGTGTATCTTTAACTATTTCAGTTCAGAAAATGGCATGTTTAAATTCTGAAAAAAATCAGTGTACTCATCACAAACTAGCAAGATGCAAAAATTCATATGAACAATTACTGCTATTATCTTAAAGAGCAGGTTTGTTTGCCTTGGTGGATGTGTTCTTCCAACTTTTGCCATCTGTTGTAATGATTCTGCACATTACCAACTCCATTATCATTTGACACACTAATAAAAGTCATGCTGCATTTCTAGATCAAGGGCAAGTTATGCCCTTAGGACTGAACATGTGTTCTTGTTCATGCTTTGCAATTTGTCACTTACGCATCTGATTACCCCAGTACTAGAGACTAGGATTTGGTTATTGTTGCAATCTGTATCGTATTTAACATTTAGACTCACACAACTTTGTTCTTCTACAATAATTTATCTCTGACTCAGTATAGATAAAATGTGAATTCTTTCCTCAGCATAATGTCATTGCAACTGCTGTTATCTTGACTTCTATATATTAAACAGTATTGCACTTATCTTTTCCTACTGATTTCTTGGAACTAAATAATGAAATGATCCTTGTGACACTGTTTCCGGTGCCTAGGAGTGAGCGTCACCTTGTCCCTTCTCCCCCATCCTCCAGTGAAAAGAAAATTTGCTTGTCCATAACTGAGTGTCAGCTCCCTGACACCACTAGTCTGTTATCCAAGCAAAAAGTCTCTTCACTTGACCCTCTTTGGATGAATACTATGAAAGTAATGTGTTGGGCCTGACAAATTCATGAGACCCGTCAGTTACTGATACAGAACAGTAAACCATTTGCCATTATGGGGTTCTTAGGGTCACACTCTGTACTTATTAGTTGCCACCGAGTGTTAAATATACTACAACATTTTCCAGTTTTAGACATAGAATCATAGAATAGCAGGGTTGGAATGGACCTCAGGTCATCTAGTCCAACCCCTTGCTCAAAGCAGGACCAATCCTCAACTAAATCATCCCAGCCAGGGCTTTGTCAAGCCTGACCTTAAAAATTTCTAAGGAAGGAGATTCCACCACCTCCCTAGGTAACCCATTCCAGTGCTTCACCACCCTCCTAGTGACAAAGCTTTTCCTAATATCCCCCACTGCAACTTGAGACCATTACTCCTTGTTCTGTCTTCTGGTACCACTGAGAACAGTCTAGATCCATCCTCTTTGGAACCCCCTTTCAGGTAGTTGAAAGCAGCTATTAAATCCCCCCTCATTCTTCTCTTCTGCAGACTAAATAATCCCAGTTCCCTCAGCCTCTCCTCGTAAGTCACGTGCTCCAGCCCTAATAATTTTTGTTGCCTTCCGCTGGACCCTTTCCAATTTTTCTACATCCTTCTTGTAGTGTGGGGCCCAAAACTGGATACTGTGCTCCAGATGAGGCCTCACCAATGCCAAATAGAGGGGAATGATTATGTCCCTCGATCTGCTGGCAATGCCCCTACTTATACAGCCCAAAATGCCGTTAGCCTTCTTGGCAACAAGGGCACACTGTTGACTCATATCCAGCTTCTTGTCCACTGTAACCCCTAGGTCCTTTTCTGCAGAACTGCTGCCTAGCCACTCTGTCCCTAGTCTGTAGCAGTGCATGGGATTCTTCCATCCTAAGTGCAGGACTCTGCATTTGTCCTTGTTGAACCTCATCAGATTTCTTTTGGCCCAATCCTCTAACTTGTCTAGGTCCCTCTGTATCCTATCCCTACCCTCCAGCGTATCTACCTCTCCTCCCAGTTTAGTGTCATCTGCAAACTTGCTGAGGGTGCAATTCACACCATCCTCCAGATCATTAATGAAGATATTGAACAAAAATGGCTCCAGGACTGACCCTTGGGGCACTCTGCTTGATACCAGCTGCCAACTAGACATGGAGCCATTGATCACTACCCGTTGAGAACATCTGTTCTCTTAGGCCCTGATTTAAAGCCCATTGAGGTCAATGAAAATCTTTCAATTGACTCCTCATGCTTTAGATCAGGCTTTCAATTCAAACTCACACATGGGAACTCTGGCCACACATCAGAAGAGATGCTGGATATTTGGGACTGAATATGGCCTTAATTATTCTTATAAATGGCTCTTGGAGTCTTCTATGGAGCACAAATAGCATGACTGTACAGTGTAATGATTAGATTATATAGATTGCAATTATTTGCTTGGTCAGTTGTTTTGCTGTCCTCCTGTAAATAGACTTTAGGAAGTTTTTCCCTCACCCCTTTTCCTTTCAAAGATGTTTCCTCTGGAGGACAACCATTATGTTTTAGGACTCCCAAGGAGAAATCACTGAGGATTGCTTCCAGTGCTGGTTCCTTAGTATAGATGCTCTCTCCATCTTCTGATCAGTTCCACAAATGAGGACGTCCATCAGCAACTCAATATTAAATGAAAAGAGCAGATCTCTTAAATAGAGAAAAGATGGCTTGCAGTGGAGGAAACCAATGACTGATAACTATGCAGCTAAAATTAGCAGAGTGCTTCTGGTCAGATGCTAGTTGACTTCATTGGTGGTGTCTTCACTATTCCTTCTGCAGAAAGATTCTTTCCCTGTTGCATTATGAAGTATTTCAGTTAAACCACTTAAATTTATTATGGCATAGGTCCTCTGTCCAGACACATTGGTTCACATTTCAGGTGGTAATCATCTTGTGTTTGATTGTTTATATATAAAAATACATAAAACTTACATCAATTTCTCAAATGTATACATCAAAGTGAGTGTCCTTTTAGCTTATAACTCCCTCCTGCAACTCATGCACATCCACTTCCCAGTTTCTTCATTCAAATTCCATCTTAAAACACACACTTTTTTTCCCAATGGGCACTGTCCAAATATATCTACATTGAGAAGATGATAGTCCAGACACAGGCCAAAGGACATGCTTGCCCTGCAGTATCCCCTTCTGGCCAAGTGTGGCTCTGCTGAGACCTTCCTCATTTTCCCCCTCACTCAGACTCCCTTAAAATGTATACAGTCCAGATATTCAAAACATTCCCCTTTCTGAGTGTATTAAGTCCTTTGCAAAGTCTTTTAAAATAGAAAAATCTTCATCCCAGGTTCATCTGGGCCCAGTTTTTCCTCCCTAAAGGTCCATCATCCTCTCAGCACCTCTTTTGGAGTTTGGCGTTCTCCACGGGCATTCCACATTGATGCCACCAATCACTTGCAACTGCCACCTCCTTTGCAAGGCCCGGATGACTTCCCTTAAGCCCAACTGGGTAGCAGTAGTCAATCCAGGTACATTGGAGCCCACTGCCTCTTAAAAAGGCAAGTCACCTTGTGACACATCTGTCAGTGTGTTTTAGAATGTAAACCTATAGAGGAAGGGACTTTCTTCTTCTATATTTATACAGCTCCAAGCACATTGTTGTTTAGTATTGACAAAGTGATTTATTTTTGGGCCCATTCCCTGTATATTTAGAAATCTTGACCACTAGCTATGAAAATTCATATTATTTCATTTAAAAGTGTCTATCACCCAAGAAGAGGTAAAATAGATGAATTATGAACAGGGGCCAGTAAGGATTTTACTTGCAATGATATGGCTAGTAGATTTGAAATCTTTAAATCAGTCTTCTGGCCTCATGCAGAAGGGTTATTAGGAAGCGACTAATCCGTTAATCTCATTTCCTTCTATTTTGTAAACACTGACCTGAAGGCCAGGCATGACCTCCCTGATGCATTTTAATTTGTGTAATTTTGGAAATGCTATTGGTTAACAGTGATGACAAATATGCCTGGCATTTGCTTCACTGTGCAATGTGAGCTACAATGTGAGCTTATTCCTTTGGGAATAGGAAAATACAAAATTACTACCTATCACATGCAAACTTTGCAGCTACGTTGCAACATAGTGGCTTTCATCTCAAACTGGTCAGAAAACAATTTCCCTGCTGAGGCAATTTCCAATGTTTTGAAATTTTGTTTTCATTCTGAATAAGAATGAATAGTCAAAATTTTGAAATTTCTTGTGGAACAGTGATTTGGAAATATTGAGTCATTTTGTTATAATACAAATATTTTAATATCCTTGTGTAACTCTTCTGCCAGGTGGAGCCAGCAGCAGCCAGGGCGGGGTTCTATATCTAGGGGTTCCTTTTCATCAATACAACACAAAACCAGCTTGAGCCCCCACCCAGTAACTTGGGAAAATGACACACCATCCCTGGGCACCTCTGAGAGGCAATACTTCCCCACTCGCAAGCAGAGTCTGAATGTAGAAAAGAAACTTTTAATAAAAGGAGGGAAGTAACATGGCAATAATTTGGGAAAACACCACAAAGAGGGTTCAGAAACATAAACCATGAGCAAAAGACCCACCCCAAGTAGGTTGGGTGCTGTCCTTTTCCCCCTCTGGTTCTTAAGTTCAGCAACCCAAAAATCCCCTTCACATGCCCAACGCTTCTCTGCGCCCCACTCACAGTTGCTGCCCTTGGTCAGTGCAGACCCAGAGTTCAGAGGTTCATCTGCAGAGTTCACCTCCCACCCTGGGTGTGGGGAGGAAAGCGGGGGGATAAAAGGCATCTTACTCGCTCATCATGCCTTTCCGCTGCTGCCCTGCTGGCTGCTTGTCACCGGCCACTTCCGCCTGCTCATTGCTTACGCTGGCTAGCTGCTTATGCCGGCCGCCTGCTCACTGCTTCTGCAAGCCGCTCCGGCCACCTGCTCGCTGCTCTTGCCGGTCAGTCTCTTAGTGATTTTAGCTCTATGCAGGCTGGGCAGAAACACAGTCTGACCACAACTGGTTTCAGATCTCAGTGAGCCATTTAACATAACAAAAGCAGCTCTTAATGAAGCCTATTTAGCTCTATTCTTTGAACGATGGGGAAGAGCAAGTTGAACCAGTCTTACAGAGGACCCTGGTTGAGGGTGTGCTCCTGACTGGGGAGATCTGTTCCCGCCCCCTTACTTTCACAGGGCTCCGACATTTGAGCCCTTGTTTTACCCAGGTTCTTTACACTGAAAGTGACTCCCTCCTTTGGGACAGGTTAAGCACAGTCCTTCTTTTCTGTTTTCTCACAATAATTACAAACACTACCCCCTCATTTAGTACTAACATAATTTGTGACCCGACACCAGCCAAGTTGATTACAATGAGCAAAACACTGCTCCATCTGCTGAATATCTAGCAAATCTAAGCAAAGCAAGAGCAAACTGTATTTAGGTAACACACCCAAGGTCTCTCCCCCCTCCCAGCTAGCTGTCAGTGAAGCGTTCATTCAGACCCTGATTACATTTGTAACCGAGTGGCTTACCCCTTCAAGGGACTGAGGTTTAGGACCAGCCAGCCCTGTTCATTAATCTGCTGCAACAGGTGCTCCCTACCATCAGCTGGGCTGTTAGGAAGGGGAATGAAGAAAGCAACTCCACCAGGGAGTTCCCTGGAAGGGGAGCTAGTGAGAAACTATGGTGAGGGGAAAAGGGTCTCCAGAGGGAAAGTCCTCAGAGGCAGTGCTCAGCCAAAAGAGCAAGGACACATTCTTCAGAATGCAGGAGTAGGCACAGAGAATTTGCAGAAGGGATGCGCAGGAAGGGGGCTGAATTTTACCTCTTTTCGTGTTTAATAAGGACACAGTGAGATCATTGTTGAAGAGAACAGCACAGAAGAGACACCTTGGTAGTGGAAGACGATTCTCTGTTTATGATTTCTGGTCTGTTGGACATTGTCAGGTTTGGACTCTGAGAACTTTATCTTTGACCTATGTTTGTTTTAATAAATGAGCTGACACAAGTAGTTTGTGAAGACCTTGTTCAAGAGCCTGAGGGGAAAACTGAAGCAGAGCAACATAACACCAAGTCTTGCTGGCAGAGAGCAAAAAAAGAGTCAAAATATTGTTTTTCAGACACAGAGGATTGTGGGATTTGGGTCAGGTCAATGAACTGTGTATGGCGGAGGAGCTGGTGGCTTTTTTCCTAAGGAATGATGTAGGGGAGATGGTGGGTCCTGTGGGGACAGGATGATGGATGTTTTCTAGGCTGGAGTGGGTACTAATATGGCGTGAAGGGCTGAAAAGGGTGAGGGGGGGTTTCAACTTTAGGGGTGCTGATATTGCACGTGTTTTTCTATTCTCCCATATTTCACCTACGTAGTGCTCATTTCTAGGGCAAAACCATTTCAAGAAACTGTAGAGCTGCCTCCAGGACCCCTTGAAATGTTGCATCCTTTGCCCTGATGCTGAGCGTTATGTAAATGGGGAGCAGGTGAAGGGGAGGGAATATGAGTTGTGCTTTGATTGGGTGAAGATGCAGCACTATGCATGTGTGTAAGAAAATGTAAGTCCTTCCTTAGTCCTAGTGACTAGGGCTATGTCTACACTAGCACTTACTGCAGTATAATTTATGTCACTAAGGTGAAAAAGGCACCCCTCTGAGAGACGTAAGCTACACTGACCTAAGTGCCAGTGTAGATGGTGCTATGTAGATGGGAGAGCTGCTACCGCCACTTGTGGGGCTGGAGTACTCAAGCCGATGGGAGAGCTCTCTCTTATCTGCTTAGAGTGGTTACACTAGACAGTTTACAGCAGTGCAGCTCCATAGGTGCAGATCTGCTGCTAAACTGTCTAGCGTAGCTGTAGCCTAGGATTTTCCTCAGCTTTATTCTTCAGCCATTGGGCAGCCCCTCTTTCATGACTTACTTCTTGGTTGAATCCCATTGCTTCAGAAATCCTACTGTGAAATATTTGCTGTGTCCTTAAAAGCACATCCTGCTGGATCCACCTTTTCAATGACCGGACATATTAAATAGGCAATCCTATTTCAGCTGCCTTCTGGTTATTATCTGAAACTCAGGGAAGTGAACACAATGGAGCTGAAAGAAACAAACCATTCTATCAGACTCTTACAAAATGGAATTTCAGGGTGTTGCATGCACAACACAGGAGAGGGGAGCTGTTTTAGGGATTAGGTGTCAGCAGCTCCTCCCTTACTTGACTGAAGTCTATGGTGCTGCACTGAAGGAGTTAGACCCTCTTCCCCCCCCCCCCCGCCTCTTGTACTCTAGTAGTACAGCTAGAGAGAAGAGGAAAAGAAAGGTACACCTCTACCCCGATATAACGCAACCCAATATAACACAAATTCGGATATAATGCGGTAGAGCAGTGCTCCGGGGGGGCAGGGTTGCACACTCCGGTGGATCAAAGCAAGTTCGCTATAACACGGTTTCACCTATAACATGGTAAGATTTTTTTGGCTCCCGAGGACAGCGTTATATCGAGGTAGAGGTGTATCTGTCACAAAGATTTTCTTTGTTTTAAAGGAAATGGTGGACTTTTCTTCCTCCGTGCCAGCTGTCACTGGAGTCCTCTAACCCATGTGTAGCTTAAGCATTTATAGGCAACTTATACAGATCCCCAGGGCTTCGATCAGCACAGACATCATTTTGCGTGTCTTCATTCAAAGCCATGGTCCCATTTGCTCCCCTGTCTGGATCTACACAGGGTCCTCCAGTTAGGATGTAGATATTCAACAGAAAAGAATAATGCTCTGAGGAGGATTACCTTCCATATAGATATTCAATGAGAAATCTTTGATATATTGATGGGAACGTGTTGCGGAGAACAGAAGTTGCCTGGATGTGCTCCTTCTCTCCCCTCTCTCTCTGTAAAAGTGTGGCACTCTGAGACGCTACCGCAGTCTTTGTGGCATTGAGAGAGAGCAAGATTTAGGCCTGACATTCCTCCTTCTGCAGCTTTTGGGGCATTTATTCTCCATATTACTCTCTTTGCTCCCCTCTTCTCCCCCTCTCCCCCCTTCCCCACAGATGAGAGGGACAGCTGAGTTCATGGGAGCTAGTGTAGCAAGGATAAACTGCCTATTCTAAAGTGAATATTGAGGGATTTCGCTGTCCTACAATAATTGAAAGGTCTCCAAAAGACCCATTAAGGCAGGTAACACCATGTTCAGAGGACTCTAAACCAGTTCATGCAATCTCTAATTACTTGTTAACATAAGGCATTTACAAAGGGCCAACTGATTTCCATATAAATTAATGCAAAATGTACTACTTCTGAAGAGAGAGACTGTTGTAAAGTAATTTTAAAATTCAGAGGAAATAAAGGTTGGTGGTATGAAATCTGTAGCCTCAGGCTGGCAAACATATTTTGCATTTTAAGTGAGTATTGATTTGCTTCACTCATCATTGGCACAGAAACAGTAGACAAAAGCAGCTTCGGTTCAGTTGTGATCTATGACATTGATAATAGTCTAACCAAGTTCTTGCCACTTTTATGTGGTGTTTCTGATAAGCTCTGGTTGAAATATCTTCATTTTGAAGATGCGGTATGTGCCTATTTATATATCTGAGAGTGGGAGGAAATCAACCCACAGGTTCTGTTGCAGAATAAAGCATAATGAAATTTGTGATTGAATTGTGTGTGGGATTTTCTTAGCAATTGAAGAAGCTTCCAAATATACATTTTGTTGGGTTATTGCATGGTAACCAAACAAAAAGTTAATTAATTACAGCAGTTTCCTTGTCTAAGGATGTCTTCATCTGATTGTGTAAGCTCAGTCATCATGAGAGATGCTTTGCCACAAGTTAACATTTTGCATCACACTATCCAAAAAGGGAAGGTTTGTGACAGAATGGTAATTGGTGAGAAATTATTCCCTAAGGAAGGACCTTACAATTGTTCCTTTCAGGGTTGCTGGCGCCTCACTCTCCTGCAGAGAGACTGATAATTTCTATTAACATTTCTTCTCTTCTCTCTACCCTCATTCCCTAGGCTGTTTTTCACCACCAGCAAAAAAACCCAAAAAACCAACAAAAAACCAAGCATTCATTTCACAGGTTAGAGACCACAGATCTGATCATCAGTGTGACACTTTCTAGGAGTGCCTAGAACTGTGAGTCATTGTTACCCCCCACCTCAGTGAGAGAGAGAAAGACTTGCTAAACTGGGTGTCAGCTCTTTGACCCCTCTGGTCTGTTAGCCACCCAAACAATCTCCTCGGGGCTCTGCCAGCCTTTTGTTAACCTGCAAGGCAAAGACTTGGTGTACCACAGTCCCCAAGCTCCTCTGAAACATCCACCTGTCACTGGATGCTCACAGTAACTTGCAGGTTCACTATTCCAAAGTGTATAGTACATGCACAGCTTGATTGGTACAACTTAGGATCAGGTCCTTTATAACACCACAGCAATGAAACATATTTATAGTGAAACAATCATATGTTTGTTATCAAAGATAAAGGTTTAAGAGAAACTGTGAAAGGGTAATGGAAACAGAAATGGCTACATATAAAACAAAAGTATAACATGCTTCTTGGAGTCTACCCTTAACTGGAACAAGCTAAAATCATTGTCTAAAGCAGTTTCTCACCTAAAACTTCCCTGCAGCATTTCCAAGCAGGACAGGTTAGGATCCTGTTTGCATGACTACAGCCGCACTGCCTGATTACTTCCTCAAGTGCAGGATGACCTTGTCCCCAGTGATAGTCCAAATAGATCTTGGATGTGCATGTCCAAACAAAGCTCTTCCCACTGCTGTTCCTCTTCTTTTTAGATGAGCCTTTAAGTCAGATTGGTGATTGTGAATGAGACAATAATTAATTCACACTTCAACAGGTAAATGGTTGAACACCTCTAGTCTAACACCAGTTTCTCATATCTGCTCACCTTGATACAAACTAAAAGGATATATTTTCAGTATAAAGACATACCTTTTCAACTATTATCAGTAGATAAGTTTCATGACAACATTGACAACCAGCATGATCCTGGCTTTCACTTAAGATCTTACATGATGCTCTTTATGGATAGATATTAGGAGAGCAATGTATTCGATGATGTGAGTTCGTCTGGCCTGATAGGGGTTGCTGACAGAGTAGTTAACCCTTTGCCAGCTGGCACACATGGGACTCTGACACTCGGCTGTTGTTAATTGTCATAGGTTTGACTTTAATTGAGTTATGCTGACTTACACCAGCTCCTTCCAACATCTCCAGTATCTTGCTGAGTGAAACTTTCAGAGAAGACTAGACAATCTGATCCAAATAAAATCAATATTATCCATAAACAATGTGGAATTTTCATAGCAAGAAATGACCAAATCTCTTCCTGAACAAAGGCATCCAGTCCCTCTGATCCAGATTTCAGATACGATCGTGAAAGAAAATGTTTTGTTAGCATTCACTACAGTTGTGGTACAGAACTGCAAGAACTCTGTCATGGCTGGTCAGGCACTGAGCATATGTCAACCTTTAATATTTACCTCTTCCTTAACTACTTCATCTCCTGCAACTTCCAAGCCATCTGTGTACCAAGGTGTCCTGTTAAGATGGAGCAAAGGGAAGGGTTGTCTAGGAGCAATTATAAAAAATGTTGATAAAGATGACCACCTGGACAGCGTGGTCTTGAAAAATATCTTCTCCCAGGGAATTCGGGAATTCAGCAAGGCCCTTCAGTTTTGGGAGATGGACCAATGAAACTGGACTTTTGCCCCCAATAGAAGCAAAGATGACCCCTGTTATAATGAAACAGGCACTGATCTGAGGGACGTTCACTGTGCTCTGTGTATCCAGTTCCAGCTTGAAAATAAATTTCCCAACACAAAAATATCGGTCCCTGTCTTGCTCTCTGTTATGCTCAAGTCTTTCCATTCATCTGGCTTTCTATTTGTGCTTGTTTTCAGCCTCTGGTTTCTCCTATAATAACTAGATGTCTTTTGCAGCTGATGATGACTTATAGAGTTTTAGTTTTTTACCGGTTTGGCTGTGTTTTTATTTACAAATCATTTACTTTATAGATGTGTTTACATCACTTTTAGGAGATTTCTGTTTTACTTACTGCTCATAAAAATATCAATGACAGTTCTGGTTTGTAGTTAGAATTATAATAAATATTGATTTTGAGTGTCATTTTACAACACCATTTATGAGCACTTTTTGGTGGGGGAAAATATGCTGTAGACTGTTTGTTCAGCATTAATCAGCTTTACACAAGAAGATTGCGACATACATAATTTTTGCTGTCTATATGGAAAGTAAGGAGAATAGATAAATAACAAACATTTTTATGCCATCAAGAAGATCTCTAAGGCCTGACATCTTGGTCGGCCTTTTGACTGCTTAGAGACTCATAAGCTATCCTGTTTACTTAATAAAGGGGAATAAAGAACAAAGAGTTGGTTAATAATCAATCCAATAAGTATGCTCTGGCATTGGAGAGACTGATCTCTACTTATGCTAAAAGAATAGACCAGGGGTCGGCAACCATTGGCATGCGGCTCGCCAGGGTAAGCACCCTGGCGGGCCAGGCTGGTTTGTTTACCTACCGCATCCCCAGGTTCGGCCGATTGCGGCTCCCACTGGCCGCGGTTCGCCGCTCCGGGCCAATGGGGGCAGTGGGAAGCGGCGCAGGCCGAGGGATGTGCTGGCCACTGCTTCCCGCTGCCCCCATTCGCCTGGGACGGCGAACCGTGGCCAGTGGGAGCCGCAATCGGCTGAACCCGCAGATGCGGCAGGTAAACAAACCGGCCCGCCCCGCCAGGGTGCTTACCCTGGCGAGTCGCGTGCCAAAGGTTGCTGACCCCTGGAATAGACTGCTACTCATTGGACACAGCTGTATACTATTTTTAGAATCCAAGTGGTTTCATGCAATGTGGAATCCTTTTCTGGATTACATGAACTCATAAAATTCATCTTGAAAATTGTGAATTTATATGCTACATCGAATGGCAAATTGTCTCCATTATTCATCCCTGGTGTGGAATTATGGTCCTTGCCATTTGCAAACAGATACCTTACCATGAACCTCTCTCTCAATTTTTTTAATTATGACCCTTAAACTCTATAGTTGAATTTGACCCTAAAACCCTGATCTTTTGTATGGGGAACAAAGATAGCTTTAAAGTGCCTTTGCAATCCACTTATCCTGGGTTTGGTTTTAATTATTTTAAAGCATTCTAAGGGCTGCTCTAACTTGTGCCTGGGTGCAATAACTCCCAAACA
Source organism: Terrapene triunguis (assembly GCF_002925995.2). Classification (NCBI taxonomy): domain Eukaryota; kingdom Metazoa; phylum Chordata; order Testudines; family Emydidae; genus Terrapene; species Terrapene triunguis. The sequence continues at coordinate 2,779,413 of NW_020664383.1, forward strand.
GCTATTCTTGCAGCAAGGAATGATCAGATTGCAGCCATGGCCCAGCATATGTTCCCTTTCATACATTCTGCCCCACTGCCACCTCCACAGTGGCAGGGGGGCAGAATGTCTGAAAGAGGACATTATCTCATGCTGGAGGGGAAACCTCAGCTGGTTGAGCGTAGCATTACAACCCTTCTGTACCATCAGAACAGTGAAAAATAACTGAAGTTAGGTCAATCTATTTTTTACTACGTGTTTTCTATGTCCTATGTAAAATGTGGAGAAAATACACTATGCATAGTGATAGCTGTAACATTTCCCTACAGATAAGAGGCTGGGCCACATACAACATGATGTGGCCGTCACTCTTTCAGTATAATCTTTCCTTTTAAAAAAAAAAGATTAATGTGGCAGGCTGTCCCAGTGGCTGCGTTTAAATTGTAGTGCCAGCTGTCTCCTTGGTAGAGCCACAATGGAGGTTGGGTAGAACCTCGTTGAAGCTTGTGGGCATGACATCTGCCCTTTATTCAGGATAAATGTAAAAAGCAATTAAGCTCATTTATGGAATAGATAGCTGGAACCATACGCGCCTCTGCCCAAATCACCAGCTATGAGTACCAGGCCAGTCAGGAATCTGAGGGGAAGGCTTTCACTGGGGTTTAATGCAAATGCAGGGGGCTGGGTGCTGTTGGAGAGAACTGTCAGTGTGTGTATGAGTGTGATATATGCAGTGTTGTAGCCATGTTGGTCCCAGGATACTAGATAGACAAAGTGGGTGAGGCAATATCGAGCTACATAGAGCTCTTCCTCAAGTCTGGGAAAGGTACTCAGTGTCACAGCTAAATAAAAGGTCAAACATATAGTTTAATGTAAGTAGTTAGCACATATTCTAAGGCAGTGTTTCTCAACTTTTTTGGTACCAAGGACTGGCTTGCTGCTTCCTAAACTGTGTCAGGGAGATCTCGGGGACTGGCGCTGGTTCACCGACTGGTCATTGAGAAACACTGTTCTAAGGGACCATTCAAGGTGAAGTAGCCCGCTACAACACATGTAGTTGTAAGGTGGGATGAGACAGTCACAGAAGCAGCAGAAACATGACAGAGAAGCACATGGATGGTGCAGGAAGGTAGCCCAAGAGATGGCCAGGAAAGCATTATCAATGTGACTTGATCTGGGGCTGTCAGGGTTTCCAGGCTCCTGGCCTTAGAATCAGGAGACGGAATTTTGGGACATGCTTTGGGGAAGCTATGCCATGTGGACTGCCCTGGGAGTCCCAGCTCTGCTTCAGGGAATGGCTGGTTTGCTGGACATTTTGAAAATGTTCTGGAGCAAAATCAAATTTTGAAATTTCCCACAAACTGGAAATTCCAAGTTTGAGTCAGCTCTAGGTAACAGCCACGCTATAACCTAACGTGAGGCTTCTCCATGATGTATTAGTTTTTGTTCTTGGAGGCTCCATCAAGGAATTTAAAGTACTATAAAATGCTATGTAGGACTCAACGTAAAGTAGGTAGGAGAGACCCTCTTCAAGGGGTTATTGTTGTTTTACTATACAGCATGAGTTTGTGAGACCCACTGACCCTGGTGAGGAAAGTATTTTTGTCAAGAAAAATAATTATGCCCATGATATTCATATTAATATTTCTATAAAATTGGTGGTCCTCTGAAATGTAAAATGGACAGATAGCTGCATCCTTCCAGTGCTAATAGCTCGATCTCTGTTATGACATTTACCTAGGCTGGAAAGGAACAGAGAAATAACTGTCTCATGTGTCAACATTACTCATGAATTATTCTCTCACTCTGCAAGAGGGAAGACAAATGTATGAAGGAGATCAAATGGGCTGAATGTGGATATACATTTGTAAGCAGGATCTAAATCAGCTCTCCCCTGATGTCTAGTGATGAACTGGAGGAGGAGGAGGAGGGGAGAGGAGCAGACACAGCCTGCCTAGACACACCTACTTTGCCTAGATGCTCAGCAGATGGAGTTGCTTTGCCAAAGTGGTTGGTTTGGGTTGGATTAGGGTTACAATTCACTTTAATATTGAGTGCAGGGGTAATGAAATGTTATCCTTATTGGATGAGTAAAGGGCAGCAGAACTGAACTTAGCATACCCTGACTGAGGGGTCACCCTAAATGGAACCTTCTTGCTAAGGGCATGGCTACACTTGCAGATGTAGAGCGCTGTGAGTTAAACCCGCCTTTGGAGAGCGCAGTACGGAAAGCGCTGCAGTCTGTCCACACTGTCAGCTGCTTGTGCACTGGTGTGGCCATATTTGTGGCACTTGCAGTGGCATTGGGAGTGGTGCATTAAGGGCAGCTATCCCACAGAGCACCTCTTCCCATTCTGGTGCTGTGGTTTGTGGGAAGGGGACGGGAGGTGCGGGGCATCCTGGGTCCTGTCCCAACGCCTCGTGATGCATCGCTTCGCATCCCAGCATTCCCTGTGCTTCCATCCACATTTGGCGCCATCTTTCAACGTTTTTTTGTATTGCGTGCTCTATCTTCCCTTTCAGTCTGCAGGAATGGAGCCCGAACTGCTTAGGAGTATGCTGATGAGTCTCGCCAGCACGTCATGTTTGGCAGTCGAGTTATTCTTTAGGATCCAAAGTGACAGTGAGGGCTCCGACGATGATATCAACTCGAGTAACGCATACGACACAAGTTTGCTTGTGGCATTCACGGGCATGCTCACCACCGTGGAACACTGCTTTTGGGCTCGGGAAACAAGCACTGAGTGGTGGGATCACATTGTCATGCAAGTCTGGGACGACGAGCAGTGGCTGCAGAACTTTCGGATGAGAAAAGCCACTTTCAAGGGATTGTCTGAGGAGCTCACACTCACCCTGCAGCCAGGGGTGAAAGTAGAAATATGGACTTACTGGTACGGGGCTGGGTTGGGGCCAGCTCTGGCCCCCGGAAGGGGCGAGGCCTGGGGCAGAAGGGGTAGGGATGGGGGGTCAGAGCCAGTCCCGGCCCACCCTGTACCAGTAAGTGCCCTCCCCCTCCTCCGCCAGGGTAGCAGCGGCAGGCAAGGGCTCCGGCAGCAGTTTAAAGGGCCCAGGGCTTTGCCACCGCTACCACCAGGGCCCTTTAAACTGCTGCCGGAGCCCCCAGCTGCCATTGCTACCCCAGGGCTGCGGCAGCAGAGCTCCGGGGGCTATTTAAAGCGCCGGGGCCATAGAGGCAGTGGGAGCCCCGGGCCCTTTAAATAGCCGCCAGAGCCCCGCCGCTACTCCAGGGCTCTGGGGGCTATTTAAAGGGCCCAGGACTCCCCTGGTTCTACCACCCAGGCCCTTTAAATAGCCGCCAGAGCCCTGGGGTAGCAGCGGCGGGGCTCCAGCGGCTATTTAAATGGCCCAGGGCAGTAGAGGCAGCAGGAGCCCCGGCCCTTTAAATGACCTCCGGAGCCCCGCTGCCGCTACCGCAGGGCTCCAGCAGCGGGGCTCTGGCGGCAATTTAAAGGGCCTGGGGCTCCAACCGCTGCTGGGAGCCCCAGGCCCTTTAAATTGCCGCCTGTGGAAGCTGGGCCGCCCCGGTACGGTGCACCGGCTCTTGCCGGTACACCGTACCGGGGCATATCAGCTTACTTTCACCTCTGAATGCAGTGCAAGGACACGAGATTGAGAGCTGCCCTGATGGTGGAGAAGCGGGTGGCTATTGCAATCTGGAAGCTGGCAACTCCAGACAGCTACCGATTGGTCGCTAACCAGTTTGGAGAGGGAAAGTCGACCATTGGAATCGTGTTGATGCAAGTTTGCAGGGCCATTAATCGCATCCTGCTCAGAAGAACCATGACTCTGGGTAACGTGCAGGACATTGTGGATGGCTTTGCACAAATGGGTTTCCCTAACTGCGGAGGGGCGATAGATGGCACGCACATTCCAATTCTGGCACCAGCCCACTTAGCCACCAAGTACATTAATCGGAAGGAGTATTTCTCTATGGTTCTCCAAACGCTTGTGGATCACTGTGGAAGTTTCATTGACATTAATGTAGGCTGGCCCGGAAAGGTGCATGACACACGCATCTTTCGGAACACTGGCCTGTTCAGGAAGCTGCAAGCTGGGACTTTTTTCTCAGACTGGAAGATCACCATTGGGGAAGTTGAAATCCCCATTGTGATCCTTGGAGACCCCACTTACCCTTTAATGCCATGGTTCATGAAATCCTACACAGGGAGCCTTGACAGCAGCAAGGAGCAGTTCAACAACAGGCTGAGCCGGTGCAGAATGACTGTGGAGTGTGCTTTTGGCCGTTTAAAAGGCTGCTGGCGCTCTCTGTATGGGAAGCTGGACCTGGGCGATGGTCATATCCGCGTGTTGAACCCTCCATAACATTTGTGAAGGGAAGGGTGAACAATTCACTCAGGCGTGGAACTCGGAGGTTCAACACCTGGAGGCTGAATTTGAACAGCTGGACAGCAGGGCTATTAGAGGGGCCCGGCGCAGGGCTGCAAGGATTAGGGATGCCTTGAGGGAGCAATTTGAGGCTGAAAGCCCCCAGTAATGTCTAGTGCCCTGCACGGGAGTGAAGTGCAGTAGTTCCAATGTTTGTAGGAATCTGTGTTTGCTATGCTGACTTGCAGTGCCTGTTTCTTTCCTGGGCTAAGGTATCTTTTACTTTATTCAATAATAAAGAATGTTTTCAAAGCCAAAAAATCCATTTATTGAAAAGAAAATTCATTTATTGAAAAGAAACACAACTGCTTGGGAAACAGAAAGGGCAAGGGGGTGGGGTGGGGAACGGTACAATCACAGATTGGCGTATGTCCTGTCTGGAGTGCTGTGCAATGAGTGCTGCACTTCAGGATGGCTATACTGCATGGTGATGGGGGTTGAGTGCAGTGGGTAAGGGTCATAGTTTTCAGGGCTGGGTGGTGAAGCTACAGGTGTTGGAGGCAGCTGGTGGTGGTAAGAACCCGGATGTTGGGGAAGGTGGGTTGGAGGTGAAATGGGGGCACAAGGGAAAGAGTTTTGGGACAAGGCCTGTGGAGGTGGGGGCGGGGGCGGTAGTGCTCTGCCTGCATGGCTACGAGCGCCTGGATAGAGTCTGCTTGGCACTCCATTATGCTTATCAGTCGATCCGTGCTTTTCTGATGGAGTACCGCGCTTTTGTGCCAGTGCTCCTTGTTATGCTGGTGGATCCTCCTTTCACTCTCCAGACACTCCTGCACTTTTTGATTTTCATTACTTGAATGCTGCATTACTTCATGCAGCATGTCTTCCTTGCTTCTACGTGGCCTCTTTCTGATTCTTTGGAGTCTTTCGGCTGGTGATAACACAGATGGCTGAGATCTCAAGGTTGCATCTGTAAAGGTAAAATGCAACACTTAACAGAGGCAGCTTTGTTCACACCAGACAGAGCAATGATTCTCCCGTACTTAAGGGCAAGCACAGTCTACACAATAGCATAATTTGCCCGTCCCAAAGCGAGCGCACATAACCCACGGGAGCGCCAAAATGGTGAGTAAGCACAGGGTCAAGCATGACTGATTGTTTCACGGCTGTACTGTCCTCTGGGTTTCTGTGCCATGGAGAGAGCCAACAGAGGCAGGGGTCTCCTATATTGAACACTGTCCCCACATTTTCCACAGGAGTTCATCCTGGAAGATATCTCGCTGCTGAGGGTGACCTGGGAAGCAAGGGAGGGTCTTCTACTGCAATGCAGCTTCTTCCCTGGCCCATATGCAGCTTGCCTGTGTGCAGCAATGGTTCCCGCCCCCCCCCCCCCGTGGCACAACACCACGGACAAGTTAACCTTACTGGGACAAGGACCATAGTGGCTCTCCCGAGAAACCTGTGCAAGCTCATTGCCCAAGTTCTGGATGAGACCTTTGAAGAGATCACTGGGGCCGATTACCGTGATTTGCAAGAGCACATCAACACCCTATCTAGGCATGCATAGAGCCCTAATCCTCCTTGCCCCAAGAGCCTGCACCGAATAACTTCCTTCCCAAAATAAAAGCCACTTACTGGGAACCTTCTCTGGTGTTTGTCCTTCCCCAAGCACCGGCCGCCGCGACTGGCTACCTTCCTCCTGGCTTGAGAACAGCTGCTGGCTACATGCATCTAGGGATTCTGAGGTGTCTTCCTCCACCTCAGCACACTCGCTCCCACTTTGCTCCTCCTCCTCCTCCTGCCTTGTTGAACTGGGCTCTGAAGTGTCCATGGTAGTACTCGGAGTGGAGGTGGGGTCGCCCCCAAGTATTGCGTCCAGCAATTTGTAGAAATAGCAGGTTGCGGGGCAACACCAGAGTGGTTGTTGTCTTGCAGGGTTTGCGGTAGGCATTCCACAGCTCCTTCACTTTAATCCTGCACTGCAGTGCGTCCCGGTCATGGCCCCATTCCATCATGTCCCTTGATACCTGCCTGAAAGTATCGTAATTCCTACGGCTGAAGCGCAGCTGAGACTGGACAGCTTCCTCCCCCCAAACACTGATGAGGTCCAGCACCTCGCCATTGGTCCATACTGAGGATCACCTGGCACATGGAGGTATGGTCACCTGGAAAGATTCGCTGATAGCACTCCACGCCTGGCTGAGCAAACAGGAAGGGGATTTTCAAAATTCCTAGAGAATTTAAAGGGCAGGTCTGATGGTTCGTCACCTGAGGGCAGGGGAGTAGAGTTCAAAGTAATGACCAGAGTGGCTAGAACAGGCATTGTGGGACACTTCTGGAGGCCGATCAGAGCACATTCACAGAACAGATCGTCCACACTAGTGCCACGGCACTCCACGAGGGGCGCAGCAAACGTTATTCCACTCGCCGAGGTGGAGTACCAGCAGCGCTCTAGCCGCAGAGTCAGAGCGCTCTACGTGCCTTGTCAGTGTGGATGGGGAGTGAGCTAGTGCGCATGGGGCTCCTTTATTGTGCACTAACTCGCAAGTGTAGCCAAGCCCTAACTACGGATAAGGATGCCAAATCTCAGTCAAGGAGGGTGGGAATAGTGTTCTGCCTGGTAGTGTGAGCTCTGCTTAAAGGGTCCTAGACATCATTTGATCCTCCCCTTACCAGTGTTTAAAGATGGAGCTGATTAGACTCAATTGAGTTTAGACTCATTGTTTGTTTACCATCTGTTTGTTGTGATTACTTGAGTTTTATCACTGATAAGCCTTAGACCTGATGTGGGGACAGTTTTGCAGTGAAAGACAATGCAGAGGCAGTACTGGCAGTGAGGTATCTGCTACCCATTGAAATCACCCAGAACTAAAATCACTAAGAGCTGGGCTAAGCAGTGCAAACCTCAGTACACAGCATCACAGAAGTGATGGTGAGTGGCAAGCAGTAACAATAGCAGCAGCATGAAAGCCAGCGGAGGCAGAGAAAGCAGCGGCAGAGATGGCGGCAGCAGGAGCAGCAATAAGCCAGTTGCAGAAACGGCAGGGATGTTGCTTGATGCCCCCACACCCACTTTCCGGGGTGGGAGGTGAACCCATATGAATGCACCTCTGAGTCGGTGCTGGCCAAGGACAACCAGCTCTGACTGGGGTGCACTCGAGGGAAAAGGGAGTGGCATGATAAAGGACTTTCACACTGCCAAATGGGAAACTGAGGCAGAGGGCGCTGGCTAACATACTGTGGGGTGGTTGTTTGCTTATAATTACATGCTTTTTGAATCGTGGTTGTGGTGTTTTTACAAATTAATGCTGGGTTTCCTTTCCTTTTTAGTAAAAGTTCTTTTGATATACACAGACTCAGTGCTTGTGAGTGGGGAAGTATTGTCTACTAGAGGTATCCGGGGTTGTGTTTAGTTTTCCCAGATTTCTGCGTGGAGGCTTCAGCCAATTCTATTTTGTGTTGTTAAGAGGAACACCTAGATATTGAACCCAGCCCTTGTTGCTGCCGACACACCTGGCAGAAGGGTTCCACATTTATTTTCTTGAGTTATTGATGACCTTTAAAGAAGGACATTAACACCAGGTGAGTGTGGGAACTTTACACATGGTTCTATTTACCTTTCATGCATTTTAAAGTATTTTCTTTGGCACTTCTGCTAATTATCAATTATTTTTCTTTATTTTTTTTTTCTAATTTATACTGAACATACAGTGACTGAGCTTAATAATTTGCCCAACTGCCTTAGATATTGCAAATACTGATGGAATGTAATTTAGTTATTCCCAATGGCTCCAATTCAGGAACACATCCCTATTCAAGAAAGCATTTAAGCACTACTGTTGACTTCCATTAGCAAGCACAGGGAATTATAATGAATGGAGATATTCACCTAAGACAAAACGGGTGTGTTTAAGTCTAATCACTATATAACACTAATTTTGTGACCATAGTTGCACTGTGATCAATGGGAATTAATTTCCCAAAGAAGTCAATGGGATTTGAGGGTTCCCAGTATCTTTGCTAGGTGCTCTGCACCTTGCATCTCGTGGCCCCTTCTGTGCAGTATTTATATAATAACTAAGAAAATGTTGCAGTTCCTTGGTATTATGGTACAAATAACAGAAAACCATACTTTTCCCAAAAGATTTCCCAAGAAAGGTCCCCTAAATGGTGTGTGACACATCAGTCGAGCTTTCAGGGTTCTCTCTGCTCATTCCTAAATTATTTGCAGAAATTCTCCAAATTCTTACTCCAAAACCCACTTAAGTTTAGCTACTTTTAAATAGCTTCAGTCTAAGTTGTTTTTTGCCTGGTTAGACATATAAAATGGATCTGAATGAGGAGCCTTTTCCCCTAAAGTCTTATATCATTCATAGATATTTGTACAGTAAAGCATTTCAGAATGAGGAAAATTTATCAACAACTGCAGTCCTATGAATTACATTTATGAAAATACATTTTATGGTGGCAGGAAGACAAAAATAGGAAGAGTGCTTTGCAATATACTATATACCACTGGACAAAATGCAATAGCATTTAAAGAGCTCATCATATGATTGTTGGAGGCACTACAGTAATAGAAAGTGAGCTTATTTTTAAAGTGTGTGACGTGTGAATTGTGTGAGTTTAAACACTTTCAGACAAGGTTATTGGAGAGGTAAGGTTGAGTTTTGTTCCTTGCTTTGTTTACAGGTGTGAAAAAGGTTTATACTAGTGTAAACCTGTTATACATAATTTCAGAGCAGACACGAGACTACTATATCTGAAAGCATAGCAGACAAAGCAGAACATCAGCAGCCTGTGGTAATTTTTTTGGGGGGGTGTGGTGGGGGTGTAGGAGGGGAGAACTGAAGGAACATAATTCCCAACAAACATTCACAAGCTGTGAGTGCCAAATTTTTTTGTCATAGGTGATCTAACTCAATACCAGATAAAATAATTACAAATAAAAAATAATATTCCATGGTGTTTCTTTTTTGTAATCAGAGGATCAGGGAGAGGAACCAGAAGAATCAGGTTTGCAAAACTTTGCTTGTAGCCTATTGAGTCTCCAGCATTTTGTGTTACCTTTGTGACAGGCACCCCTTTAATAAAACTTGGTTTCAGATTCTGGTTAATGAATATGAAAGTCAGTGAGAATAGAAGGTATCAGAGGGGTAGCCTTGTTAGTCTGGATCTGTAAAAAGCAACAGAGAGTCCTGTGGCACCTTTAAGACTAACAGATGTATTGGAGCATAAGCTTTTGTGGGTGAATGCCCACTTCGTCAGATGCATGAGTGAGAATAGAGATCGCTAGGGCCTGATGCCTGTTGAAATTGACTTCAAGGAGCTTTGAATCTAGACCTAGGACTTCACATGCACAAAAAATGCAGGATCTGGTACGGAATGGTAATTAAGGAAACAGTCTTCGAGTCTGACATCTTGTATTGAAAAACCATTTCATATTTCCTTTTGATTTCTCCAATCAAACTCCAATTCCTCTGATAATTCTGCTAACTTCAGTGAGGCTGCTTCTGATTTACAACATGTGAGCAAGACCAGACTGGAATCCTGTGTTTTTAATATAGTTATAATATTTTAAATTGTTTAATTATTATTTCTATTTAATTTTCATCATGAGTAGAGGAGTTTTTTCTCTGAGACAATAAAGAACTTTGGTCAAGACGCTCATTTCAGTAATTAAAAAGAAATCAGCATGTTTGTGTTCAGGATTTAAATCGTGGTGATGTGTACCAATGTGGGGTTAGCAATATTGACATGATCTCTTAGCATATTTCTGCAAAGCTTTGACTTTGGGAATTTGCATTTTTGGTATTAAATGTGGGATAACATTTAGGACTGAAAATCTTCCTCTGTCATCATGTGTGGCAAGCTTTAGCTCATTTAAAGTTTGTTCAAATCTTTATTTATTTAATTCAGATGTAAACCATATGCAAATATACAATTACCATGCTAATTGTTCGGAAAAATTCAAAAGAATTTCTAGCACTAATGTTCAGAGTAGTGAAAGGATTAAGCACATTTTGATTGTAAACTATACATTCTTAAATAACTCTCATCTCCTTATTTCTAATATCTACATTTTAAATATAGGAAATAAATGAAGAAATATTTTCCATTTCCCTGTTTACTTTGAAATTAGTCTAATGTTTTTATGACATTCTTTGCTTTCTGGCAAATGCAGGAATAAGCCACGAGCTTTTTTAAATAAACAAAATGAACTCTGGAAGCAGGTCAAGGGCTGCAGGGAATCTGAGAATAAGTGTCTGCCACATTCAAGACAGCTAAGGGAGAAGAATCAAATGAAGAGATGGGGAAAAATGTAACATGCATGAAATAAAATATTTCTATTCACTGTACTGCTTTTTATGAATTAGCAGAGTGTAAACACCTGTCTGAGATGGCCGCGGAATGACCAGAAATAAATGAGTTGCATAGATGGTCTTTGACTGAAGAGTAAGAAAAAAAAACTGTGCTGAAGATGTTTTATAGCGGAGACGCTAACCTGTGGCTCAAGATGTTTGCTGCTCTTATGCATCTGCCCAAAGTTTTTTCCTGTAGGCCTCATCTATACTGAAGAAAATGAGATGGGTTTTGCAAATAATATTTGGTAGTATATTAATTATCATGCTTTTAACCAGACATTACCACTTAGTATAGCATAGGAATATATTACGTTGACTAAACACCTTTGTCTTTGTCTACACCAGGGGTCGGCAACGTTTGGCACGCGGCTCGCCAGGGTAAGGACCCTGGTGGGCCAGGCCAGTTTATTTACCTGCTGACGTGGCAGGTTCGGCCGATCGCGGCCCCCAATGACTGCGGTTCGCCATTCCAGACCAATGGGGGCGGCGAGAAGCGGCATGGGCCAGGGATGTGCTGGCTGCGGCTTCCCGCCGCCCCCATTGGCCCGGGACGGCGAACCACGGCAAATGGGGGCTGCAATCGGCCGAACCTGCCGCGTCAGCAGGTAAATAAACTGGCCCGGTGCTTACCCTGGCGAGCCGCGTGCCAAACGTTGCCGACCCCTGGTCTACACTCAGAGCTAACAATGTTTTAACAAGATGGTTTACACATTTGCTAAACATCCATTGACAAGGTAGTTCTGTCTGGTTTTAAGCAGTGCTGCAGAGTGACTGAGCAAATTTAATGGAACTAGATCAGGTATTTTGTTTGAGATCTCAGAGGATCACCTTTCCAGCAGGTAGGAGGCCAGACAGAGATTAAATAAGAGACAGTCCTGCAGTTCTAAAATTACATCTTCTTTCAGGATGATGCAGGGTAGTATTCTAAGGATTCAGGACATTAGATTTAGAACCTCATCCAAAGTCCACTGAAGTCATTGGAAAGACTCCCACTGACTTCAGTAAGCATTGGATTAGGCCCACTGAGAGGGAATGGCAGACTACAACCAAATAATCATGACACAATGCCCTTCTATTGCATTATAAAATTTGCTTCATAATCCAGTGTGATACCTAATGATAAAGTCACTAATGCATGCTCATGATGCGAACATTGCAGTGCAATGTCAGAATTATTTTGTGTATATGTGATGTCAGTCAAAGGCAAATGTAGGGCTGCACTATTTTAAAGTTGCCCATTGAAGAGCTCATTATCACAAGTTTCACTGTATTTTTCTCTCTCTCTCTTTTTTTTTTTAAACCACATTCCCCAGGGACTAATTTATACAAGTGTTTTCAGAAACGTATTTTAACGTTAAGTCTCAATTTTGAATGACCTACTAATTTTATATTTATAATATGACCCTTCATTACATGACCTAGATCTGATTAAGTCCCCTGCTCTGTCTTCCTGGACCTTAGCATTCAGATGAAATAAGGAACAACAGGCATATGACACATCTTAAAACATTCAGAGTGCTGAACAAAAAGGAAGGTATTTGTACCCTAGTTGTATATTCATAAACTATCCTCCACAATAACTGCATTGTTGGTATGGTCTTAGAGTTCTGGAGTGGTGAGGAATAAGATGTGAATATGCTGTACTGCTTTTACTATACCCTGAACATAATTGCTGCTGATCCCACTAACATTTTAGCATGATGTCCACTTAAGCCCTTTTACAACAAAGCCCTTAAGGTAAGCAAGGTTTCAGATATTTCATTAATTTCCCTTTTCAATGTGGTTTGTTCAGGGACAACAGCAATATTTATTTCTACATTCTGCTTTACATGGCAATTGGATGAGTCTGCCTTACATTATGTAATAACATTAATGTATGTGGTTGCTTCAACATGATGCTGCCTTTCTACAATTTAAGTCTCATGCTCCCCTCCAGAAACAATACCGCACATTACGGTACCTCATATCTAGGTACCTATGTCATGTTATGGTGGAATATGGATGAATGAAGCTGTAAACAACCCTGGAGTCACACCAGGGTAGAGGGACTCTATTTAATGCAGTCTGCACAAATGGTCATGCCAGATAGGGCATTTCTTTTCCATGGTGATTCAAGCTCTTGTCTTCCATCATCTAGTGTTGAAATGCAAGTGCCAGCCTCTCTCTCCCCCCCCCCACCCCAATATAGAAGTTTCCTTCCATATTCTGAAGTATTTCAGCCACTAGTGTACATCCTACCCAGGTCTTGAGAGAAAATATGGTCCCACCAGTCTGCTTGTGGTCCAGGGACAAAACATCCTCTCCACTGCACAGAACTAGCTACTCCAGCAAAAATGACATAAGCTGCTGTTCTCTGTCTTTCTTTGTGGATATTCCTGGAATTACCTCTGCTTCAGCAACATTGTGCACATCACAACTGCTTTCAAAAGCTCCAGCAGAAATCTTCTTAGTGGACCAAAAAGGAGGAACTAGGAATCCATCCTGGCCTACATTTTTATTTAAAAAAAATGGAAATGGCAGTGGTTCCCTGGCATTTAAGGGAGTTTCCCCGGGAATGGGAACTATGGGAATTTGTCAATGTATGCTGGTGAGTTTGACTTCCCCACAGTTCTCCTGGGCTCTCAGAAGGCTCTCTATAAGCAATTGCTTCAAGAAGCTGTGGTAGGAATTATGGGGTATATTCCAAGAAGACATTCTGATTGCCACAAAGTAGCAACTCACAACTGTGGACTCTGGGCAAAATTGCAACTGAAACATCATGGCTAGTGACTGCTAGTGTTTATGCTGGTAGCAAGAAAACCCCTGAAAACCCTTGTTGGGATTTAATGCAAGTCTTCTCAGCACTATCTCACTGTGTGGAGCCTCCCACTTAGATGCACCAATGGGACTAGAGGTGGCATGGCAGTAGGATGACCTCCGTGGGGCACTGAAAGGTGAATACTCTCCCTTCCAGGGAAGAATGGTTGGGACATTGTGCAGGCACTTCACTACGGATATAATTATCTTGGTATTATATATTTTAAACTATTGTAAAATTGCCCAGAGGTATGAATAGATGCTTTAAAGAAGTATTACTGCGTACATAGATAAAGTAAATTGAACAGACTTCTGTTTCCACTGAATGCAGATGATATTTTATTTATGGCCCATTTACCCCGGAAAGGATATCTTTAAAATATGTGGGGGTTTTTTAAATTATATCCAGGAACAAAATCTTATTAAACAGTTATAGGGCTGGATTCTGCTACCCTTACTGTCAATGAGTAGCACCTTTAGTCCTTGGGCAGCCCTCTGGAAACCAGTGAGACCACTCAAGGAGTTATTTGTTACTCAATGTGAATAAGGGTGTCACCACCTAGTCCATAGGTAGGACAGCCTGCAAAAGGATTGAACAGGTAAAGGCCTGATCCTGAGGTGCTGAGTGCCTTCTGTGAGATATTGAGCTCCTTCCCCTGCTCAGTGCAAGTGGAGGATGATCAGCACATCAGGAATTGGCCTAAAGAGAACAAAATAGTAGCTAATGCTGTAAGCTTCTAATAGAACTATATTGGTTCCCTGAAAAATACAGTTTGTGTGAATTACAGTCTTGAGCTGGGGTAAATCAATATAGCTCCTTTTGATTTCAATAACGCTACTCTGATTTTACATTGCTGAAGATCTGGCCTTGCTCATTTAATTCCACAAAGGATTTGTTTTTGTAGTATCTTTTTTCATTCTTAAAAAGCATTGCTGTGGAACAGACTACATCATTAGTGGTTCCTAAAATCAGCTCCTAAAACCCAGTGCTTTTGGAGGCTCGGAATTACATTCTCTGTCACTTCAGTGTGGGCGAAGAAAGCATCAGCTGCATTGCAATGTATCTTGCACAAAAGCAAAAATCGCATTGCATACATAAGTTCCATTGTTCTTTGTGTTGCAATAATTCCTAGAGGCCCTAACCGTGAACAGAGTCCCATCGAGGTAGACATGTAAATACTGTGTGTACAAACACATTTGCTTGTTTTAATATGCATGAGTGGTTTACATGTTTAAAGATGTTATTCACAGAATCTAAAAAATAACCCCATTTACCTTAAATATTCAAATACTCTTATAATTTAAGCCTTAAGGACCAGATCCAAAGCCCATTGAAGTCACTGGAAAGACTCCCATTGACTTCAGTAGGCTTTGGATTAGGCTCCAACTGCCTGTAAAAACTTTCTCCCCTTAGCTTTAATGAAACATCTCCCAGCTTTTGTTACTCATTAAATCTAAATATTGTCCTTCTGCAGGCTGCTCACTAGAGTGCTTCACAGCACAACCTCAAACCAATTTTAAATCAAGTAGCATTAATTACATAGTAACAGTTTGCATGGTTTTGAGTGTTTGAACTGATTAAAGGCACGCTGAAGTCCTGAGATGAACTGTCTTTGCTAAAGAAAGGGAAGCGTAATACTATTCATAAACTTGTTCTGGTTATGTTTGAACGGTATACAATATTTCTCCTTATGCTGTGCTCTCTAATATACCAGGATGTTTATCATTGATTATTTGTTTATACAGCTCTCTCATCACGCATTGCCCTTTCTCTAACAGCATAGCTTCATTGACTGCAGTGGAACTATGCCAATTTTATACTGGCTGAGGATCTGGCTCTCTCTTCACATAGCCATGCCTTGATCTGGGCCCTTTTGTTTGGCTTCACTTTGACCCTTTTCCTGCCATGCTAAAGCAAGCGCCATTTGTTTATTCTGGTGGGTTCCCACCACCTCCCTAGGAGTCCATCACAATGCTCTTAGAATTCCCAAGATCTTCCCATTGTCCCCAGGTTATTCCTCTGTCATCGAGGCTCCACAATCCTGTGACTTCCCTTCAGACCCAGGAGAAATGGGAAGCACTTTTCTAGCACTAATTATTGCTGTTCCCATTAGCAGGTTGCCCGTGTCATGAGATACCATTATAATGTGTTCGCTCCCACAGGAACAGGCCACTGCCTCAATAATGCTGGTAAGAGAAGAGAGAGAACAGTGGAGAGGTATTCACTACTAGTGCTGGCACATGGAGATACAATTTATACTTGCTTCAGTTCAGATCCCTGAATTGCCAGGTGGATGCACCCTGAGGAAATGTTGGCAAGGTTTATGCCACCAATCTCGGTGAGGTTTCTGTTGAGGAGGGGGCAACTCTTCTTTATGGCTAGAGCTCAATTGAAACCTTTTCTGTCAAAGGCTGCTGAAGGGATGAACTTAATCATTGCACTTCTATTTGACCTGTCTACTTCACTTTCAGGTCAGTAGCACACACTTATTATACTGCAGTGCAGCAATCCAGTGCAAATGAGTTTGCAGCCCTTTGTAAGGTCACAATTCCCCGGCATGCTTTTGACATAAGAACATAAGAACGGCCATACTGGGTCAGACCAAAGGTCCATCGAGCCCAGTATCCTGTCCTCTGACAGTGGCCAATGGCAGGTTCCCCAAAGGGAATGAACAGACAGGTTATCATCAAGTGATCCATGCCCTGTCACCCAATCCCAGCTTCTGGCAAACAGAGGCTAGGGACACCATTCCTGCTCATCCTGGCTAATAGCTATTGATGGACCTATCTCCCATGAATCTATCTAGCTCCCTTTTGAACCCAGTTATAGTATTGGCCTTCACAACACCCTCTGGCAAGGAGTTCCAGAAGTTGACAGTGCATTGCATGAAAAAATACTTTCTTGTGTTTGTTTTAAACCTGCTACCTATTAATTTCATTTGGTGGCCCCTTGTTCTTGTATTATGAGAAGGAGTAAATAACACTTCTTTATTTACTTTCTCTATACCACTCATGATTTTATAGACCTCTATCATATTCCCCCTTAGTCGCCTCTTTTCCAAGCTGAAAAGTCCCAGTCTTATTAATCTCTCCTCATACAGAAGCCGTTCTATACCCCTAATCATTTTTGTTGCCCTTTTCTGAACCTTTTCCAATTCCAATATATCTTTTTTGAGATGGGGCGACCACATCTGCATGCAGTATTCAAGGTGTGGGCGTACCATGGATTTATATAGAGGCAATATGATATTTTCTGTCTTATTATCTATCCCTTTCTTGATGATTCCCAACATTCTGTTCGCTATTTTGACTGCCGCTGCACATTGAGTGGATGATTTCAGAGAGCTATCCACAATGACCCTAAGATCTCTTTCTTGAGTGGTAACAGCTAATTTAGACCCCATCATTGTATATGTATAGTTAGGATTATGTTTTCCAATGTGCATTACTTTGCATTTATCAACATTAAATTTCATCTGCCATTTTGTTGCCCAGTCACCCAGTTTTGTGAGATCCTTTTGTAGCTCTTCACAGTTTGCCTGGGACTTAACTATCTTGAGTAGTTTTGTATCATCTGCAAAGTTTGCCACCTCACCGTTTACCCCTTTTTCCAGATCGTTTATGAATATGTTAAATAGGACTGGGCCCAGTACAGATCTCTGGGAGGACACTGCTATTTACCTCTCTCCATTCTGAAAACTGACCATTTATTCCTACCCTTTGTTTCCTATCTTTTAAACAGTTACTAATCCATGAGCGAATCTTCTCTCTTATCCCATGACTGTTTATTTTGCTTAAGAGCCCTTGGTGAGGGACCTTGTCAAAGGCTTTCTGAAAATCTAAATACACTATATCCACTGGATCTCCTTTGTCCACATGCTTATTGACCCCCTCAAAGAATTCTAGTAGATTGGTGAAGCATGATTTCCCTTTACAGAAACCATGTTGACTATTTCCCAACAAATTATGTTCATCTATGTGTCTGACAATTTTGTTATTTACGATAGTTTCACCAATTTTCCCGGTACTGAAGTGAGGCTTACTGGCCTGTAGTTGCCAGGGTCACCTCTGGAGCCCTTTTTAAAAATTGGCGTCACATTAGCTATCCTCCAGTCATTTGGTACAGAAGCTGATTTAAATGATAGGTTACAGATGACCATCAGACCTTGTATCGGGATATACTTTGATGTGAAGCTGGCCACTGGTCCCCTATGTACTAGTGGAGAGCACAAACCAGTAAGCATTCATGCTGATAGTGCCATCTGGACAATCTAAATTAAACTAATAAATATATCAGAATGCTACCGGGGGGAGGAAGGGATCAGTGTTCATGTCGCACTCCCCATCAGTACCCGGCCCAAGCCGGGGAAACTAACGATCCAACCGGTGGACCAAATTCAGTGATGAATCACATGCTACCTGAGATATGTTGCACATACACTAAAAAAGATGCTACTGGAGTCTCATTGTGTGTCAATATTCAGATCAATTTCCACTCTACTTTTTTATGATTTGAAGTCATTTTGTATTTATTTCTTTTCTAGGTGTAATGAGGCATCATAAATTAAATGCAATGTTTAAAAAGCTGCTAAAAAGCCAATTAATGCCATAGTGAAGCACATTAGTTGGAAGGTCTTAATTTAAATATATTAGGAAGGGAAGATTAAACTGCACTGATAAGATTATTTATTTTGATACACATGAGCTAAAGTATATTAAAGAAAAAATGTGGGAGATATTTGAAAAATAATATACTTTTCTTTTGAACTCATGTAAGTACTGAGTTCTGGTAAGATCGCGTTAGGAGAAATGAATGTCAACAATTTTACTCTAAACAGCTGTAATAGGAGCACATATACACACAAGAAATCTCACAACATAAATACGACAATGGTTTGAACTCTAGTCTGTTTCAGCTACTGTTGGAGCTTTTATTATGTGCATTAATCATGCATCCAAAAATTAAAATGGAAAACACATTAACATAAGTATGAATAAAGAAATCACTGCAATACTACAAAAGGGATTTTACTAAAGAACTCCACCCCCTGAACTGTTTACCTAACTTCCTGAACCTTACTTTTTTTGAATAAAAAAATTAGACAATTACAGCTTCATAAACTAACACTGGTTTTTTGTTTGTTTTATTTTGTTTATGTAAGTGTCACCGTGCCTCAGTGAGTCACAACTGAGAATACCAAATTCAGGACAAACTGCTGAGAAACAGGGCAGACACACCCCAAAGCTGGTGGTTATTCTCCCATAAGATATATCAGACCAGCAACAAAAGCAAACTTCTGTTTCACCATACTGGATAACAAGAAGTCAGAAAAGCAGTCTCCTTAGGTATTCCAGTCCTTGTATCAGCACCAAAAATACTAGACTTAATGCTAAGTGGTTATTTAAAACCAATTTCATCAATCAAAGGGTTCTTCTGATCCCTAAGGATCAGTCACATACCCAGGTCAATATACAACTCAGATCTTACCCAATAATCACGCTGTGGCCAATCCTTTAGTATCTAATATCTAAAGGCTTATTTATAAAAAGAAAGAAAGGTGCAAGTTAAAATTGGTTAAAGGAATCAAATGCATACAATAATTGCAATGTTCTTGGATCAGACTTGTTGGAGTGATGGAATAAACTGCTGGCTTGTTAAGTCTCTGGTTGCTTCCAAATCATTTGAAGGTCCTCAGTGACTTGGTTACAATGCTCCCTTTAGTAAAAGTTCATAGTCCAGAGATCAGAGCAGGAAAGAGACAACATGGAGATGCATCCAGGGCTTTTTATAGCTTCTGCCATGTGGAGGGAAACCTATTGTTTCAAACAAAGCCCTCCACACAGCTTGTGGAAAAGCACAGGTAACAAGATGGAGTTTGGAGTCACATGGGCAAGTCACATGTCTATGCCTGCCTCACTTAGTCATAACAGAGGCCATTACCCATATTCTAGTTAGAAGGTTCACAGGAAAGTCCATCAGGTGTGGATGGGCATCTTCCATGGTCCATTGTGAGTTAAATGTATCTTGATGGGCCATTCAGCTTGAATAGTCCCTTCACAACGTGCTGGCTAAATAACTTGTTGGTGTTACCATATGAGCAAACACATTTGAAATACAGGTACATAGTTAATATTTCTAACTTCAGATACCAAAATGATACATGCATGCAAATAGGATAATCATATTAAGCAAATCGTAACTTTTCCATTGACATCTTACTTGACACACTTTGTACAAGATTTGTTGTGATTATATAACAATGGTAGCAACAAAGACCTGACGAAGTGGGTATTCACCCACAAAAGCTTATGCTCCAATACATCTGTTAGTCTTAAAGGTGCCACAGGACTCTCTGTTGCTTTTTACAGATCCAGACTAACACGGTTACCCCTCTGATACTTCTTTACTATGTTCATATAGGATTCTTGTATAGTGTCCAACTAGACAAGTTATAGTCCAGTACTCACTTGCACTACCTTAGAGTTTCTCCAAAATGTTTTGGCTCCTTGACATTGAAATTTGCGATGTTAATGATAAGCCTCCCTTTACAAGTTCAGATTCATTGATGCTGAGCTTTTTTCACCCCATGGCCTGAAATTTTAAAGCTAAAATCGATTTCACTAAGCTTTACACTTATCTAACATGGAGGGGAAACTGCTTGTTTTGTGGTGAGTAATAATAAGCAAAACATGTTTCATATCAATATTTTGAAGAGAGTACTGTAAATTCATTGTGCAGTTCCACATGGCTGCAAATCAGTTAGTGCTCCGGTTTTAGTGACTGACTATAATTTCTGGAGGGTTACATTTTAAAAATTGTGCAGAAGGCATTGAGATACACCCTAACAACAAATTACAAGGTCTGTATGTCTACTTCCCATATCACCTGAGCTGTCCATGATAAGCATCACTTTGTCACTTGTTCTAAAATTTGTAAAATATTAACAAACACAAGTCATCATTGGCCTTATGTTAAGATTGCTGCCACTTAGGTATATCTAGGAGTGCAACAGGTTGTTTTGCAAAATGTAAGGATTTTAAAACTGTGGAAATGAGTTGCTTGTATTACCATTCATGCGGTCTTTTAAATAAATGAAACCATGTGAAATATCACCTTCCCTGCCTCCCATTCCAAAAACAACCTTAACTCTATCCTCGTATGCCCATTCATTCTCAATCTGCACAGCAGAAACTTGGTTAGCCCCTCCCTGCCATTTATATTTTCAGTATAGTCTACAAATGGCAGAGTACTCAAAAGAGCAATAGCATTAAAGCTACTAATATGGGTCAGGGCCACCTGGGGATCCCCATACACACACACAGAATCCTTTAGTAGCTGCTTAAGCTGGATTTAGTTCTAATGTACATGAAAACTTGTCCCCTATTCTGGATACAGAACTCAGAATGCCCTGTTCATCAAACCACACTAATGAATATCTTATTTGCCATAGAGAAAAGAAGGGAGTCGGCACCTATGCAGAATATATTACATTTTTATTTGGAGTCAATGATTTCAAAAACTTTTAACACTGTGGTAAAACCTTCCTTGGCTCCCAGGCTATATGTACAATTTAATTTTCTCTTGTAACTTGTCACAATTTTAGTACTGGTCTCCATTGCAAGCCTGATGGCAGTCATGCAGGCAGTTCTGCCAGAATGCTGAGGCAGGGTTTTTTCAGACTTAAAAGTCCCCATGCTGTTTCCATTAAAGTCAATGCAAAAATTCTATTCACTTTCAATAGAAGTAGACTTGGGACATACCTCAGTGATGAAGAACCTGCTTTGTTTCTGAACTGTGTGTGTCTGTGTATATGGAATCTTTGCTTTATTCCTAGTGCCTTGCATGCCTCCTTCATTACTCGCCCTGTAAAGTGAGTTCCTTGGTCAGAGTCTATTGACAGTGGTAAATCCCATCTGGGTATTATTTCTTCTGCTAGGATTCGAGCTACTGTTGTAGCAGTACAATTCTTGGTTGGGAATACCTCTACCCATCAGGTAAAAGTGTCAATAATTACCAAAATGTAAGTGTACCCTCTGCTTTGTGGCAAGGGTCCAGTAAAATCAATTTGCAAATTTTGCCATGGTCCCTCTGGTCGTGGTTGGTGATTCAGAGGCACCTTTTTCCTTCTACCCGCATTCACTTGTGCACATGTTACACATCTTTTGAGAAACTGTAAAGCATCTTTTTTCATGGTTGGCCACCACCAGTATTCCAAGGCGGCCCTCATTTGTCTCCACCCCAGATGAGCTGGAGAGTGGATGGCATGGAGCAGTAGAGCCCGTATGCACTCCGGGGCTACCAGCTCCTCCCCCCCGGCACATACCAGCGGTGATTTTTATATACACAGCCTTGTTTTTCCAATTTACTTTTTTCTTCTGGGCTTATGGTTGCATATAGCTTTCTTAAATTCACCTCCTCTTCTGGCACTCTAGCTGCACAAATCTTAATAGGACTTGCTTGTGCAATTTCTTTGGCACGTTTATCTGCCCAATAATTTCCTTTTTGTTCCTCACTTGAGATCTTATTGTGGGCTTTTATCTTTACTACTGCTAGTTCTGATAGTAGTCTGGCAGCTTTTGTTAGTCTTTGAACTGCTTCCATATTATTTATCGGCTTGCCAGTTGTTGTTATAAAACCTCTGCGTGACCACACGTCCATGTAGTCATGCACTACTCCAAATGCATATCTGCTGTCTGTATATACAGTGAGCTTCTTGCCTTCCCCCACTCTCAAAGCTTCTGTGAGGGCTGTTAGCTCCGCTTCTTGTGCTGACTTTGATCCTTCCATCTGACCTGACGCTATCACTGTCCCATCACTGAGTACCACTGCCCATCTGGTGTGTGGCACTCCATTTTCATACTTTCTTGATCCATCTACATACAAAACTATATCTGGATTCTCTAATGGATCTTATTTAATTCTTTCCAACATTTCCTCTTCTCCATCTATAAGACATTCATGTACCTCTCCCTCTATGTTCAGACATTCGGCTACATTTATTCCCTTGTCTCTTACTATGGAGAAGTTAGGGTTTTGCAAGCACAACGTTGATTCCCACTGACTCCTGCGGGCATCTGTTACAGATCTTAGTCGCCCGGCGTTGAGGTGATTGATAAGTGTATGGGGTGTATGCAGCACTAATTTCCCCATGAGAGTGTATGATTCACAAGCTTTCACAGCCCACGTAGCACAATCTAGAGCTGCTATGCACTCCGGTAATCCCTGGGATACAGGGGGTCTTATGGTAGATGGGGATGCTACCAGACGCTGTCTGTCTCCGTGAAGCTGAGTTAGTACAGCAGAATACTGGGTCCCGCTATGGCTACAGTAAAGGTGGAACAGCTTTCCCATATCGGGTAAGCCCAGGCTGGGGGCGGAGGCTAAAGTCTGTTTTATTTTTATAAATGCCTCCTCTTGCTCTGTGCGCCATATTACTAACTCATTTGCAGGCTTTCCCCCTCTAGTGAGGTTATGAATTGGTTCCACCATCTCTGAGTACTCCGGTATATAGGTTCTACAGAAATTAAGGAATCCCAGGACCTTTCAGACTTCCTTAACTGTCCGTGGTTTCTTTAACCCTCGAATTCCTTGCTTTCTGTCTATTGTGAGTGCCTTTTCTCCCTGTGATATGTTATGCCCTAGGTATAAAACTTGCTGCTGTTGCAATTGGGCTTTCTTCGGGCTTAATTTAAATCCTGCCTCGCGAAGATACATGAACAATCTGTTTAGGGTTTTTAAATGGTCCTTTTCATTTGAACTGGCAATTACCAAATCATCTACATACTGCAGTATCACAGTATCCCCTTCCAAAGGCACTTGTGCTATTACTTCTGCCATTGTCCTGCGGAATATGGAGGGAGAATTATGGAACCCCTGAGGTACTCGGGTCCAAGTGTACTGCTGGTCTCCTACTATAAATGCAAATTTCTCCTGACTCTCCTTTGCAAGGGGAATACTCCAAAATCCATTAGCTACATTCAGGACTGAGAATATTAAATGTCCTGGTGTTAGCAAATTAAGAATCGTGGCAGGGCTTGCCACAATAGGATGTGCCTTTGGAGTCACCCGGTTAAGGTGGGTGTAGTCTATAGTTAACCTCCAGGTCCCGTCTGGCTTCCTGACGGGCCAAATTGGGGAATTAGTTGTGGAGGTGGTTTTTCTAATCACCCCTCTGAATTCCAAATTAGTGACTATATCTTTAACTGCCTCTAAGGCTTCTGGTTTAATTGGGTATTGCCTGTGGGCTTTGTGAGTTGGTCCTTCTACAGATATAGGCTTCATGTTTACTAGCCCACAATCTTGTTTATCTGTTGCCCACACTTCAGGATGAAGGGAACACAGGGTTTCTACTGGGCTTCCCCCCCACTCTGGTATTATTACTTTATTACTGGCAATTATGGCTATATTTTGAGATGATTTTTCCTGTTTGGACCCTTTGGCCCATTCAATGCAGCTAGCTCTGGGGTTGATTACTCCCCCGAGCTCCTTAAGGAGATCTATGCCGCAAATTGTGTCTCCTTGCTCGGGGCAAACCCAGATTTGACTGACTGTGACCATATCCTCAAATTCTATTTCTACCGGCTGGCTAAGGGTTGCTTTTAATCTTCCCCCTCCCACCCCTTCAATCTATATTGTTCTACGGGTAAGGGGGAGATCTTGGCTGGTTATCGATTTCCTTCAGGAGAATCACAGTAAGAACAGGGATCCTTTGTTCAATTTGAAACATTGGATGAAACATAATTATTCAGTTATTGCCTCAACATCTGGCATTTCTACTGACCAAGCATATCTTAGCAAAGGCAATGTTATCTTGTTTATTCTGCTTTTCTCTTAGCTAATCACTATTAGCTAGGCCTCTGGTCTCTTAACCAAACTCTGGACTTTGGGTCTGGAAAAGAGCTGGCACAATCCATATACCAGGTTGTTATATAACATGCACATGGATTTTAACCCTTCAGAAGAGAACAAAATCTGTACTTGTTTTCATCTGTTCAGATTTTACTATTAGACCCGGGCTAGGCAGTATTGCCATTTAAACTTCCTTGCGACTAGTAATACTGAAAAACCCATTTTATCTAGGAAAACAAGTGGATTTTTATTTGTTTATTCATTTCTTCACCAGTATTTGAACTTGTCACTGTGAAGTACTTCCATGAGCATAGAGTACGTATTTGAAAACATTTTAATAGTTGAGACACTGGGCATTTAATTTCAGTCTGTGAATGGAAGCTGTTCTACAAAGTTAAAAAGGAGGTGATGATAACATCAAGTCTCTCATAACTACTAGGAAACAATAGGGGAACTATATAACTGCCTGGAAACCTAGAGATGGAGGGAAAAGGGTGGAGTCAGTGGGGATTGGAGGGATGTACGTGGCTAGGAGACGGAATCAACTGTCACTGGATGCTGAAGAGAGGGGAAAGGGTCTAGTTGTAAACTGTTATGGGAGCATTGTTTACTAGAATCTAGAAACTTCTGGAAGTTTGGCAGGGCATTTGATAATGTGGTTCTGTATAAAGGAGTCTGGTTCATCTGGGTGGTTGATTCTAACTGGAGGAAATATGAATGCTTCTCATCAATACTGCAAATGAATTACTAGTAAGGCTACTATTTAGTCACGGTTATTTTTAGTAAAAGTCATGGACAGGTCATGGGCAATAAACAAAAATTCACAGCCTGTGACCTGTCCATGACTTATACTAAAAATACCTGTGATTAAATCTTGGGGGGAGTGCTGGGAGGTGTGGGAGGTGCTGCTGGAGAAGGGGCGCCTGTGGCCAGCATCACCAGCTGCCGGGGCCAGAGGACCGTGTCTGCTCTGACTGGGGACCACGGACCATATCTGCTCCGACCGGCTGCCTGGAGACTGCTGCCGGGGTCATTGGACTGTGGCTTCTCCGGCCACCCACCTGGGGACCACTGCCTGGAGCTGCTGGAGCAGTGGCCCTGGGGGCCACCTGAGTCAGCCACACTGGCCCCTGCAGAAGTCATGGAGGTCGCGGAAAGTCACAGAATCTGTGACTTCCCCAACCCCTGTGACTGAGCAGGTAAAATGTGTAGCTAATACCAATGGTAGCCCAAGAGAAGATAACTTATATTTAATTCCTTGTACCAGTGTTCTTTTGCAGCGTGCAGAGAGGTACTACAAGGGTTGCAGTGCCAGAGGGCATGCTTGTCACAAAGCGGGTCTAGGAAAGAGTAGTGACCACTGGAGCAGGCAGTGTGACCTGCTCCACATTGGTTTACATGCTGTGAAGGCAGACAGCAGAACATAAAGTAAAAGCAGTCACAGGCTACTGTGTATTACACAGTAAAGTTCTGAGTTATGTGAGAAGGTAAGGACAAAATTTATTCCCTTTTACTAGCAGTTGTTTTCTTATTTGTCTCAATATTTCTAAATGTAAAAGATTTTAAATATTTGTTCATGTATCCCATTTTAAGCTAACTATAGAATGTGTCAAAATTTTGCAATTTTGAAGTCAAAAAAAGTTTTTGACAATTTGGAATTTGTGACACACTGGGAGCCAACGTTTGGGAAACACTGCTATGCACACACACGGTGTGTGCAAAGGACAACATAGTGCATAGATTATGTATATTAATGGCCAGAGATTCGGTCCCTTTTCACTATTTAGCAGCACAAAGGATCTGCATAGCTGCCCTATCTCCCCAAATGGAGACTCCTCTTGGACTGAGTTCTTCACCACCTGGCAAAGAGCCATTATAGATGGCACAACTGGGGCAAATAGGTGCATGACCAAAACATTCCCGGGCTCTGACTAGGGAATGGCCAGAACACGTACTTCATGTTGCTCTGAATTACGCCAGGCCCAGTGGTCAGTGAAGAACTGACCCTATAATTAGTGAGCCATAACTGGCTCCTTTGCATGCAGCAGATAGTGGAGGCAGCCAAAAATCTAGCCCTATTTTTTGACCAGCTCTAACCTGTATTTCACTGAACAGAAATACTCCTTTAAATATATTATTTTCATTCTATGAAAGAGCCAAACACATTCCTTTGTGTTCCCATGAAATAAACATATAGACTCTTTCCCGCAAAAATAAAACCAGATTTTGAAAAGTGTGTGTAGCCTTGTGTAGGCTACTGAAGCCTGGTAGCCAGATGGAAACATTAATAAAATTAATCTAGTGTACAAGAGATTGTGTGTGGTTATTTTTCTTTAGACAACAATTTTCTCCTTATTGTATTTTAAAAAGGGAGAAGATCACAAAGCCAGATTGTGTTAGTTAACAGAATAAAACAAATATAGGAGATACTTGGCCAGATACAGTTCTTATTTGTAGTAGTCTAGATCCAAAGTAATCCAGTACATGCAGTAGCACAGCCCCCTACACCCATATGGAACATCATTGAAATCAGTGGGATTCCAGTTGAGCACACACTAGCACATCTACTGCAGGAATAGGGAGCTAGAATGGTGCAGCCGTACAGAATTCATCCCTCTGACTCTTAGCGCAGTGGTTTTCACCCTGCGATCCACGGACACCTGGGGTCCATGGATTATATTGAAGATTTCCAAAGGGGTCTGCACCTCCATTTGAAAAATTTTAAGGGTCCGCACATGAAAAAAGGTTGAAAACCACTGTTTTAGAGTCTGCAAGAAATGAAACAGATTGGTATTTGAATAGAATAAACCTTTCTGGGAGAACTAGCACATTGATTCTGTGCTTCCTATTTTCTGTGGGAAGAGAAATACCAAATTGGCATTTAAAGTTATTCCTGTGGTATTTCCAACCTGGCTGACATGATGAAGTAGACTAGTTTTATCTTGCTTTTCAAATTTAACTGGGAACCTTACCAAAAAGATTTGGATTGATTTATATAAGCTTTTAGAAAAGTCCAAACTTCTAATAGCCTTCTCTGAACACTTAGATTTATCCACCACTAGTTTAGAATTAGTATAGTAGATCATGTTAAAAAATACATGGTACACTCTGTGAGTAGTTGTGTGTGTTTATGAAAAGTCTCTGAACACAAATATTTTTCAAAACATTAAAATGAGAATGAAAATAATGTGTTCTAGGAATAAATACATTTAAGATTGTGAAGTGCTTTGAGATCTCCAGATAAAAAGCTCTATATAATAAATAGGTATTATTTCTGCTTGTATCCCTTACGCAAAGCTATAAATGTTTAAATGTCAAGTGGAGTTACATCAGTGAATAATTTTGACCCACATTTTTTAACTTCATGACCTGACATGTTTTCTATATACTTACTGCCCGAGAAAGTACAAAATATTCCTACTTGTATACAATAGGGGAAAAAATCAGTTGGCTGACTATACTAACTCTCCTTATAAAAAGTATTTCATATCAAGAATTTTAACATGAAAAGAGAAAACAGAATAAGAACCGTCTCAGAAAATTCTTTCATTAGATTGCTTCAAAATTTATTACATTACTGCAAGTATTTCAGCATTTATATCGATAAATCTTAGATGATGTTTTTAAAAGAAAAAACACACAAATTCTGAATCCCTCCCTCAATTTTCAAAATTCAGTAAAAGTTCATAGTCCATAGGTATGAGCAGGAAAGAGGCAAAATGGACAAGTTTCCAGGACCTTTTATAGCTTCTTCCATGTGGAGGGAAACCCATTGTTTTAGTTTGTGGAGAATTACAGGTAGCAAGATGGAGTTTGGAGTCACATGGGCAAGTCGCATGTCTATGCCTGCTTCGCTTAGTCATAGCAGAGGCCATTACCCATACTCTAATTAGAAGGTTCACATGAAAGTCCATCAGGTGGGGATGGGCGTCTTCCATGGTCCATTGTGAGTTAAGTGTTCCTTGATGGGCCATTCAGCTTAAATAGTCTCTTCACAACGTGCTGGCTAAATAACTTGTTGGTGTTACCACATGAGCAAACACATTTGAAACACAGGTACATGGTCAAAATGTGTTGCAATTATATAACAGTAGTAGCAACAATGATTTACATGGTTATATTTTAATCATATAATGTCACAACACTCTTACCTTGTCAATTAGAAAAGTTTTTTAATATCCATTTTAGCATAAATGAAACTTAATCTAAACCAGCCTGAACATTCTGAACACCATTCCCTGCATGCATTACAAAGAATATAAAACATTTCCCAGGTAAATTTATTATTGTATCTGATCTTCTCTAATTTACAGTAGAAGAGCAGAAGAGATTGTGCTGGTTTATTTGCCAGCCATAGGATGTTACTGTTAAAAAAAGTGAGTAAAGCTGAGGAATAAAAGCAAGCCATGAACAGAGGTTAGGCAACAAAAATGGAATACAATTGGACAAGTGTTGCATCTGTGACCATCATATTGTGAATCAGAGTACAATACATTTTCCTGACTACAATGGTACAGATGTACATTAAAGTCTTGGTCCTGCCCACAGATTACAAAACTACCATTTTGTGCAGTTTGTAAGTACCATATAAAGTGGCTAATGGGGTTAGAAAATGTTAGCTGCATAATGTGCTAGCTATTCTCTTAATGTACTTGAAAATTAGACAAATATGATGGATTTTACTATGGCAACATTTAGTCAATAGATACTTGGGGGTAGAAGATGGTATTCTCACACATGATGCAGTGTATATTAATTCTTTATGATATAATAAAATGCTGAACAACTGACAATGCTGAAATAAAAAACAGTGCAAGAGGGACTGGAAGAGACTCATTCCTGGAAATGAATTCAGTCCCCTTCAGTTGGTAAATTAACAGGAGCATCCAAAGCAGCAATGACAGCAGGGGTCTGAAACTGTAATTTATTCCTAATTGTTCCTTGGGGTTGGAACTGAAACAGGAATTAGTAAATGTAAGAAATCTGACTTAATTTATTGGAAGCCTTACTTCATAAAATATTCATTATGAGTCTGATCCAAAGCCTCCTGAAGTCAAAGGGAGTCTTTCCACCGACTTTACAAGGTTTGAATCAGGTCTTCATTGTCTTCAGCGCGATAGAGTTGCTTGCATGTCATGGTAACCTGCGCAATCTGGTATTGAAGACAACAGCAGTGGAATAGGACAATGTCGTGTTCATAGGGAAATGTTAGTCCTGGCCAAAACTCCGTACAGCCAGAAAGTGTGTGTTTGTGTCTGAGAGAGAGAGAGACTAAAATCCAGCATTCTGTGGGGAAATATGTGGGTAGTAGTATTGAATTAAAAATGTATTTTACCATATGTGTTTCAAGAATAAATCTGACCAGTTATTCAGAAGATTAACTGTCAAATCCTGGTGCTACTGAAGCCTCTGGGAGTTTTGCTGTTGCGTATAATGGAAATGTGATTTGGGCCATAGGCTCTTGGTGCTGGTAGTTTTCCTAAGTCCATAAACAAGTGTTCAGGAAAGACCTGGGTTTATGGATTAGGGATGTAATTTTTTTAAAGTGTCTAAGTGACATAGGAGCATTAGTCCCATTTTTCTCAAAGTGACTTAGGCACTTAGCAGCCAAAGTACCATTACATTTTAATGAGATTTAGGCTCCTATGTTATACGTGACTTTTAAAAGCGGGACTTTAGAGCCTACGATACTTAGGCACTTTTGCAAATGTTGGATATTTGGATATTATCAAGCATTAATGGCAGATTAATTTGTTGTATTTTTTTTCCCATGAGACTCATCAATGATTTTTTTTCTTCGCCCTCTACAAAGTTTTGTCAAGGCTTAAAAGATAGCCCATGTATAAAGAAATACATAACTCGCACCATTTTCTTATGAAAGACAGAACTGTAATTGGTTCATTGTGCAATTTAAATGTTCTTAGGTTCTAAATTATTACAATTATAATTTGTTCTTCTAACCTCAGGTATGCATTAAAAAAAAAAAAAAGCAAATTAATGAAAGAGTTGTGTGCAGATCAGAGTCTCAGTGCCAGTTCAATCATATTTTAAAATGGAAGAGTATTTTTGCCTAGCAATCTCCTCATGGAAAATAAGGTAGTAGTGTTAGCATGAGAGTTATAGCTTCAGTGAAAGAGCATCTGCAATCAAAACCCAATGTCCATTATTTTTCTTCTTTCTTATAACTATAGGCTCTTTTCATAACATTTTTTGGCGTTTAATATAAATCCCATTGGAGCTAGTAGGAGTCTTTCTAGTGACATCAGTGAAGTTTGAACCAGAGTCAAGAGTTGCAAGAAAAGTTCAAACCAGCCATTGAGAGTAGGAGTGATTTGAGTTGGCCAAAGTTGCATAATTAATATTTTAATGAAAGTGCAGGAACATCTAACCACGTTTGATCCGTCTTGTATTATAGCGAAGGCCCTGGCTATACAATGTTCTGAAGAAGGCATTTTCACTGTTTCTAGTATTCCTGCAATAACCTTAAAACATTCTAACTCAAAATATTGGGCTTCAGCATAGTCCAAAATTATGTGAATAATAGAATGTTCAGGGTGTTTATATTTTTGAGGCAAGTTTTACTTCCTTTAATATTTAAACAAACAAACCAGGCTCTTCAGTGTTAACTGCCAGCTTTTGAAGTGCTGTAGTCATTAAATCCAAAACCAAATAGCACAATTAGTGTGGCTGCCACCTAGTATTAGCCATTTGTAGCATACGAATAGGCTTTCCCTCAAAATATTAACTAATGGATGTCCTCTCATGTCAGTCCTCTAATTGTTAATCACATTAGATAGTGGACTCCTTGGGACTGGGACTGCATCTTACTCTGTGCTCAGTGCTGTACAGAACATATTGTCAGTGCTCAGCAAAATATAAAGAATAATCAAATATATCTCTGCACGTCCCAAAAGGCCACAGATGCTTACTGTACAGAACACTGATTTGTCCTGGGATTATACTGTTAGAATAGATGCAGGGTTGCAAATAGCTTTTATTCTCAGATTGCTGGTTGCACTGGCAGGGAGGAAATGGCTGTAAATAAGTGCTGTGCTCTCCTGACAAGGCATCCAGCAACCTCCTGCCAACTTTTTGTAATCCACTGAAACCTGAGGAAAAATACTAGCAAGTCAATAAAACGGATGATGAATATTTGAGAAGTCAAGATGAAGAGTAAAGATGAGAAGTACCTAGGATTTCATAATTAGTAAAGATTTGCTACAATCTAGTGCAAGAGAAATCCACATACTTAGTTAATATTTTGAGGGAAAGCCTATTGATATGCTACAAATGTCTAATGGTAGGTGGCAGCCAAATGTCTGGTTTTTGGTGGGATTTTTTGCTTCAGAAATGATGAAAATAATTACATATTTTCAAGACAGATATTTCTTGAATACATGTAAGCAGAAAGTTTCATATTTACTGTACATATACAAAAATCAGAAAAGAAAGTTTGCTAGTGTATTGAAAGCTATGGTACACTAAATTAAGAAACATCTACTGATGTCATAATTTTGCTACATTTATAAACCAGGATATCTTGTTTAAATGACTTCATTGTGTACAGGAAAGGCATAAATGAGGCAGCACCACCTTGTGTTTATTCTGGAAGAAAGAGAGGCTACCAGCATTACCACCAAAATGTAGACTAATAACGAAAGCCAAGGGTGAGCCCCAGTTTTATCTATTATACCTAATTGTGTGGTGGAATGTCTGTTACCTGGAATTACTGGATACTGTACCATTGCTTTGATTGAGTGACAGAAATGTTCACATTAGATGCCTACTGACAATAGTGACACAAGGTGGATGCGGTAGCGTGTTTTACTGGACCGATTTCTGTGGGTGGAAGAGACAAGCTTTTGAGCTGCAGTTTCCAGACCTGAAGAAGAGCTCTGTGCAGCTCAAAAGCTCCTCTCTTCCCCCCACAGAAGTTGGTCCAGTAAAATATATTCCCTCCCCCACCTTGTGACTCTCATATCCTGGGACTAACACTGTAACAGCAACACTGTATACTGCATACTAGTGTGTCTCACAGCATATAAGTCCTTTCAATATGACATGAGTAACCATATTATTGAGGATGAGAGCAAAGCAATGAATGCTGCCATAGTACCCATTGTTACTTCCTTGTAAAAAACAAAACAAAACAAAAAAACTGATATATGGTCAGTAGGCAAGAAGCTAGTCTTAAGTTGCTCATCTTCTAGCCCTGTCTGTCTTCTAGCCAAGATCCCAGGATTTTATGCAGATTGCCCAGTGTTCCCAGTGTTTCCCCTTTGCTGAGGAGAGCACAATACAGGACTGATGCGCAGGTTCTGTCAGTGACCCCATAGGAGAAGGGCACCGAGGCAGAAAATAAACAGGACTGTCTAGGCAACTACTCCAGTTAGATGTTAAAGGCAGATATTTTAGATATGAATTTATGCCTTTCCACCTATCAGTGGTACAGTGAATAACAATTTAACAAATGCAAAATTTGTTCTTATTTGGATACTCTGATAATTTCTATGCAGACAGCATAGTTCTGGAAAAGGCTGACCTCTATGGGCTATCATATTTCTGATTCACAGAATCTAATCAGCCCACATATATGCAGAGTCTTCATGACTGATAAAGGCTGCAGATCCAGCACTCTTATCTCCCCAATTAGCTGTATAAACTGTTTTTCCTGTGGGGTGAGAGTAATTGTGCTTGGTCATGGCATGAAAACACTGAAAGATATTGGGCATTAATACAGTTTCTGTTGCTACAGATTATTTTAGTTTGCTTTTTTTTTTAAATGGCAATGGTGCTTCTGATGAAAAGAACTGGGATTTTGGGTGTTGGGGCTAATGGAATGGCAAAAGTGGTGTTGGTACTAACTCTTAAAGCTGGATGCAGAGGGGCTCACACTAGTATTAATGGGAGAGTAGGATTCCATAAGGGGGGGAGGAGGGAAGAAGAATGATAGGTGTCATGCTCTAGTATCACTTCCCTCATCAAGTTAGAGTAACTCAGAATATGTATTATCAGAAATAGGCAGTAGTAACTGGTGACTTATTAGGGTTAGGATTTTCCTTCTGTTACTTTAGGACAAGCTAATCATCTGACAGATTTGGAGTATTTGTTACAGAGAGGTAATTCCACAAAGATACAGTCAGCAGCTTTGATCGGTTTCTTGTCCCAATAATAGCATTCTCTATGCACATGCAGCTTGCATGGCAACATTATGAAACACAAAATGAGGTCACAGCCAACAAAAACACCATTGCTTACTGGCATGCGTATTTGGTCTGTTTTATGATTTTTATTTCTGCATCTATTTTTGCACCAAAGGTGCAGCTGCTACTTTCACTTTTTGCGCTTAGGCCTGTTCTTTTTGGTGGAATCACTGCCAAGATCAGGACAAAGAAATTCTAGAGTGGATTACCTTGTTTATATCAAAAGGGAAGGAACAGGCCTTTTTTGAAAGCGGGAAGAGAGAAGTTCCTCCCCTTTCTACTCTATACCACCTTTTGTTCTTTTGGTGCCTCCTACTCTTCCTTCTTTGTATACTGTTAGCACAACCACCTCCTCCTCTTCCTACATAGGAATGTCAGAAATGTCATTGCTGTGCTTTTCATTTTCTTCCTCTGATCAGTTTGTCATAGGCTGCAGTCTAATCTCTTCACAGAAGAACAAGCCTTGCCAATACTTAGTGCAGAATGACAGTTTTGCTCTGTTTCCCTTTCTCTTCCACATCAATAACAATGGTGTTATTTTACTTTAATTCACAGAGCATCTTTGAATTTGTCTGGCACTTTACAGTCTCTTAACTCTGCCAGGCAAAGAACAGAACCCACTGCTTGAGGAGCTTACAAACAAAAGGCACACGTGGGTATGCTATCAAAGTGTCATGAAACGGAAGGTAGAGAAGTGTGTGTTCATTAAGCTGTAAAATTTCCCATGATAGTTTCCCTTTTCCTCCTTCCTTTCTATCCTGTGCCTGGTATATTGATTACATTGGCACCAAAGATACAAGTAGAACAGATGAGCACAGATGCTTGGAAATTTTTGATGGAAACAAAATAATTGTCATGTAAATTTCACATAGAAAAGTCCAGGATTTTTAGCTGAAAATTCAAAAACGGAAATATTTTCGTTCAGAAATGCACCTACTGTGCTTCATAGCAGCTGTAGTTTGGGTGCCTTATGCTCCCATTCTTCTCTATAGGCTGGGCTCCCTGGATGGACTGCATCTCTCATGATGAGCCATGATCTCACCTTTTATAGATGGGGAGGGGGATTGCATCATAGGAACCCCTTGCTCTGGTGAACAATGGAGGATGGAGAGTCCTGCCCATAGAAGACAGGACATGAGGCAACTGAACTGTACTGTGGTAACATATCCAGATAGAAATATATTTTGTTTTCAATTGAAATAGTTTGGTTTTGGGGTGGGAGAGTTTTTTCAATAAAAAAAATTGAAATTTTCTGTGAAAAGCAGACACTTTTCATGAAAAAAATTGTTTAGTCAAAACCCAATTTTCTATCAAATAGTTTTGATGGAAAATTTTGGACCAACGTTTCAGAAAAGGCAGTTGTCTCAGGCATTTTAGCTGGTCTCTGTTTTGTATACAGCAGTGCTGTCAGTTTTTTCAGCCTGAGGACCAAACAGCTTTCAAAAAGTCCAAGGAGCATCAGCCAATGTTTTATGGCAGATTCTCTATCCTTGTTGCACTCCCTTGTGTACTGCTACAGCTGGATGTGTGGGACCCCACCCAAGTTGTCTGGCAAAGTGACCGAAGCTACGTTTTCTTTGCCTTCTTTTCACTTGAAAGAAGAGCTGAATGTTAGAGAAGGTTGCAAATACCCCTCCCCCAGTTAAACTTTTCTATTTGCAGTGTGTTTGTAGTCTCTTTTCTTAGGTCTTGATCTTGTGAAATATCAACTTATAAAGGCAAGGTGGGGGGGAGGGGGAGAAGCAATCCAAATCCTTTGCCACTTTGTCAGTATATGAAAGGCCTAAGATATCTTAGAGAAAATAATTAACTTTGCCTCCTGAGCTCAGTTCCCACTGAGCTTCATGAATGCGACACAAAAATATGAAAAGTGCAGTTGATCAAAAGGAAATCCATTGGATGTTTTGCACTCCTTTCCCCTCAACTTCATTGAATGGCCCTTTTAGAGTAGCTGGGTTACAGTTAAAAAATTGTCTCAGGTCATGAGGGTCTTGATATAATTCAGAAAATATCACTTATCTCATTGTAAACCTTCAGATATTTCCAGTTGCTTCATACAATTATTGTATACGGCTGCATTTAAGCCAAATAAATGCATATAGTGGGCGAAATGTATATCTGTGAAGAGGGCCAGAACAAGATCTAAGCAAGCAGTTGAAGGTGACTTACTGGTTTTCCTTGAGGGCCATGGGTTCATGCAATAACTATACCATCACCAGTTTCACCCACTTAAGTCTTCTGCAGAGGGTGATTCCTAAATGGTTTTTAGGACTTGATCCAGACCGCTGCACAGGGGTGAATTTCATCCAGGGTGAAAATCAAAATGAATCAGAAACAAGATAATTAGGCAAGTACATTACTAAAGGCTAAAGTCAAAAGGGGATAGTCTTCTTCTAATAGGTTATACAATCGTGCCAAATAGCTTATTGTTTTCTACTGGTTATGTCTAAGTAGTCTGCATTCAGTGGATTAGGGTTGCAAATGATCAGGGGTGACCAGATCAGTGGTGATCTGGAGCCGGTTCGCACCAGTTCACAAGAACCGGTTGTTAAATTTAGAAGCCGGTGTAGAACCGGTTATTAAAGGGGCCGGCGGGTGGGCAAACTCCACATCCGGCCCGCGGGACCGTCCTGTCCGGCCCGCCTGAGCTCCCAGCTGGGGAGACTCCCC
>NW_020664383.1:2815721-2912212 GCF_002925995.2 Terrapene triunguis
GTTTTGGGAGGGGGTGGTCATGGGACAAGGAGGGGGGGTTGATGGGTTGTGGGTTCTGAGGGGGCCAGTCTGGGGTGGACGTGGGTTGGGGTCGGATGGGGGGGGGAGACAGGCACGTGGGGCTTGTACTCACCACGCGGTTCCCTACTGGGTCTTCGGCGGCACTTTGGCGGCGGGGGGGGGGGGGGGGGGGCCCCCCCCCCCCCCCCCCCCCCGTGCCACCGAGGACCTGGTAGGGAACCGGTTATTAGGATTTGGGAGCTCATCACTGGACCAGACATCCCATTTTTAAAGTGATAGTCCCATATTTAAACCCTCCTGCAGGAGTCCCGACTTTTTCTTAAAAACGGGCACATTGTCCTGTATTTTCTGTCTCCCCCCCATTCAGTACTGGTGGATCCCTGCTTGCCAACTGCCAGCCCACCAGTGGTGAGTGTGTCTATGTTTGTGTGTGGGGGGTGTCCAGTGGTCGATGATGGGGGTGGGTGTGCAAGGCTGGTGGCAGTGCAAAGCTGCAGCGTGCGGGGCTGGCCGCTACCCGTGCTGGTCCGTCAGCACAGCCACCGCGTGTGCCGGCTCTTGGCTAGCAGGGCCCTGCCACCTGTCCCGTTTCTGGCCGGCACTGGCTGCCTGTTGCAAATTGTGGTGACTTGTGAGTGTGGGCAGGCACCAGGCAGCGGCCGGTTATATGTCACCTCTGCTGCTCATTGGCCCTTTACATGCTCCCCCTTTCGCTGTCCTCTCCCTGCTTTTCCCCTTCACCTCCCCACCCCAGCCCCGCTGCTCCTTCATATCC
The DNA here is from genome assembly GCF_002925995.2 of Terrapene triunguis. NCBI lineage: Eukaryota > Metazoa > Chordata > Testudines > Emydidae > Terrapene > Terrapene triunguis. Next base: position 2,816,518 of record NW_020664383.1, read on the forward strand.
TCCTGGCGGGGTGCGTCCCTCTCCCAGCGCTGTGCGGAGAATCAGCCCTAGTCAGAGTGCTCAGCTCACCAGCCGCCTGGCCGGCAGGCTCCTTCCTTCCTCCACTGCCTCTGGGAGGAATGGCTGGGCTGGCACCCCATTAAGCCCAAGACCCTCCAGCTCACCAGGAGGGGCGCTGGCCAGGAGGAGCCAAGCCCTCCATGTGCCAAAGTCCTGCACAGCACTGGCACAGGGAAGGTTTTCCACCCCTCAGCTAAGCTCTGGAGTGTGGGAGGAAGCAATTTCCAGCCTGTTCACACCCCGACCCTGCAGGCTCCACAGCAGCCCCTGGGGCAAGGGCTTGGCACCCTCTTCACACAACCCCGACCCTGGGTCCTGTCCCCAGGGAGCGCGGGGCTGCTCCATCCTCTAGACACCCTCCCCTGCTGAGCCACCTCTCTGGCCGGGTTCCCTGAAGCCCCTGAAGTCAGATTCCCTGGGCCCTTCTGCACAATGCATCTTTAGGGCTTATCCCCTTCCTTCCCACACTGCAGCCGGGGGACAGGAGGCGGTTGGGTAATGTTGGTGGCCAGCAGCCTTTCGACACTGTGCGGGTGTAACACTGACAGACCTTGGTCGTCGACGGGCAGGATCGAAACTGGGAACCTCTAGAGCTTAGTGCATGAGCCTCTACCGCATGAGCTAAAAGCCATATGGCTGTTAGCTAAGGCTGTAGAGCAGACACAATCTTTCTCTCTAAGTGGTCTCGGTGCCACTAGATGGGACAGAACACGGGCAGGAAGGGAGCGGGGCTTCCAGCCACATGGGAACGGGGGGGCGGAGGGGAAAGGGATGAGCTTCCGTCCCTTGCTGCCCACACAGTGCCGAACGGCTGCTGCTGGCCACATTCTGGTGTAAACCAAGCATAAATCTAGGGAGGGAGGGTATGTGACTCAGGGCCGGCTCCAGGGTTTTTGCCGCCCCAAGCAGAGGGAAAAAAAAAAAAGCCGCAATCGCGATCGGCGGCAGTCCACCGCGCCGCTTTCTTCTTCGGCGGCAGCTCCTTTTCTCCGCCCCCAAAGAGCCCGACATGCCGCCCCTTCCCCTTGGCCGCCCCAAGCACCTGCTTGCTGGGCTGGTGCCTGGAGCCGGCCCTGATGTGACCCTCTGTGCCCCGCCCCACATGTTGCCTCGGGAAGATGTGGCACCAGATACCAGGAGAGACGGGTCCATCCTGGGGGCCCAGCCAGGCATGGAGGGCGCCAGGCAGGGAGGGGAGGGTCAGTCTGTCACACCCCCCTCTGTGTGAAAGAGATGTATGTATGTGTGTGTCATCTCTCCCCATATGTATGTGTGTGTCATCTTTCCCCGTGTGAACCCTAAAGCCTTAAAGATAAGAAGGTAAATAAAAAGAATCCAGCTACGCAGTATTTCTTTTTAACAGGGGATCAGTCACCTTGATGTTATTGAACGTTTGTATGATTAATTGATTGCTGTTTGAACTCGCTTGAATACGAGTAATTTTACCAGGTGTCCCATATTCAGCATAGGGAAATACAGTCACCCTACAAATGATGAGGTGTCACTCAGGGCAGATGACGATTTAAATGACTGATAATGCACTGTAAAAAAGCTGGTGGTAAAAAGTCTAACCAAAGATAAAAAATCTGGAGACACCCAGCAGCATTAAGAGCTTTAGGGCTTGTTTACAGTTACAGTGCTGCAGCAGCACAGCTGCACCAGTGCAGGTGCACTACCATAGTGCTTAGTGAAGACACTACCTATGCCAATGCGAGAGCTTCTCTCCTTGGTGTGGGTCCTCCAACTCCTCGAGAGATGGTAGCTATGATAATGGGAGAAGCGCTGTCTACATTGAGGGTTAGGTCGCTATAACTATGTCGCTCACGGGTGTGGGAAAGCGAAGTAGTTATAATGACATAGTTTGTAGTGTAGGGGCTTAGAATCTGGCCAGATCAGACAGTACCTGTTCACAAACTGTAAACTATGATTTACATGAAAAAGGAGAGTTTTTAGCCCACAATAGCTCTGCACATATGATAATTAATAAACAACCCTCCCACATCTGTGCTTTTGTGTAGGGAGTTTAATCAGTTGCCTAGATCTTCAGAGTGAACCCCAGTGAAAATGTATCCCATTAAAATTACTTTTTTTTTTAAAATGTCTAAATAAAAAACACAAATTGTAGCAATGGTGTTATCAATTCCAAAAGCCTGGTTTTTGCTCTGGGGGTAGAAAGTGTGTGGAGTCAGTGCATTATACAATGCAACATGCCAAGATTTCATTATCTGTATTTAATTATTAATGTTTATAAAGGGCCTTTCTCCGTAGTATATGGGAGCCACATGACACCAGTTATAAAGAATTAGCAGCCTTAGTGAATGAAGAGAATGTACATAGTGCATAATTTTCAGGATGTAGCTTCATTTCCTTAAGCAGACCTGAGATGATAGATAGCATCTAGAATATTAATTATCAGGAGACTACAGTGGCTCCTGTTAATAATGGTATGGGTGAAAAATATATCACATCTTGCTCTGAATGTGGTCATGTTTCTAACACAGAGGTGGACAAACTATGGCCCCCGGGCCACATCCAGCCCGCGGGACCATTATGCCAGGCCCCCAAGCTCCTGGCCCTGGAGGCTCGGCCCCTACCCTGCTGTTCCCCCTCCCCCGCAGCCCCAGCTCGCCCCCTCACTGGCGCAATGCTCTGGGCAGCAGGGCTGTGAGCTCCTGGGCCAGCGCAGCTGCAGAGCCCGGCCTGACTCAGTCTCTGTGCTGCGCGGTGGTGGCGGCGGCGTGGCCCAGCTCCAGCCGGGTGTGCGTCTGTAGCACCGCCAGGCACCGGTGCTCCCGGCAGCGTGGTAAGGGGACAGGGAGTGGGGGGGAGGAGGGGGCTGGATAGAGGGCAGGGGAGTTTGGGGGGTGTTTAGGGGGCGGGGATGTGGATAGAGGTCGGGGCGGTCGGGGGGTTGAATGGGAGCAGGGGTCCCCAGGGGGAAGTCAGGAAGGAGGGGGGGTTGGATGGGGCAGCAGGGGGCAGTCAGGGGCAGGAGTTCCGGGGACAGTCAGGGGACAGAGAGAAGGGGTGGTTGGATGGGGCAGGGGTCCCGGGGGGGCCATCAGAGAATAGGGGGGGTTGGATGGGGCAGGAGTCCGGGGGGGGGCAGATAGGAGGTGGGGGACGGGCCACGACCCCCTCCCCTAACTGGCCCTCCATACAATTTACAAAACCCGATGCGGCCCTCAGGCCAAAAAGTTTGCCCGCCCCTGTTCTAACAGGATTGAATTTCACAGGCAGGGCTCTGCCATCAAAAATTCCCTACCCTGTATGCATCTGAGCAGCTCCTTAGCAATATCTTGATGAAGTGTTTCCACCAGGTGATGTTTCCTTAGTTGGGATCCAAACCATTTAAGGCTTTGTAGGCCATCCCCAGCACTTCTTATTTCACACACAGGTGAATTGGCAATCAATGCCCTTAAGGTTATCCACAGGAACAATGCATTTCAATTGCCCAGTACAGATGTGACGAAATCATGAATTGCTGTGGCATGACTGGTAAGAAATGGTTACAGTATTCTGACAAACAAAGGAGACTGAAAACATTCTTGGCCACTGCTGCTCTGTGGACATCCAGGAATGAGAAGTCCCATAAAACCCTAAAACTGTCTTTGCCAATTCACTTCTAGCTGGACTGTCTTAGGCAGCTGGCTTTCATGAAAGTCCCTATCTCCTACAGAAATTTTGAGAGCCAAGCAAGAGATTGAAAAGGAAATGTCCCTTGTGTGTCAGAGGTCTGCTGATTGGAAAGTCACAGATGTTGTTCTTTGCTCCAACACGGCTGTGGTGTAAGACTGCAGAATCTTACTACGTGTACGGGGACTGTTGCCCCCTTACTAACACTCAGTGGGGGTGTTTCGGCTAGCTAGCTCCCAGCACTAAAAGGGGAAGGGTCGATGGCAAATCAGGAGCCTGAGACTGACAGTCCCCAGGAACAATGGGGAGAGGCCAATGCTCCAGATCAGCCTGATTGACAGGGCGGGCAGGCTAATCAGAGAGTCAGGAGGCCAGGGGGGTCCCGTTCTCCGTGTGAGCTGGAATTGCCTGAGTCAGACAGAGGGGGGCCGAGCTAAGGAGAGAGCAGGGGCCCGAGCTAAGTTGCTGGAAGCAGAGCTGCAGCCCAAAAGCCAGAGCACAGCCCAGAGAGAGCAGACCTGCCCTGGGAGCAGAGTTGCAGCAACCAGAGCCAGCAGGGCCAGACAAGCAGCCAGGAAGCAGGTCAGAGCTGGGAGCAGAGTCACAGAAGCAGCCTGCAGAGCAGACCTGTCCTGGGAGCAGAGCTGTAGCAACCAGAGCCAGAGAGGCCAGAGAAGCAGCCCAGGGAGCTGAAGGCAGAGCAGCAGCAGCAGCCGTGCTGAGGCAGAGTGGAGCTGGAGCTGGGGCTGGAGCAGTCCGGAGCTGGGTGCGGTGAGCAGCTGGGGAGAGTGAGGGGGACCCTGGGCAGTGGACCCAGCGCAGGGAGACACCTCAGCCAAGAGGCTCTGCAGGCCAGACTTGGAGGGGGATCATAACCCCAACCGGGCAGGGGCGACGCTGGGAAAAAGGGTCCTGCCACCTAGAGCCTGAAAGCGTGTGGCCACCACCCGAGCAAGTGTCCAACCCGCAGCGTCTCTGCAGCACAGCCAGGGCCTGAGAAGGAGCCTGGGACCTACAAGGAACAGACTGTGACCTGCCCTGACGTTCGAGAGACACTGTTTGTAATGTTCCCTGCCACAGAGCGGGGTGATGTGTTTTCCTTTAACCTTTCCCACTTTTCCTTATTCTTTTTAAAATTAATTGTTAATTAAACAACTTGTATTTGCTTTAAATTGTATGAAATGATCAGTGGGTCAGGGAGGTGCCCAGTGCAGAGAGAGTACCCCGGAGTGGGAACACCCTAGCCCCTGTCCTGGGTGACCACAGCAGGGTTGGGGGTCGAGCCCCCCAGGAATCCTGGGCCCAGCCTTGTCGGGGTTTACGAGGACTCTGCCAGACAGGAGAGTGGAAGGGGAGTCCTCAAGGGCAGGGAGGCCTCTGGGTAAAGGAAGTGGGAGCCAGGACTCAGATCCTTTTGCTAGGCCACTTCACCGGGGTAGTGCAGAAGCCAGGAAAGTTCCCCACAATAGCAGGACCATTCCCCCGCTTACATATGGTACAGGTGATTGGATTAATCACTTCTGCCTCTTGCATGCTGTTTTTCTCTTTTCTCATCAGGTTTCTCAGGTAATTTTTGAAGCATTGTGATCTGCGGGGAAGATAGAAAGGTAGGGGATACCTAAGCACCAAAGTAAAGATAGATAATTGTAGATATACCAGTGATCAGTGCCATGAAAAAGGCAGTACATGAACAATTAAAGTACATACACACCAAATATTTTCTGCTCTAAAACAGGGTGATTTTTCCTCTATAGATAGCTCTGGGCTCTGACTGAATCCATCAGTTTCTGAGGCGGAACAATGATTACCGCTCCTATGTCTCTGGGGGGGAATGGAAGAGCCCCGGGTTAATTCTGGAGGAGGTGGTTATTGGAGCATAACAAGTGTATATTTAGTATGTCTCCAAACTTTGCACCAGCTTGGGGTTCCCCATGACCTTAGAATCCTCAGTAGACTGTTTGAGCCAGTTTACAGCTCTTTTTATGCTATAACAGTGCAAAAGGGCCACAATGGACCTTGGACTTGGCCCTTAGAACCAGGGCTGGCCTTTGGGAAAATGGCACCCTGGGCGAACTTGTATGTTGGTGCTGTGGCCCCCCGCTAGTTCCCCCCCGATCATACCTGCACCCTGCTGCCTCATACCCCAGGCTCGCCCTGCTCCTTGACCATGATGGCCGGAGAGAGGCGGCTGCTGGCTAGGCGCGCAGCTCTGAGGGCATCAATGCCAGCAGCACAGAAGTAAGAGTGGCATGGTATGGTATTGGCACCTTTTCTTCTGCGCTGCTTCTGGTGGTGGCACTGCCTTCAGAGCAAGGTGTCCGGAGAGTGGCTGCTCTGGCCAGGAGCCCAGAGGTGCCGGGGCTCAGCTCTGACAAACCCCAGCCAAATTAAGCACTCATGGTGCCCCCTGACCATGATGCCCTGGCCAGTCCTGCTTAGAATTCTAAAATGTTTACACTAGTTTTTAACCCATGAAGCAGTCACATTTGCATCATTACATCAGGGATTATATTTCCCCTATAAACTGCAGCCATCAGTAATTTGTGTAGAAGTACTAGCGAGCAGCCTGATCTCATTCCTTCTCTCTCTCGCATATCTGATAGTCCATCCAGTAGAACACATACCTCTTGAGCAGATAAACAGCCTATTATAACATCTGCGCTCCTTAAATTTGGTTTTCATCCGTTGCCATGAATGTATTCTATGTGTCTGTTGGGCAGCAGCATTGCAAACAACACACGTTGTAGAACAAGACTAATTACTCTGTGCCAGGGCCAGCTCTAGGCACCAGCAAACCAAGCACGTGCTTGGGGCAGCACATTTTCAGGAGCAGCATTCCTGTCTTTTTTTTTTTTTTTTTTTTTTTTTGCTTCAGGCGGCAAAAGCCTAGAGCCGGCCCTGGCAGCAGCAGAGCCTCATGCGCAGGGGCGCCCTGGGGCCGCTGCAGTTTGCGCCACGGGGGAGCAGCGCCCGCACCTTGTGGCTGGGCCGGGCAGGCTCTGAGCGGGGGACACTCGAGCTGGGGGCCGCCCTGCGGGGCACACGGAGCCGCCTGCAGGTGCCGCAGGGCAGCCGCCCCCCAACACTGCAGCCGGGGCTGGGCGAAGCGGCAGGGCGACCAGAAGCAGCAGCAGTGGAGCCATAGAGGGCGGGGCGCTGCCATGCGGGGTCCACGTCCCGCTCTCTGGGGCTCCGCTTCCTCTGGGGCTACCCTGCCCTGGCTCCTCAGCCCCCTGCCAGGCGGTCCCCTGGCTCTGCCCTCCTGGGTCCTGGCCGGTCCTGGAGGTGGGAGCCCTGGCTGGAGGGACCCTGGGCTGAGGCGTGGCCCAGGAGCCCCGCTGCTTACCCCAATCCTGCCAGCGCCGGACTGGCTGGAGGCGAGGGGGGAGCGGGCAGAGTCAGCACTGGTGGGGAAGAACCCAGGGCTGGGGCGACAAGGGGGGGCAGCCAAATTTTTTTTTGCTTGGGGCGGCAAAAAATCTAGAGCCTGCCCTGCTCTATGCCCATTTGACCAAGAATCCTGAGTGGGGTAGTCTCCAGCCTCCTTTCCTCCTTTCATATCCATATCTTTAAAGGGTGATGGCTGTTGCTCCTCTCTGGGGTGGCCTGTGTGATATTCCCAAGCAATAGTGTAAGATTCTAGTGTGCTAATTAAAGACTAAATGTATTCAAAATAGAGGCGAGAGAGTTAAAACAATAATCTGACTGCAGAACTGATCTAACCTGGAAAATCTTTGTTCATTCCCCTTGGATTTAATTACACGAATAGAAAAAAAACCTACACTTCTAGAAATCACATTATTTTTTCCCTCCCCTCTTTTGGCACTCCAGCCTGTCAGGGATGCAGCCTTTCATTTCAGCTCTTGAGTATCGTCTTTCCCTTTACCTGTCTCACGCTGCGGTTATGCCCTTTGGATTTCTTTGATGTGCCTGTCTTATTTTATGTTACCAGATACAATCCCTATAAAGCAGTGCCCCTGAGTCTCTCTTTCCCCATGCAGCCATTATCTGTGTCCCAAATCCACTCAGGCTTGTATTCATTGCTTTGGATAAGCAGTTTTGGTACCTGTATTCCTCCACTCTCCCCCATTTTTTACAATATAAAGGGTCTCTTTGAAGGCGTATACACTCAATAGGTTTATTCCCCCCCGCCCCCATATACCTTCTCTTCTTCTCATCCAAATAAGCATCCCACTCTGGAAAGGAAATGTATACTTTGTCTTAGCTTAACTAACTTTGTCTTAGCTTTTGCACGTTAACTGGATTGTCTTGGGGTGTCCACCAGAAGTCAGCTCAGTCTGCTTTTCAAATGGCTTATATAATGTTATTCACATTCATCTATATATCAAATATGAATTATTAATAAATTGGAATCCATTTGTCACACAGATAATAGTGTTTAACCAAAGGCAGAGAGATAATGAGAGAACTATTGTCTAGATTTAGAAGGGCCCAATTCTACTTCTGTGGAAGTCGAAGGAAATTTTTCCATTGATTTCAAAAGGAGCAGGAACAGCCCCTTAAAGGAGGAAGAATGGTCTTGTGATTAAAGCATGAGTGGGTATCAGTATATCTGGGTTTCCCCCACACACACACTTTGTCATAGATTTTGTGTGACAATGTGGGCATTTCACTTAAACTCTGAGCCTTGGGGACTGTAATACTAACCTCACAAGGTTGTCATGGACAACATCAATGCATATTTGTAAAGTTCTTTGGGCTCCTCTGATGGAAGATGCTATGAAAGTGCAAAGTACTTGTATACTCCTCATCCTTGGGAGATCAGCTGGTTGATTTAAGCCGGTTTTTCCATCTGTAACCTCTATATAACTAAATCCGCCATTTAAAAAGTGGCCTGCAGTTTTCCCAGTACAGCAGGAAGACAGAGCTTTCCTGGCAACTGTCCATGACTGTGAGTTCAGTCCCAGAAGGTATCAGAACTACCACAAATCTCTTCATCTTCCGATTGAAATGTAAAACCCACTTCTTTGACCTATTTCATTTATATTTATATTGACCTGTCTGGCCATTCAATGACAGACCTGCGGGTGGCTATCTTACAACAGAAAAACTTCAAAAACAGACTCCAACGAGAGACTGCTGAGCTGGAATTGATATGCAAACTAGATACAATCAACTCAGGATTGAATAAGGACTGGGAATGGCTGAGCCATTACAAACATTGAATCTATCTCCCCTTGTATGTATTCTCACACTTCTTATCAAACTGTCTGTACTGGGCTATCTTGATTATCACTTCAAAAGTTTTTTTTTCTCTTACTTAATTGGCCTCTCAGAGTTGGTAAGACAACTCCCACCTGTTCCTGCTCTCTGTATGTGTGTATATATATCTCCTCAATATATGTTTCACTCTATATGCATCCGAAGAAGTGGGCTGTAGCCCATGAAAGCTTATGCTCTAATAAATTTGTTAGTCTCTAAGGTGCCACAAGTACTCCTGTTCTTTGACCTATACTTCCCTCAATAAAACATAACAAACAAACCAAAGCTATAGCAACTGGCGAGATACACAGAGATCCTTTAAAGGATTTACTTTTACAGTTTGTAAGGTACACAGTAAAAAAAAAAAAGCTGAGATAATAGAATTAACAGCCCTTGATTAACAGTTGATTCATAGCCCTTCTGTTCAGCTATCTAAGGTCCAACATATAGAGAATACAGAATATACATGGTATACATTCATGTTTGTTCTAATGATTAGCCCTAAACTGACCTGTGCTGCTGCCCTTCTATGATTTATATTTTGTGTTTGAAAAAAACAACAGCTACAAAAATGGTAACTCGATTAATCTTTTATGACAGGAAATTCTGTGAAACAAATGATTCAAATCAATAGCCTAGTATTCTAATCTCAGACACATGAGAGCATATTGACTGGAGAGTAGCAAAAATAAACAGTCATCTTGTATGCAAGGCACACCTCTGTGTCTGAACAGAATACAGCTCATTGTTGTGTTTTTTAATTAGCCCTCGGTTAGTCATACTTATCCTGTGTTGCAGACACGTACAGCTACTAATTTAGTATACAAAAGGTAATTTGAGGTACAAAATCTGGACTGAGATCCAGTAGCTGGAAAAAAAATCCAAGCTGTGGCTCTGACTTAGTGTATCCATCTACAGAAATTTCACTTGGTATAAGTTAAGCATGATGGTTGTTGCAATTGTCTAGTGCAATAATTTGAGATGAACAGATGTGTCTCATCCCTGTGATGGTCTGGAAGTGTGGCATGTGGCCTTCTTGAACTTTCCATTAATTCCACAAAAGGGTCTTATTAAGATTAGTAAATAATAATTTACAACTTTTCAAGGGTTGATCTTTAAAATAAATAATTATTTAAAGGAGTGGAAAAAAGAGTGTTGTGATCTGACACAAAGGGTGAGGATCGTCCCTTCATGTGAGTAGTATGAAGGTACAGCAGATCGTGGTCCAGCACAGACCCCTTGTCACTGTCCTGGCATCACAAAGGGATCAGAAAGCTATACCATCTTCCCAGCCAGCCAAGGAATCCCCTGATGTGATGGACATTTCAGCTGGCATAGCCAGCTCCTATGCCACCCTTTATCCTTGCAGCTCTTTAGCAGGAGGTGGTGTGTCAGGAGAAGTGTGGGGGACCAGTCAGGAAGTGACTGTGTCCCACCTCTCTGCAACTGGTGGACAATAGCTCCTTGGAAGCATTACCAACAGGCAAAGCTGATAGCAGCTCTCAAGCTACCCTAAACTTTGTCACAGCTGGTCTTGGCAGCAGCAAATGATAACTAGAGCATTAATGCCCTGCTTTGTGCTCAGCAGAGACTGGGAGTAGGAAAGGATCTGGGCTAGACATCTAAAGAAACTGATCTTGTTTAAAAAAAAAATCACAATACATACTTAGGAAAAAAGTGTTTTTTTTAAGAGCATCTTTATTTTAAAATTTTGCAAAGAAGATGCAACAGATATTTATACAAGGAATATGAGAGACAGGATTCTTTCCTCCCTCCCCTCTTTGCAAGTAAAAACATGGAATGAGGGTTCCTAGCCAGAAGCACCTCTATTGTTTAACCACTTAGGGAACTAATGATCCATTTCAAGTCATCTTGCGCACTTCAAGCCAATAGAAATTTTCCAATCTCCTTCAACCACCTGAAAAAGAAATAATTTTGTTTACTGATTCTTTTTCTAAATTTTCAAGAACAGTCTATCAGTGACTACTTGGAGGACAACAATGGTAGCAAAAGGATTCATGTTGAAAACCCATAACTTTGTGAAGTGAGAAATAATACAGTCATATAGCTAACACTGATCTGTATCTATTGTGTAGGTTTACTTGCAACAGCTGGTGACATAGCTATCTACCTCTCAGATCTTTGGTAACCCTCCTAATAGGTTAGCTGAATTAGTTACTATGGGCTTGATCCAAAACACACTGAAGTCAGTGAAAAGACCCCAATAACTATGGATCAGGCTTTATCAATTGCTATAAATAGATACATTAATAAGAGGTAGCATTTTCAAAAGTGCCTAAGTGAGTTAGAAGGCCAATTCCCATTGACTTTCACCTTTCAAAATGGAACTTAGAAGCCTAGGTAATTTAGGCACTTTTGAAAATTTTACATGAGCACTTTAGAAAACCAATATCTATACTGATGATATTTAATAAATCTTGTTTAGAAAACAGCACAGGTTATTCTCATATACATATTGATCATTACATATATTCCATTACTATGAGATACAAATGCAAGAGAATGTATGCTTCTAAATAAACACTAGCTAGAGTTTTTTTGAACCAGGAATTCAGTAAATAATGGATTTATTTAGGCTGAAAGAGACTTTTAAATATTTAGTGTTTTTATGTAAAACAATTTCAGCTATATACACTTATCTAACATAATGTGTGCACCAGTTGCTTTTGTTCTCTTTTTTTAAAGGGTAACATTTTTTGCTTTTTTTTTCAGTTCTATTTTTCCAAGTAAAACAATCCACCTTCAGAAAAGCCAAGCTGACACTGACAGGCTGAACACTTTAAATTTACGTGAAAAAGATGTTGCCTTTGGCGAAAATATACAGATTTCTCATGTAATTTGGTCAAAACTGAGTAAAAAAAACTAGGTCATACCATGGTTATTACCTTCTGATAAATGCATAGCAATACTCAGCAGCAGAAATTAGGTTTTAATGAAAAAGATATAATTCCAGAACAAGTTTTAGGTCTTTGCATGTTTGAACTGTATTATGGTGATAAATCTTCCCTTATCTTGACAAATATGCAGAACATTTAAAAAAAATGAAATCTGCAGTTCACAAAAATAATTGATGTTTGAAGTTGTCACTGAAGAGGTGACTGACCTCCTGTAAGTCTTGCCTTGCTTAGCAACGTTCCTTAGCAACGCCAGTCTATTATACAGCACACAATATCAGAACATAGAGAATTGCCAACAGCCAATTACTAATCATTTTGCACTAAGTGGTAGTTGTAGGACACTGTTCTGTCCTTTGAGTTAAGTCACCCCGCTCCCCCACAGTTGTCTGCCTTGACATGCCTAATTCATTTTTTTAAATGTTTCTTCTGATTGCTTTTGTTGAGTTTTCATGTTAAACCACATTGTGCAAAGACATTCCACCTAAATTCTCAAAGGATTTCATGCACCTAACCTGTGTGGTCAGAATTGAATTGATATTCCTCTCCTCTGAATCTCCAGAGGTAGGCAATAGGACTACTATACAGCCCCACTCTATATCGTCTGCAGCCATTACTTCAACCTATGGGCTTAAGTAATGGTGGCTATCTTTCTGCATCTCCCTTCTAGGGTTCCCACCCATTGGATCCATTTAAGTACAGATCCAGAGGTCCATCGTCCAATCTGCTTCTGATGCTTCTCTTTGCATTGGCCTATCTGGAGCCAGTTAGGAGCTCCGCTCCTCATTGCAAAGAGGGCGCTCTAGCAGTAGGAGAATTTCATCCACATTCTTCATTCCTGCTTTACTTTGCATTCATGCTCTCTTCTTCATCCATTTGCCAGTGGCAAAATAGCTTTTAGCACTGCCCTCTTTATGGGGATGATTCTGCAAACACTTATACCTGTGTGTAACTTTATTACCTTGAATGGTCCTGTGATGGATTTGAAGCTGCTATATAATAATGTATGAGTATTTTGTGTTCTATCTGTTTGTCTGACTTCTGTAAAGGGGGGGGGGGAGAGAGGGGAGGGGAGGCAAGGAGTTAATTCCAGCAGGGTTTGGCTTCATGTACACAAGAAAACCAGTCAGTGACTCCAGATATAACACTTCCTCGCAAACACTCCAAGGGACAAGAGATAATGCCTTAGTTATTCACTTTAATGCTTTGGTTTGTCCCTCTCCCCTCCCTCCCCATGAGAGCTGACTTAACCTGGTTTTGGGTGGCCCATCCAAGTGTGTGGGATAAGAGAAAAAAAGTCTTTTAGTTGGATAAAAAAACCAGGCACTCAATGACAGGGGCAGAGAGACAGCTGGGGAGCAGACTGACACCAGGGTCCAGGGGCCTGGGGTATGATAGGCCTGCCTAAGACTTTAGGTAAGAAAGACATGCATATAGATGGTTTATTGTTTTAAAAACCTCTTCTGCTCTGTTCCTACTGTTGAGATTAAACAATACTTTGTTTTCAGAAGGCTATTTTGGGTCTCTCTATTCACCATTGCCATGACTCCCAAAGGAATGATGTGCAGGTATGAATAGTTGTTCCTCAATCTAAGAGTGGGGGAGTGGAAAAGTCTCATCACTTTGGAAGGAACGTGCATTCAGAGTCTGGAGAAGAGGTCAAAGGTGCAGTTAGCCCTGTAATTGTGAGAAGTCCCTGTGAACTCAATGAAAACAACTGAGGAGAGTTGGCAGTTTTTCAAAGGGACACTATTAAGGGCCCAAAAGCAAGCTATTCCGCTGGTTAGGAAAGATAGAAAATGTGGCAAAAGACCACCTTGGCTTAATCACGAGATCTTGCATGATCTAAAAAATAAAAAGGAGTCATATAAAAAATGGAAACTAGGACAGATTACAAAGGATGAATATAGGCAAACAACACAGGAATGCAGGGGCAAGATTAGAAAGGCAAAGGCACAAAATGAGCTCAGACTAGCTACAGGAATAAAGGGAAACAAGAAGACTTTTTATCAATACATTAGAAGCAAGAGGAAGACCAAAGACAGGGTAGGCCCACTGCTTAGTGAAGAGGGAGAAACAGTAACAGGAAACTTGGAAATGGCAGAGATGCTTAATGACTTCTTTGTTTCGGTCTTCACCGAGAAGTCTGAAGGAATGCCTAACCTAGTGAATGCTAATGGGAAGGGGGTAGGTTTAGCAGATAAAATAAAAAAAGAACAAGTTAAAAATCACTTAGAAAAGTTAGATGCCTGCAAGTCACCAGGGCCTGATGAAATGCATCCTAGAATACTCAAGGAGCTAATAGAGGAGGTATCTGAGCCTCTAGCTATTATCTTTGGAAAATCATGGGAGACGGGAGAGATTCCAGAAGACTGGAAAAGGGCAAATATAGTGCCCATCTATAAAAAGGGAAATAAAAACAACCCAGGAAACTACAGACCAGTTAGTTTAACTTCTGTGCCAGGGAAGATAATGGAGCAAGTAATTAAGGAAATCATCTGCAAACACTTGGAAGGTGGTAAGGTGATAGGGAACAGCCAGCATGGATTTGTAAAGAACAAATCATGTCAAACCAATCTGATAGCTTTCTTTGATAGGATAACAAGCCTTGTGGATAAGGGAGAAGCTGTGGATGTGGTATACCTAGACTTTAGTAAGGCATTTGATATGGTCTCGCATGATATTCTTATCGATAAACTAGGCAAATACAATTTAGATGGGGCTACTATAAGGTGGGTGCATAACTGGCTGGATAACCGTACTCAGAGAGTTGTTATTAATGGTTCCCAATCCTGCTGGAAAGGCATAACGAGTGGGGTACCGCAGGGGTCTGTTTTGGGACTGGCTCTGTTCAATATCTTCATCAACGACTTAGATATTGGCATAGAAAGTACGCTTATTAAGTTTGCGAATGATACCAAACTGGGAGGGATTGCAACTGCTTTGGAGGACAGGGTCATAATTCAAAATGATCTGGACAAATTGGAGAAATGGTCTGAGTTAAACAGGATGAAGTTTAACAAAGACAAATGCAAAGTACTCCACTTAGGAAGAAAAAATCAGTTTCACACATACAGAATGGGAAGAGACTGTCTAGGAAGGAGTACGGCAGAAAGGGATCTAGGGGTTATAGTGGACCACAAGCTAAATATGAGTCAACAGTGTGATGCTGTTGCAAAAAAAGCAAACATGATTCTGGGATGTATTAACAGGTGTGTTGTGAGCAAGACACGAGAAGTCATTCTTCCGCTCTACTCTGCTCTGGTTAGGCCTCAGCTGGAGTATTGTGTCCAGTTCTGGGCACCGCATTTCAAAAAAGATGTGGAGAAATTGGAAAGGGTCCAGAGAAGAGCAACAAGAATGATTAAAGGTCTTGAGAACATGACCTATGAAGGAAGGCTGAAAGAATTGGGTTTGTTTAGTTTGGAAAAGAGAAGACTGAGAGGGGGCATGATAGCAGTTTTCAGGTATTTAAAAGGGTGTCATAAGGAGGAGGGAGAAAACTTGTTCACCTTAGCCTCTAAGGATAGAACAAGAAGCAATGGGTTTAAACTGCAGCAAGGGAGGTCTAGGTTGGACATTAGGAAAAAGTTCCTAACTGTCAGGGTGGTTAAACACTGGAATAAATTGCCTAGGGAGGTTGTGGAATCTCCATCTCTGGAGATATTTAAGAGTAGGTTAGATAAATGTCTATCAGGGATGGTCTAGACAGTATTTGTTCCTGCCATGTGGGCAGGGGACTGGACTCGATGACCTCTCGAGGTCCCTTCCAGTCCTAGAATCTATGAATCTACGAATTATCCACATATGTAAGTAGATTGGTGCAGGATCAGGCATTATGCTTTGCCCTCTTTATTGTACAATCTAATAGAATTTCTTCTATGGTCTATAGGGTGACCAGATGTCCCGTTTTTATAGGGACAGTCCCAATATTTGGGGCATTTTCTTATATAGGCTCCTATTACTCCCCCCCCCCCCCCCCCTGATTTTTCCCACTTGCTGTCTGGTCACCCTAATGGTCTAGCTCTTCTTTCCTGAAGATTACTGACCCATTTTCTCTAACCATTTTGAAAACCCAGATACATGTATTACCCTGGCTTTTCTGGGTACTGTAATTTCTCTATTTCCATTATAATATGCTTTTTCAGAACTGAATACAATGACCTTAATTATTTAAAAGTATCAAGATTAGTTTATCTTGTGTTTGCTATGAAAAACAAAAAACATGTTCCTCTTTTATCTATTTTCAAATTGTAAATGCTAACTCTAATGCTATTTTCCTTTCCCTCCCTGTAGTTAGCTAAAATGGACACCTTGATCATACGTAATTAGTCGACAGTGCATCTATTACTTATCATTTTAACAAACCTATTTAAATTTTGAAAAAAAAAACATGAATTTGACTGAGTAATCTAATATGGCTTCAGAAAATGCTCATTAATTTCCATCACTACATTTGGTAGTCAGGAGGAACATATTGCACTATATCTTTCTTTAAATGCAATCTAGTTTTGTTACACTAGGAGCCAGGAAAGATGTACGGTACAATAAAGGTGATATTATGATGGGATCAATTCATTGTTGCCTTATGGCTCAGGTATTAAACAATAGTACAAATAACAGCTATTACCTGAGAAACAAATGGAAACCCTATTCTGTCAAATAAAGAAACTCTCATCCCATCTGTTTTTGAGGTCCTGTTGCAGTGAAGTGCTTAATTTGAAGCCCATTGAAGGGTCTCCAGGCAAGAAGATATAAAATGCATGGAAATATTAACCATAGTTGGCCAAACACATAAGGGGAAGAGAAAAACCTAAGCAGCAGCATTCATCCTCTAATGAAAACCAAACAGTTTCTCTGCATGAATAACTACTCAGAATTCAAAGGACATGTGGTCAGACGGAGAATAAATCTGAGCTTGGGAGGCCTTTCTATTCATAGAACTTACTGCACATTTTGTGGTGGACATTACTATTGACCTTTCACATTAATTTCCATGATACCTGCTCTGAGCCCTCTACCCTGCTTGGACAAGTCCTAAGCATAGGGAGGGAGGGATATAAGAGAATAGGCTTTAAGGAATCTGGATCAGACAGAGTATGAACTTTGCAGTTCAGGGCCATCTCTAGTGAACTTAAGAGTCATCACACCATAGATGGCTCTGTGGATCTTAATATGGTAGAGGTCTGGTCCCCTACCACTCAGGATCTGGATCCACAGATACATGAATATGAGTTTGATTTGCCATTGGTTGAAGACATACATCATGCAGTCTCATGAGAGTTTCCCTTTATCCCTGTAGGCCAATCAGAGTCAACATGTGGAGAGGGAAATCAGCAGGCTACTTTGATTCCTGTTTTATTCCCACTAGCTATATGTGGGAGCTATTACCCTTTCAGAGTCACCCACAATGGAGGCACCAGGGAGAATGAGACCAGAAGGCAAATGAGTCCAAGTGTGTACACTGCCCCCACAACTGCAGATTATCTCAGGCTTAGTATTCAGGGATCTGGGCATTTATATCCCACAAACTGAAGTGCAGGGTGTCACAGCAATAGAAATGATTCTCCAGGGAGAAAAAACTAGCTCACCACCTGGAGCTAGGATAGGAGGCACCCATTTTCTCTTACCCTATAGAGCTATCAAGGAAGGATCGGCAAGTTTTGAGTTCCATTTAATTAATTGCTACATATAAATGTTGGTTAATAAACATGTACTTATTGATGAGGATACACATAATTATTGAATAGCTGCCTTACTCCTTGAGCACCATCCATTTGGTGCACTGAGAATGATGGGAGACAGCTTGTGGAAAAAGTAACATGTTATCATGTAATTAGACTCTATCATAATGAGGGGGCAGAATAGAACCTTAATTCTGGCATTTCCTAACTTCTTAGAACTTGATTCTGCAACTTTAATATTATTTTGATAAGGGGAAGAAGTTGTATATAATGTTATGCCAGGGGTCGGCGCGGGCCGAGGGACGTGCTGGCTGCGGCTTCCTGCTGCCCCCGTTGGCCTGGGACGGCGAACCACGGCCAGTGGGAGCCGCGATCGGCCAAACCTGCCAACGCGGCAGGTCAACAAACTGGCCTGGCCTGCCAGAGTGCTTACCCTGGCGAGCCGCGTGCCAGATGTTGCCGACCCCTGTGTTAGACAAAAGAAAAAGAGGCAAAACCATGTTCTATTATGTGCTTGTGTACCATTAGTATCTGGTATGACTGTTCCTATGTTCATACAGTTCCTTTTGCAGTGAAAAGGAATTTTAGATCTTGGTGTGGGCCAGGGACTATGAATGTTAACTAGGCATATAGGTGCCTTGCTTTTATAATATATGTTTGAGCTAAAACCCACATGGACTGATGGCTAGTTACAGAGATTATACTGTACATTATTTTGACACTTAGCAAATTTTGGACTTTTGGTTTTCTCCATCAGAGTTGTAAATATCTTTATTAAGCTTCAGCTTGTGGCATCAACAAAGAATATTATACTTATCTTAATATTCTAAATCTCTCCACTCAATCCAAACAGCAGAAACAAACTTTATTTTTTTATGGAATGCGATTATGTATTGACATTAAAAATTCTAATGTGGTGTCTCAGTCATTTGCTGAGATAAATAAAATCTGAAAATTGCATTTTGTGGGGGGCTCAACTGCTGTCACTTTATAATTAACAACTTGCTATTTCATTAGCAGTTTACAATGCATTTTACTAGTGAATTACTAATGAATAAACATATGAATCTTTTATATTATTTTGTAGATAATGAACACTAGGAAAGACTGCTGATATATTAAAAAGTCCCTAGGGGATTGGTATTGGGATTCTATTCCTATCCATTCCAGACCACAATTGATTGTTACCTTTTAACATATGTTACACAGTGCACAGTGACTTGATTAATCAATTAGGGCCTTGGCAAGTTGAGAACTATGCCTGGAAGCAGTGGGATAGTGAGGATGTTGAAGTGAGAAGAATGAAGATCAAAGCACCTTGCTGAAGGCCAAGGGTCTGCCCTAGGAGAACCATCAAGCATAGGGGACAGAGACTCATTACTTTATCTTTGTTTCTTGCAACCTTTACTGTGTAGTATTCAGTTTAGTCAGAAGTGTGTCATTTTAGTCACATTATTCAAGATTTTGTCGTCTTCTTTGCAACAAGACATCTATAGTAACTTAGAGAATTTTAGGGATTTACCATCTTTAATTATGACAACACGTGGATTATCAGATCAATCAAACAGGCTGATGCTTGTTTATTTGTCAAAATGGGCCAGATTTTTGGATGTCTAGTTGTGTATAATACCAGCGGTGTGGCAGCGGAGAGACAGATGAGTTGTGGCAGAATTCAAGCTCATGTAATATTGTACTAATTGAATATAGATATATTTAGTTCTGTATGATTTCTTTTGGCTTTGTAAACTTGCAAAATATTTTGAGCCAGAGTTACTGGTACATGCCATTGTACTGCTCAGCTCCAAAACAGGCAAAATGGAGTAAATCCGGATTACTGGCTAGTTCAGACAGACTTACACCTGCTTTGCTTCACCAGAGTGGCACAAAATAGTTAGAGTATACTGCTGAATCTGCCCTGTGGCTACTGGCGTTAAACATTTATCATAGAGGCAGGAGGCTCTTTTTCTATCTAGGTACCTCCATAACTATGTTATATGAGCACCTTACAAAAATAAATTTTACAACACTCCTGTGAGGCAGCACTTGAGTGGTGCTGGAACACTCTGCAAAACCATTCTGGTGCTCTTTTTAGGAGCTGGAACATTGTTTTGGCACTTCTGCTGGTTCCGGGCCAGGTGGTTCCTTTCCCTTCGTGGCTGGAGCGCATCCTTCAAGCTGGGCCTGGGTGGGGGGCACATAGTAAGGGTCTGCACAGAGGGAGCCAGGGACACTGCAGATGGGACTGGGCAGTGGAGCACGGGGTCCAGAGCAGCTGAGAACCAGGGGGCAGAGCCAGGCAATGTGAGGAGCTAGGTAATGAAGCTGCCTGGATAGTGGAGCCTTATGCAGGGAGCAGGATCCGGGTACAGCGGTGGGGAGGCAGGGACAGGACAGCCTTTGCAGGGAGTCATCTCCTGCTCCCCTGAGCCTCTCCCATCTCCCTCACTGCCCTTATCTTCCTCACAGCTCCTTCCCACTAGCCCACAGCTCCCTCTGCTCCCTCCAGGGCCTCTCACTGCCCTGTGTTCTGGCACTTTCTTTTTTCTAAGACTCCAGCACTGCTGTAAAGGAGGGAGATATTGTTATGAAGATCTATAGCAGGGATCGGCAACCTTTGGCATGCAGCCCATCAGGGAAATCCAAGAGATGTGCGGGCTGAGAGATGTGCTGGTCGCTGCTTCCCGCAGCCCCCATTGGCCTGGAATGGCGAACTGCAGCCAGTGGGAGCTGTGACCTGCCGAACCTGTGGCCGCTGCAGGTAAACGAACCGTCCCGCCAGCGGATTTCCCTGATGGGCCGCGTGCCAAAGGTTGCTGATCCCTGATCTATAGAAAGAGGTGATCAAAAACCAGAATTTCCATCCCATGAGACATTCCAATATTTCAACGTTTGTTTTCATCCCAAATAAGGATGTGAAAAGTCAAAATATCTCAACTTTTTGTGAATAGAAAGTTTAGAAAAAAATCATTTTGGAAAGGTTTCTCCAACATGTTTTGACATTCCTGAATCAAAATGGTTTGTTTCAATTCGTTAACCTGAAATGAAACATCTCATTTGGACTTGGCATTAATCTGCATCTGAACAATGTGGTGCCTCATTGAAGCTGTAGTTTCAAGCATCTCATGCCCCCAATCTCTGCTCCCCTTTGGACTATATCTCCAGGATGCAGTATGGTCTGTCCCTGTGACTGAGCCACCATGATGGGTCAGCATGATGGTGAGCATGATGGGTCAGCTTGAAACAAAACATTTTATTTTGATTTTCCCAATGGAAAATTCTGCCAAAATGGTTCTTTTCCATTTGAAAACTTGGATTTTGATGAAACCTCATTTTCCAAAGGGAAAATATTTTGTTTGATTTTGTTTTTACTAGACCTAAATACATAATATTAGGAACAGGGTCTTATTATGCTAGGCACTGTAAAACTCTTATGAAGACATGGGCCATGGTCCAAAGAGCATACAGTCTAAAGGTTATCTTGGCTAGAAAAAAGTGGTTGATTTTTAGATTGGGTTTAGCTAAGATGTGCTAGCTAAACCTGACTTAAACTCAACCTTTTTCCTTGAGTAGATGTCGAGCAACACTTTTTTAGCTCAATTTTTGATTCTAGCCTCGTAGAAAACAACCAGTTTAACGTGTTACACTGCAATAAGAAAAAAAAACAGGTTTAGTTCAGGTTTAGCTAGCTCATTTTAGCTAAACCCAACCTAAACTCAACTGCTTTTCCTGGTCATGACAAACTGTAAGGACTCAGTCTTTAAGGTACTGAATACTGTTGTCCATCCAGCAATGTGTTTAACTTTAAACATATGGCTAACCCCTTTGGCTTCAGTAGGGTCCAGTTATGTTCAAAAAAGAGACCCTTTAACAGAACTAAGCATGCCCATGCTGGGGTTTTCACCAATTTAACTACATTGGTTTAAAAAACAATTTTAAATTCAACTGTCACAACTTTCTGAAGTAAGCAAGTCTTGAGAATAGTAAACTGGTGAAAGGGATCCTGTTTTAATGTATGGAGGGTAAACTTTGTTTACTGATTGTGATACTAATCTTGCACTGCTGTTTGGATTTTTTGTTGTTGTTGTTGAGAAAGACAGAATTGGGCCTATCATAGGTTCAGGGCAACTGTACCTGTCTTCCCCCTCTGTGGTCCCTTTCAGGGCATTCACTTTAGGCTTCTAGCTCCCAGCCATCACCTCTGTTGCACAGAGACCTATGTCTCACTCTCTTCTGACCAGGGATTTTAAGGCTGCACAGCTCCCTGCCTTACATTGTGATATACCCAGCAAGCCAGATGGCCTGCACTTTGCTTTTACTCTGAGAGCTACAAGGTGTATTGCCCTCAGTTATAAGTTACCACACAGCTCCTTCTAAGCAAGCACATGTAATCTTAAGGTAAAATCGTTACAGAGAAAATATATGAAAACAATAAAAGAACCTATATGCATGCTGAAACGGTTTCCAGAGGTCACCCCCAACTCCAACATAGGTCTCTGGGTGGTTTAGTTCTTCACAACGGAATTTTCCCTCTGGTTACAAGTTCATCTTTTTTAGTTCCAAAACCAGAACAGCTGGGCAGATCAGCCATTTTGTATACAGCTCGGAACTTTGATCTTGGCCTTCTGTAACAGGTAATCAACAGACAATGACCCTCTTCTCAGGACATAGCTTTAAAAGGCTTTGTTTTTTTGCATACATTTGTATTTTTAAAAATATCTATGGAACTTTTTGTATATAATCCTGTCTTCTGATTTCCAGAGGGAGATGCTATGGGGATACTCTATACTAATCAGAAGACAGTTTCTGTATAAAGACTAGTGTCTGAGAAATCAACACCTTTTTCTTCACATAAGAAGCCATGTACCCAGGTCTCCAAACACATGAGTTGAACTCATATGGCCTTCCCAATTGTGTGTGCAGAATTCCCATGGACTTCATATCTAAATTCTTGTGTTGAGATGGAAGGGACTGTAAGCAACATTTTGCTCCATTTAGCAGTCCATCAGTGTAACCTTGTTTTCTGTCAGACTTGTCAAATCTTCATTATTTTTTTAAAATAAGCTGTATTTTTAAAATAGTGTGGTTTCAGATTTTCTGTAGGAACATCAATTTCATAATTCATTCACTGATCCAGAACACTCCATTCCAAGGAATGGTATTGAGTAATTGTCAGACTCCTGCACCTTCATCTGCCAAAATAAGCTGTTTTCTGTCTTTTTGGATCACCTGTCATTGTATAATGTGCTTTTTTTAATCAGTGGGTTTAATGTAAATAAATCCTTTGGTTTTGCAGGCTGGAAGATTAGATAGTGATCTCCCACTTGGAAAATAATAGTCTTGGTTTTCAATGTTTCTTTTCTGTAAATTCCACAGCTTTGCCCCAGCATTTATATTCCAGCAGGAGACCATTATCATGTCACAATGTTCTATTCCTTTGACATTATCTCTTTACAGCAGCAAGTACCTGTACAACTGGTTGTGCAGAATGTTTTGTATGTATGCATGCTATTGCTGAGAACTATGCTGAAACCACCAAGCTGATATTTCTCACTGTTGTATTTCCTGAATTTGAATAGCAATTCCAGGGGTGAATGACTGTTTTAGTTGTGTATCCCACTGCTTTAGCAAAAATGTTTGGACTAAAACAAGAGTTTCAAGGACATTCTGCACTTGTCAAAACATGTACAAAGGACTGAAATAGCAGCAAGTGTATTTTAATCATCCATATAAATATAGTCTTTACCACAACATAATGAAAAGAGGCAGAGAATGGGAGGCAGGACTATTAAAATAACAGTGAAAGCTTTTTCAGCATATTCCTTTAACTCTAAGAACATCAGTAGAACATACAATTTCTCTTGTCAATCACACCTTTGTCTCAATTTGACTAAAAGTTTCCAGCTATATTAGAAATCCATTAGCCAAGCTGCTCATACGACTGCTACTCAGGATGAGTGAATGTCCCCCACTTTTCAAATCATTCTTCAGACTCCATTTCCTTTACTACTTTATATGGCAGAATGAGACAACGAAGCTGCCCATGCACAATGATTTAAGGCCAGCTAGTTAAACAAAACCAAAGAAGACAAATTGCTATTTTTTTATGAATATTTTATCATATTTCTTCAACCTGATATGAGAGAAAACAGTGAGTTCCAGCCACACAGGGCAGAAAAGATTTTTAGGCCCAGGGGCTGAGGGAACATTCAGGATTGTAAGGAACAAAAGAAAATAAAATGTGAACTTGTTGCAGTTTGACAGAGAGGTTACAATAGTTTGGGTTTTGGAATTCAATGAAGAATGCCATTATATTAGAGACTATACATTACAATAGTGCTTTAACTGATATTTGAACAACGATCAAAATTGACTAGTGATTTTGGGTGCCCATCTGGAGAAACTTTTAAGGGTTCTGATTTACAGAGACTGGATTATTGTCACTTTCTGAAAAACAAGCCCTTAAAGGTGTCCCAAGTTTGGTGCCCTGAAACCAAGCCACATGAAAGCAGCACTCACTCCTGAAAATTTTAGACGTGTTGTTTTCCTTTCTAAATAGAGAGGATGGGTACATTTTCAGAAGTATGTAAGTGACTTAGGAGCATAAAATCTCACTTTCAAAAGAGAGAGACCAAGGCCTGGTCTCTGCTACATGGTTAGGTCAACGTAAGCTGTGGAAGGGTCTTCACTTAAACTTGGCTCCCACCAATGTAAGTGCCTCTCTATGCCAATTTAGTAACACCACTTCTCCGAGCGGCGTAGAGTCACGGTCACTGTAATTAGGTCAACGCAGTGTCAATGTAGATGCTGTGTTGCTTACGTCAACTGTTATTGGCTTTCAGGAGCCGTCCCACAATCCCCCACACTTACAGTACAATCGATACAAGCTTTTCTGGTGAGGACGCACACCACTGACACAAGGTGCCAAATGTGTGCACACACGAGATTTAATAACCTCAGTGGCTGTATGCCAATGTAAGTTAGGTCGATGTAATTTTGTAGTGCAGACATGGCCTTAGGAGACTGTCTCAGGAGTGTCAATGGAATGCCTAAGTCACTTTAGAAAATGGAGTTAGGGCTAAATCTAAAGATTCAGACTGGTGCATAATAGCTGCTGAGGTGCTTTTAAAATTCCCAACTCACATTGAAATCCATGGGATTTAGCAACCTCAGGTCTTTTGATAATCCACTAGGCATCCATCTACAACGTTAGGTCCCTAAATACCTTTGAACATTTGGCATTTAGGCAGTTTGGAAAAGTTTATCTGACATATCAAAACAGAGTGAAATACAAAACTGGGGCAGGGTGAATACCTCAAACAACTGTCCAAAAATATTCTTTCAGATAAAAAAAAAAAGCCCTTTTCTCCAGTTGTTTTAGTGCCTGTTGTGTTTTCTTATTGCAAATATTTCAGCCAACAGATTTGCTGGCAGGAATGTTTGCAGAAACAGATAATTTTAAGTGAATTCTAAAGAATATGCAAGAAAAGCAAATTTTACATCTGCAAATGTGAATATTCACATCAGAAACCTGCTTATAAGGGCAGAGAGCAGAAACAATACTGTGTATCTATTCAGAAATGAGCAACATCACTCTAATTCAGAATATCAGACACTCCTAAGAGACTGCTCATAAAGACTGAATGATTTCAAATAATGAATAATTTCTAGAAAATGGTGAAGCTGCAACTGGATAATTCACAACAGGAAAAGAAAGTAAGTTTGTTTAGTAAGTGACTTTTCATGAAAATTTGCTGAGCTGTAATAAATATGCTGAACATCTTAGAATCATAGAATACCATGGTTGGAAGGGACCTCAGGAGGTCATCTAGTCCAACCCCCTGCTCAAAGCAGGACCAATCCCCAACTAAATCAGCCCAGCCAGGGCTTTGTCAAGCCTGACCTTAAAAACCTTTAACAAAGGAGATTCCACCACCTCCCTAGGTAACCCATTCCAGTGCTTCACCACTAGTGAATTCCCATGTGAATTTTCAAAAGGGCCTAACGAAGTTAGGAGCCCAATTTCAATTGGATTTAGGTGCCTAACTCCCTTTGAAAAACCCAACCCAATACTTTAATACAGGTAACTACATAATTTCCTAAAAAGTATTATCACTGATATTCATAATCAAAACACAGAAGTAAGAAATAATAAACAAACTAGAGAGAAATGAAGCCCTATGTGAGCTAAAACTGTTACAGAAGTCTTAATTTAGCAGAGATGGAAAGACTTTGGAATATATCTTGTAAACTCTTTTTTCTTTTGCTCCGCTCAAAAAAAAATCAAACCAACAATTCTGTGTCCTAAATTGACAAAACAGGGAAGCTCAGGTGCCTTTCTCAATATCAGAACTTCAGTGCTAATTGAAAGGAGAACGGGGTAAACCCAATTCATACCAATGCCCTGCGTGGACAGATAACTTTCAGCTTATTACTTATATAATAACAATTAGAAGACTGGTCCTTCCCCTAAAAATTACATACAGTACTATACTGCACCTCTTTACATTCAATTGTTTCAACTATATGGCAAGATCCTGCCACACAGGAAAGCAGGTGGGAGGGAGGAGAGAGTCCAAGGAGCTTTCTCCCACTGATTTTGCACAAAGCCAAGGCATAATGGCAACCCTTGCACTTGGGCTATGGCTAGTGGATTATTAAACTGATAACGATAATTGAAATCCCCCAGGTAATGGAGTGAATAAAAGGATCGGGCTATTCTCCTTCCACTGTGCTGACCACAGAGTTGGAATGGCACAAAGGCTGCACTTGCAGAAGGTGTAGCTGATGAATTGTTGTGTGCTTTTTAACTAACTAAACAATCAAGGAAAAATCTGTCTGACAAGAGGGCTCTCTTTAATTTCTCCATTTCCCTCCCTGTGCTTTGAAAACTAACAAAACATACTTTTAAATAATCTTTTGTGGTCCCTATCTTCCCACACATTTCCTTCTAGTTCTGTGGGACATTGCATCTGCTTTGTAAAGGCTTTCCTTTCCGTTCCTTTTTTCTGCTGTGGATACTTTAAAGGGATAAAGTGGGGGTGGGAGGAGTTGCTCGAAAGAATTATGTTGAAGCAGAGTCAGTTCCCTCTTTCAATTTCTCAGATGCTTTGTGTAGGTGTTGGGGAGATGAGGATAAAACTACTGTTTACTGGCTTGACATTTAAGTTCAAGCTCAAGTTTTTTTCTTTTCATTCTCTGGACATGTTCACAAGTCCCACCCTGGCATCATCTTTTTTTTTCCTTTTGTGTAACAAAAACATTTAAATTCAATACGAAAGGTCTCTAATCTTGTTTTGAATGTAGCCTTTCATTTTAGCAATCCTGCTAACTTCCACATTTGCAAAAATGTAAACTCGTTCCCATCTCAGTGTCCTCAGTGTTGTTTGCTCGGGTCCTGATTCTTGTCACCAATTTATAGACTGGTGTTATTCCACTGATTTCGGTGGAGTTTCTCCTGATTTACATGACAGTGAGAAGAGAGTTCAGGTCCTTATGATAGTCCTGAAGATTGAAGGTCAGTAAAATCAGTGATTTTCCCATAGGAGTAAGCTCACACACAATTCAGCTGGGGCTCAGTCCTGCACAGTGCTGAATACTTTGGCCCCAATCCAACAATTTGCTCAAGCACATGCTTAGCTTTAAGATTGTGAGTAGTCCCATTACAGTTAAGCATGTGCTTAAATACTTTGCTGGATTGAGGCCAGAGTGCTCAGCACCTTTCAGGATTGAGCCCTGGGTTCTAATTTTCTTCACAGTGTTAAACATGAACATTTTAGTGGGGAACAATATTTCTTTACCTGAAAACCCACTCTTTAACAAATCCAAACCAAATCCCCAAACCCTGCATCTAGCAGCAGAGCTCTTCCCTGCCAATGTCCCCAGGAGTGCAATTGCAAGAGGATCACTTTTGTTGTTGTTTGGTGGAGTTTTTCCTTTCCTCTGCAGTAATGAGCACAACTCATCATTGGGATAAGGTAGCACTTCCTGGGATTGAATGATATGGTGTGATGGGGGACACAAACCCTACACTTCCAAAGAAGGAGTTAAGGAGCTACTCCAGGCCCAGGTGGCCCCACCCCACCTACAAATCCTACACAGGCTGGAAGAAGAACTTAAGAAGGGAAGCTGAGTAGCAACAATGACCTAACCCTTTCCAAGCTTGGAAAGAAGTGGCTGGAGACTCTTGGAAGATCAGAAACTTTATTTTTATGTTCAGTTCTTTACTTTACCCTGTGGGATGAGAGGGGACTGGCAGGATGTGAGCCAGTGAGGCAGCTGCATAGCACCCCAAGGAGCAGGGTTTAAATGTTTGTATTGGAGCTTAGTAGAGCAGGATGGCCTGGGTATAACACTGACTGACAAACCTCAGTTGGTGATGGTGGGCTTGAACTTGGGACTCCTGAAGCTTCGTGCATGGGCATCTGCTGCATGAGCTAAAAGCCACCTGGGATTTAGCTGAAGACTGTAGCGGGCTCATTAATCTCTGGGTGGTTTAGATGCCCCTAAAGGGGGTCAGAGCACCACATCCAGCAGGCATGAGTTACATGGGCTCCCCTTCCCAACCCCTTAAGAAAGAGAACTATGAAAGCCTATCCCTTGGTGGAGATTGTAATTGATAAAAGACCCTGAAGATACACATGTCCAGACTATGAAGCCCTGACCCACGAGGGAAGAACTGGACCCCTCACTTGATCCTGAATATGGCCTCATTATTGGGCTCTTTATGTATACCCTGAAAGGGGTTAACTTGCAAATGTGACCTGGCTGGAGGGCTGAGTCACTGAGAGGACAGACTATAGCAGGGCGGAACAGTACTGAGAATGGAGAATACCTGGGAGGAAGGCAACCTGCCCTACCCACACCCAACCACTAGGCAGCAGTGGCAGTGAGTGTTCCCCTTCACATACGGGTGTATTGAGTTGGTAGACTTCAGCCCTTTCAGTTGCCTTCTTGTATATTTGTGTCACTTTTCAAATGTGACCTTGTGTTTTGTTTTTGCCTTTCTAATCCTTACCATTAGAGGGGCTTTTGAATATACTTATAGCTGTTATTCCTGATCAAAATGAACACTTTCTACGCAGTTTATTAGCATCCTAACTTTATAAGCACCCCTCATTTGCATTGACTATTAGTTGTTGACATTGCAGGACTGGGTCCTATCTAAGAAATCCTAATACATTTTTAGAAGCCTATTCATTCTCTCTCTCTCTCTCTCTCTCATATATATGAATAGGCTCCTAAAAGTTGTGTGTGTGTCTACACACACACACACACATGCATCTTTTTTTCTCCCTGTAGATCAATCACTATGTGATTGCTTATGGAAAATACCCAGAGTGCTCTAGTACAGTAATTTATCACAGTTATTCTTGTCATATATCTCTTTACTTTGGAACAAAAGTAATTGGATGTTGTGTATCCCTCCTTTGAAAGATATATTCAAGGGGAAGTAATAAAATGTTCAACTAAGTTGTATTTGATCCCTGTACTACATAATTCTACTCCATAATAATGTTAATTCTAAAATATTGGGTGTCTTTGGTTGCACACTGCCTTGGTGTCTTTTTGACCCAACAATAATAATATTTTTATATTACACTTAGACGTTCCATTCAGTGATCAGGACCTGTTGTGCTAAGTATTCTATACCCTTGGAAAGACAGTCTTTGCCCTAAAGATTCTATAATCTGGATTATTGACAAGGCACAAGGTTTGGGTGAAACCAACAAATGGGTAACAAACAATACTCTCTGAGTTTTGTAACTGTTCTTACAGCCGGAAGGACTGTGCATCCAAATCTTGCATGATGAAAATTGCCCCTTTCCTTAAAAAATCAATATTGTTGTGAGAGAGAGCAACAAATAAGTTAATGCTCTGGGACCCCTTCATAATGAGTTTGCCTTGCTTTCTGAATATCAACTTTCTCTGCTCACAGTGAGAGTGGACTCTTACATCTCAGTCTTTCCACTGCATGGAGATATTGCTTTCAGACTGAGGCTCTGTTGTTCAGCTTTTACATGTACATTGATTCAGCAATAATTTGATGTACCTAGTTTGACTGGAACTTGTTTTTGAGGATGCTAATGTGAATAAAAACCACATTAAGAGCCAAATGGCCCTATATCTGGAAGAACTTTCCTGTGTCTGGGGAATGTACAGCTATTTGCCACTTCTCATTCAAAAGAGTCAGAGCAGGAGAAATAGGCTATCCATCCCACAGAAACTTTGGGAGTAAAGGTCATTATTCTTCCTCCCGCCTTGCTAATCTCTTCCCCTGCTCCCCTCAAGAAAAAAATTAAAGCCTGTACTGAAAAAGGTGAGGCCATGATCATGTGGGCAGAGAGGAGTTCCAAGTTGCATAAACTTTGGATAATTGCCTCTGGCATTGTGTGGCTTAGTTAGTTTGACTTTATATTTTCAGGTGTGCATGAGCCTGAAACACAAAGTGAAACGGAAGTGTCCCCAAACTATGTGAAGTGAACCTTAAAGTTCAGTTCTCTAAAATAAGAAGGTGCCACACATCTCTAGTTATAAAATGTAACTTATAACTAAATCCATGGTTAACAATAACATTGCCAATTCAATGTTCTATTAATTTAGATGGAATAAATGGGCCAAAGGTGTTAACATAACCCGGTCACTGTCCAACATTACACAGTGTTAAACAAGGTCAGGTGTTTGGTATACAGAGACCTTAGCCTGCTAAGTATCATGACAAACATTATTAAAAATTCTTTTAAACTTTTTATTAAAGGCACAGCAAAGAAGGAAGAACAGTTAAAGCATTAAATAAGGCTTTCAACACCCTGGTTCCCTTTCCCTTCAGCCAAGAAAGTTTTAGAAGGAAAATCCCACTAGTCTGACAGTCTCTTAGATGGAAATAACTGTCCTTTTGCGGGAAAAGGGAGGCTAGTTGAGATGAGATGAGGGAGCTGTTGCTGTTAAAGTCTGATCCAGTTTCATCCCGGGTGGCTGCTGGGATGCAGTTGGAACTGATATGGGCAGTGATGCCATCTGGATCCCTTTCTCTGGCCTGGTCTGGTCAGGACATCTCTTAGGATCAGGATGATGAAGGAACAACTACATAAGGAGTATATATGGTTGCAGAGAGACTATAGTGATATTATTTTTCTATCTTGGGAATAGACACATAGGCTATTATAGGGCAAAGAGAATAATGTTTCAGAGTTCACTCCGAAAGGAAGGAGTAAGAGTAAGGCACTTGCAGAGTTATTTTCCTGAATTCAGGATGCTGTTGAGAGATCTGTAACTGAGCATCTGGAGTTTGATATTTTCATCCATTGAAGACTATCAGGAAATCATGTACTTTACTAGACTTTTATACATTCAAATTAATATTTTAACTAAAGTAAAATTCCTATTAATTTCTAATGTAGTATGTATTTCATAGATACCTCTGTTTATGGAATGATCAGTAGTAGCTATTTGGCCAGACATTTTTGCAATGATTGAGTTTTATCTTTAACATGAAAGAAGTATTTTATAAATATGGCGTGCATGTTGTCTGACTGTGAGAAGTGAAGGTGTATGGTGTCATATTGGATAAGTACATACATAGCGAAAGCTGTGGCTTGAAAAAGTAGGAGTAGAAGTAGCAGATGGCTTCAGGGGCTCAAAGGAATTGCCTACTAAAGCTCACATAGTGCCTTGCTCATGAGGGATGGGAATCAAGGGGACTGCTTGCAGATTAAGATGCTATGCACTATGTGTAAATGTGGCAATGTGAGGAGCACTTGTGAGGTATGGTTACAGAGGTCAAAAAGGACACCCTCCATATTGGGAGGCAGGGATCTTGGCTACAGGGGCAGAACAGGAAACTGTAGGCTTCAGTTAACATTGGACTCTGGTTTCTGTGGCGTAAGAATTGTATTTAGCAATTGCATTCAAATATTATATAAGTTCCCCTTGCTTTAAAGTGACAAATACCACAACTATATGGTGAACACTATATAAAGGTAAAAGCAGGATGTGAAGCTCCTTCCTTAAAAATAAACTGTCTGAAAAAATCAATGACTGTCATAGAACAAAGAGCATTTTCTATCCAGTGCAGCTGACAATAGCAGAGAAACAACCTCTATAACGGAGTTTTATCTCTATTACCTGTATTGGACGAATCCTTAAAATGGCCTGGCTTGGCAAGGCAATCTAGCAGTTGTAAACTTAATTCTTTTAAGGTAAAAAGCTTGGGATTTTTGCTTTATCCTTTGCTCTGCAAGCATGTAGGAGCTAGAAACTCTCTCAAGGCATCAGACTTTCATTTCATCTAAAAGTTTAGAAGGAAATGAAATTTATTCATGAATAAATTTCATTTCCTTCAAAAAAAATGTCAGTAGTTTCCAATCAGGTATATGGCTTTTTCCAAATAATCTATCTTTTGGCTCAGAATAAACATCAGTATTTTCATCCCAAAGAGTAATTTTTTCCCCCTCCACATAAAAATAGTAACTCAACTCAGGAGATGTGGTAATATATGACCATAAGTATCTCTGTATTTATTTTGTATTGTGATCTGTATCCAGAATATGATTTATGTGATGGATTGCTAAGCTAACAGGAATGATTGAGTGGACCCCACCTATTCAGACCATTTCAACATCCTAACCCACAGACGGGAAAGAGCCATCAGGCCAGTGATTACAATTGATTAATACTGAACAAGTCCAACCATCCAAACAATGAAGCACCCAGCATGGGGGGCATCTTCTTTGAAAAGCCCCACTGAATGTTTTGGCTAACTGGGGAAAAAACAGTCTGAGGTACCAGCAGCCAGATTTTCAAAGATATTTAAACACCTAGCGATACAGATAGGTGCTGAAATACCTTTTGAAAATCTGGCTCCAGGACTCATACCTGAACCATAAAACAAGAAACTATTGAGCAATAAGATAGTGAATTTCCTCCACAGTGTCAGGGTTTCTCTTCTACTTGAGAGGTGCAGCTACAAGACAGCACAAAGTAGGCATTCTGGAAGAACACCAGGACATGCTGTCAGCTAGGACTTGGATGGGTCACTAGGGGTACGCCTATACTCTGATGATAAATCGGTGTCACAACTGGCCCAAGTCAGCTGACTCAGGCTCACAGGGTTCAGGCTTTAGGGCTATAAAATTGCAGTGGAGACATTTGTGCTTGAGCTGTAGCCCAGGATCTGGGATCCTCCCTCCTCGCAGGGTCCCAGAGCTCAGGCTCTGGCACAAGCCCAAATGTCTCCACTGCAGTTTTATAGCCCAGCAGCCCAAACCCCGTGAGCCTAAGTCAGCAGGCCTGGGCTAGCCGTGGGTCTTTTATTGCAGTGTAGGCATGCCCTATAGGATCCAAGTTTATTAAACTGTAAGTTCTGGTCCAGTAACTTAAGCATGTAGTAGGGCTGTCATGCGATTAAAAAAAATTATCGCGATTAATTGCACTGTTAAAGAATAATAGAATACCATATATTTAAATGTGTTTGGATGTTTTCTACATTTTCAAATATATTGAGTTCAATTACCACACAGAATACAAAGTGTACAGAGCTCACTTTATATTATTTTTATTACAAATATTTGCACAGTAAAAAACAAAAGAAATAGTATTTTTCAATTCACCTAATATAAATAATGTAGTGCAATCTCTTTATCATAAAAGTTGAACTTAAAATGTAGAACTCTGTACAAAAATATAACTGCACTCAAAAATAAAACATCATAAAACTTTAGAGTCTACAAGTCCACTCAGTCCTACTTCTTGTTCAGCCAATCGCTCAGACAAACAAGTTTGTTTACATTTGCAGGAGATAATGCTGCCCGCTTCTTGTTTAAAATGTCACCTGAAAGTGACAACAGGTATTCACATGGCACTGTTGTAGCCGGCGTCGCAAGATATTTACGTGCCAGATTCATATGTCCCTTCATGCTTCAACCACATTTCCAGAGGACATGCGTCCATGCCGATGATGGGTTTTGCTCGATAGCGATCCAAAGCAGTATGGCCCAATGCATATTAATTTTCATCATCTGAATCAGATGCCTCTAGTAGAAGGTTGAATTTCTTTTTTGGTCATTCAGTTCTGGAGTTTCCGCATCAGAATGTTGCTCTTTTAAGACTTCTGAAAGCATGCTCCACACCTCATCCCTCTCAGATTTTGGAAGGCACTTCAGATTCTTAAACCTTGGGTTGAGTGCTCTATCTATCTTTAGAAATATCACATTAGTACCTTCTCTGAGTTTTGTCAAATCTTCAGTGAAAGTGTTTTTAAAATGAACAACATATGTTGGGTCATCATCTGAGATTGCTATAACATGAAATATATGGCAGACTGTGAATAAAACAGAGCAGGGGACATACAATTCTCCCCCAAGGAGTTCAGTCACAAATTTAATGAATGCATTTTTTTTTTAACGAGGGTCAGCAGCATAGAAGAATGTCCTCTGGAATGGTGGCCGAAGCATGAAGCATATGAATGTTTAGCATAACTGGCATGTAAATACCTTGCAATGCTGGCTACAAAAGTGCCATGTGAACAGCTGTTCTCACTTTCAGGTGACATTGTAAATAAAATGTGGGCAGCATTATGTCCCATAAATGTAAACAAACTTATTTGTCTTAGCAATTTGCTGAACAAGAAGTAGGACTGAGTGGACTTGTAGGCTCTGAAGTTTTACATTGCACTCAAAAACAAAACAGTTATTTAACAAAAAAAAATTACATTTATAAGTTGTACTTTCATTACAAAGAGATTGCACTACAGTACTTGTATGAGGTGAATTGAAAAATACTATTTCTTTTTTGATTGCCATTATTACAGTGCAAATATTTGTAATAAAATAATAATAATATAAAGTGAGCACTGTACACTTTGTTGTAATTGAAATCAACATATTTGAAAATGTAGAGAAACATCCAAAAATATAATAAAGTTCAATTGGTATTCCATTGTTTAAAAGTTAATTTTTTTAACCACGATTAATTTTTTTGAGTTAATCACATGAGTTAACTGCAATTAATCGACAGCCCTAGCATGTAGTGAAGTATGTAGGTAGGCTGAAGTTAGATGTGGCTAAATATGAATGTCTATGTTTTTAAATCCTTTTTTCCCCTCAATGCTTTGTTTATACTGCTAAACAAAAATTCTTAGTTTCAGAAGGCTGTTGGTCAGTTGTAAGTTGTGCTGGCCACAAGCTTCAAAATGAGACAGGCCTGAAAAGTAGCAAGTGGTTGGTCCACACAGGATAGTGTGTCTGGCTTTTGGCCTAAAAGTAGAAGGACTGAGATTCTGCCCAAAGGTGGGTAAAGACAAGAGCTCAAACACCTGAGGTGGGTGCTGTCAGACACCAGAAATGGGACAGAGGTGCAGCTAGCCCAGTAACTGTGGGTGAATTTTCATCAAAATGCCATCTTGACAATAAAGACAGTGCAAAGTTGAGGGCCAGACCATACCTCTTGTGCCTGGTTCAGCACAGTGATGGGGGTGGTGTAGAGCACAGATAGTCTTAAATAATCTTTGCTGCTCCTCTCTGATTTTTGGGCTGCCTGCTCTTGGTTCAGTCCTGAGGTGCAATTCAGAGCAGCGCTGAAGCTGCTCTAAGTTGCACAATCTGGCAACAGCCTCAAGGGAGCTAGGGTTTGGCAGAATGTAGTGGCTCCCTGGCTACAGCCACTCTTTCCTTTTGTAGGAGCAGGGAGGGGGTGGAGTTTAGGACTCACTCCCCTGCCCCATATGCCACCTAGAGATTCTCCTACATCAGAAAGCATGTCACGTGGCTGATTAAGCGGACTTTGCAGCTGCTTTGTACAAAGCAGCCACAACAAGGATCAGGAACTGGCCAGTTGTATTAACAGCAACCATTGCACCTCCACCTGCAACTTCATTTCAGCCTTTCCTCCTCAGTGACTGAGTGATCCAATACATTCTCTTTGTTAATTGCTTTAGGTTTGTTTATTACCTCATGCATTCATATAGAAAATAGCAAAGTCTTTAATGGCTTTTGCTTTCAAGCAGCAGCAAACAAGGAGAGAAGACAGCTGCTTTTACCACTCTGCCGCTGAACACAGAAATATAGGTGTAGCAAGCTGTAAAACTATTACTCCAGATAGCCTCTTGTAAGCCCCTAAGCACTTAGAAACATACCATTTGACACTTACGAAAGATTCAGTGACTTATGATTGATTTAAGACTTCTGTTTAAAAAAAGAAGTTGCTGACAGCAATGAGAAATATTATACAATAAAATAAGCATCTCCCCAATATCCTTGAGCTCAGTGTCATATAATGAACTATTTTGCAGGCTGTATCTTAGATGTTTATTAGGATTAGAACTATTCCCTGGGTTATAATGTCATTCAAAGGGTGACAATTCCCATGTGGCAAGATAGTAATTAGCTACAGTGACTGTTCGGATACTTGTACCTCTTTTGTACAATGAGGTGAAAGGCTACTGTTTAAAACCAGCAGAGATTTGTAATAAAGACAGTCCCCTGTATCCACTTTGTTAAGTAGGTTATGGACAGGAAAATCAGATGAAGGAAGGCAAGGAAGAAAGAGAATACAATTTCATTACTGCCCTTCTGTATTTCTAGTACCTTCTAACATAATAGGCACAGTGATTTTCTCCCCTCCCTGCCTACTCTTTATAGTGCTGGGGTTACAGCTGAGCAGTGTTGTGAACAAGGCTGTGAGTAGAGTTGGTTGGATGTTTTTAATTGAAATTATGTACTATTTTTTCAAAAATTATATAAGACAATATGGAAATATTTCTACCACTTTCAACAGCTGTAGTTGTGATGTCATCAAATAGTCAAGTTTTGGAAACAACCTTTTGCCAAGACAGCCGAATATCCCTCTTTCTTCCAGTCTCTCCTCATTTCTTTCCAAGAAACCCCTTCCTTAGCTCTTTTAAGATTAGCCTTTTAAAGTTAAAAACTAAATGCAGATCCATAAACCAGTGGCCATACTGGACTTTATAGGAAATTTAAAATGAAAACCAGCTCTGGGGATGGAGTGCAGGGGAAAATGGTGGCTTTCTTGCAGAGTATCACCATGAATGCTGCACCAGGCAAAAGTAAAAACTATCATCTCAGCAACCTGCCTCACAGTTCACCCAAAACATGAACCAATAGCTTGCTGATGTAAACCTTTTCATGCGATATGCTAAAGCTGGGGTATGGTGGAAAGAGTTGTGCACATAGACTATAAATGGTTGGATAATGAAGGTGGTACTTCTGAGGAAAATATTGTCTGAGATAGTTCAGTTCAATAATGCCACCATGTTGTCTCATGGGAGTTGAAGTTCAGATGCCTCAGGCTGCTGTTTTCTTCTTTAAGTTGGGCTCCCTTGATGGATTATATCTCTCATGATGCATGGTGGCTTCCCTTCTTGTTTAGGGAAAACATTGTATCATGGCGATCCCTGACCATGGGGCATCCTGGGAGATACCTATGAAGTATTATGATGGCATATTTGAAGCAAAATATTTTAGTTCTTAGACAAAATGTTTTAACTCTTTACCAGAAACACAAAATGTCTTAGTTATCGTTATGTTGTTTGGGGGACGGCTAATGAATTGAAATTTTCTGCAAAAAGTAAACCGTTTTTTTTTCCATCGGGGGGTGGGGGAGGGAGACATAACTTTCAACATGCTCTAATATACATGTTCTAGAGAGCAAGTTTTCTCGTGTGTGTCTGTTTATTCAGCACCAAATTTCATGTTGCTAAGGCTGCTAAGCTATTAAAAGGTCAATTGACACTATTTTAAGCTTTTAAAAAACATGTTAAGGATGTGTGTGTGAGACGGTGTGGCAGATCATGTTTTCCTCGTGGTTCCCAGTTTTTATTTGCACTTGAGCTACAATGGAAATAAACCCATAAACTAGATTGGTAATGCTTCATTGAACCTGCCACTTCTAGGTCTCTGTTGAGAATCTTTCCAGTCAGGTAGAAACTAGAGCATAGCAAATTATTCATAGCAAGCAGTTTATTAAATTGATTTCACACTTCTTTTCTGTTCATAAATTTTGATTTTATTAATTTGTTCATAAATGCTCAAAGAAAAGTTGGTGAACATATATTTACCTTGTGTTGTTTACAAACAGCTTGTACCAGCTGCATCTTTGGGTTGGTCTACACAAAGTTTTTATACTGATTTAACTATCTGGTGTAGAAACAGATACAGTTAAATTGGTACAAAAACTTTGTGTAAAAAAGGCTTTTGACTATTCCCTATTCATGACTCATAGTTTGTGATTAATCTCCTATGCAAGTCACTTGGTGTTGTCTTCTCCTTGACATGTTGACTGAAATATTATAAACAGGGCTGAGCATTTCCAACACAAAATGTGAAAACCTCTCTCTACACCCAACATACATAGTGGGAACACACTTCTTTGCATGTGAATGCAGGTGTAAGAAACACCCATTCTTGTCAGAATCAAAGCTAATTGGGTGAAGCTGATTGAGGCTTTTCAGTTGACTAGCCAATATCCATCTATGTCCTCAAAGGTTCTGGACCCGTTTTGCTTATTGAAGAAAATATGACTCTGCATCTCTTCTATACATATAATTCAACTACAATAAGAAGAATACATATCACCAATTAATTAATTAATACTACTAAATTAACTATGAATATAGCAATACAACAATCAAATCAAGAGCAAACCTACAAGTTAGGTTCAGTAATGGACTGGAATTAATTTATCAAATGAGTTAAATCACCAAATTAATACTAAAAATAATCAATCCTTGTAAATCCTAAAGAAGATTCTAAGATGGTGGCTGTTGGTTTATAAATCCCAACTGAAGAATTTTACCAGTCAATCAAATCTAGACCATAGAGCTGATTAAATGTCCTAAGTGAAACCAAATTATCTAATGTCTGAACCTCCTACCTCAGAGTCCATTATAAAACTTTCCTAGAATTCCGTTCTTGTGTGGTGGCAAACCCTTTCCTCTCTCTCTCCAACAGATTATAATCCAGACAATAACAGAACATTCTTGATATGCAGAAGTTTGGCAACTCTTGTTTACCGGAAATTACAGATGACCGTTTCAAGTTTCTCAGGACTTTTAAACATAGAACGCAGAGCACACTCTTTGAGACAATGTTTAAGCCTGGGGTACTTTTCTTTCTGGAGCCTTCCACATGTGGACATTATAGGTGCTCATGCACACATGTCCAAAATCACACTTTCACACCCTAATATTAAAAAATAAAAACACTCTTGAGCCATGAACCCCTCAATGCCAATTGGTAAGGTGGTTACAAGATCATTTTGGTTCTGGTTCACCAAATAATGTTATGTGAGTTCTTAAATAAAAGGCAGGGTCATGCAGGTCATTAATAGCATCTGTACATCCATTTCATAGTGATAGGGAAGAAGTTACATGTGTATGCTGGAAATATGTTCTAAAGTCTGTATCAAGGCAGAGTTGACAACAGGTTTTCTGTCAGACAAAAGATGTTTATTCACCTGTCTCTCAATTGAAATGTAAATTAAGCATTGTAAGACAACACAATAGAAGCTTCATTGATATATGAAGTCAACAGGGATGTGAAATAAACAGGGAGGCAGCACACTAGAGAATAAGCTATGCGGGGAGGGTATCTTGACTCGGTACAGACAATGAACTTTGGGGGTCATCAGGAAAAGGCAAGGAAGACACCCCTTTATCCTACACCTAGGAAGTAATCGGGCAGTGCAGTTATATTAATGGCAGTAGGATTTCAACCTGCCTAGGTTGAAATGCTGCAAAGGACCCTTGGGTGAGAGAAATTTCTTTAGACAGAAGGCGGCTAGCCTGTTAATGTAAATTTAATCTCTAGAAATCATGTTTTTGTTCTAGATTTTGTTTTAAATGTAACCCCTTTGTTTCCATTATTCTTACTCATTAGCTCTTGAATCTTTGGTAATATATTGTTTTCATTATAAATATCTCAGTGCTGTGGTATTATACAAGGAATTGATCCTGAGTTGAATCATTCAAGCTGGTGTGTGCACTGTTCCACTGGGGACAGCGGAGCCGGCATTTCTGGGAGTGTTCAGTGGATAAGGGGCTGGCCACTACACAGGAATAATTCAAAAGAGCTCGGGAATTTTGGGTGCACCTACTGTTACCCTGCAAGGCAAAGTAAGGGCTGGCAGAAGCCAGAGTAGAGTGTTTCGGTGGCTAACATGCTGGTGGTGTCCCAGTTAAGCACAAGCAAGATACCCTCTTGCTGGAGTCAGAGGGTTAGCAAGATAACTCATAGTCCTGGTACCCCAAGAACTGGCTCAGGTGTCTCCCAGCTAATAAAAGCAACAGATAAAAACAAAGGAAAATGAGCTGCTTAAGGTATCAGGGAGTTTGTAAACTCCCTATTATCTCATCATTTGAACTCTTGTCAAATGGGAGCTGGCACTATAGACAAGGAGACAGATGATGTTCTGCTGGCACAGCACTTCTTGCTAGCAGACTTTCTTTGGGTGCAGGGACATTGGTCAAAGGCTGACATGGGCGAAGATTTGATTAAAACAAAACCTAATAAAAATAGTGACTGTTCAGAATTGGATTTAAAAAATCACTAATAAGTGGGAATTAGGCATAGGGCCAAATTATACATATACATAGTATCTTTTTTCTCACTTGCACTTCGGCCCTTATCTTTCAAACTGCTCCATGTGAGGGACCACCTTTGTCTTCAGCAGGACTCCGAGAGGGCCTGGGTTTCTGCTTGCCCAGAGTCACTTGCAAGACTAGGGCATTAGTCTGTAAATTGTGCAACTAGATGGTTAACTCTGCAAAACAGGGATCTGTCATGCTATGTAAACTAACATCCAAAATCATTTTCTGTATGAAATCTACATACAATTGCTCTTGTCCCAGTAAATTCAGATTAGCAACCATCCTTATTCAGCAAAGCACCTAAGCATATGCTGAAATGATGAACTTAAGCAGTACTTTAAAAAAAAATTGGGAGCATAATCAGTAGTCATAGGATATCGCTGTTACCTAGACACACATCCAGAGTTAGATATGTAAATTCTGCTGCTACCAGTCATATTTCTATAATACATTATTTTAATAGCACTTAAACATATTAGGCTTCAGTGCTGTTCTTAAAATAATTACTAGCCTCAACAAATCAACAATATTCAAATAGATTCTTTTGTTGTTCTGTCAAATTGTCTAATAGCGACCAATACACTGCAGCAAAAATAAAATCTCAGAGGGAAACTAAATCTTCATCCTTGCTTGGGAGGATGCCATTGATGTATTTTCATACTAAAGCTTCAAATGCTCAACTGCAGAGAGAAGGGGGGTGAAAAAGAGAGAAACTATGGTCCAGAGTCCCAGCTGGTGTACATTAATATAGCTGCATTGAAGTCAATGGAGTTATTCTGACTTACACTAAATAAGAATCTGGCTCTATATTGTGAGATGGCAGAGGGTTAAAACTGTTGCTTTCAAGTGGAGTGACAGGTAGTATATTCCAATTTCTTTTTTTAGCATGAGTTGATATAGGAGACATGCATCTTTCAATAATAGAATCTGATAGATGATTGTCCGCATCTATTTTCCATACAAAGGGCATTAAAAACATAAAACTTCAGGTTATCATCATGCAATCTTAGATCACTTCACCACCCTCAGTTTCATCTTGCTGGCAACTTCCTACAACATGATGCCTACTAATATTGCTGTCATGATGAAATTTCTGGGCTCATTGTTTCTCTTTGTGATTATGACATTTGTGAGTTCATTTCCATATGTATATCTGGCTTCCAAATCATCATGTACACTATACTACAGGAGACATGAGCCTATTCTTTGTAAGATACTTTACAGGGAAAATAAATGAACTCCCACTGAGTGTCCTGTGTAAAAGAGACATAGGGCTGGTCTACACTGGGGGGGGGGGGGTGTCAATGGAAGATATGCAACTTCAGCTACGGGAATAGTGTAGCTGAAGTTGACATATCTTATTTCGACTTACCTCCCGTCCTCACGGCGTGGGATCGATGGCCGCGGCTCCCCCATCGACTCCGCTACCGCCGCTCGCCCTGGTGGAGTTCCGGAGTCGACGGGAGTGCGTTTGGGGATCGATATATCGATTACTACCCGCCAATTCGGTGGGTAGTCTGAACGTACCCATATTTTCACTCATTTTGAAAAATCCTCTTTTCATCTATTTATAATAAGCATGGTTCTCGACTGTTTTCACTAATTGCTTTTTTTTGTTGTCAATTTTAATTTTAGGCAATAAGCAAAGAGATTAGGAGCAAGGGAGATGAAGCAAAGCATAGTTCCTCTACTTAGCTGGGAAGGCGAGCTAATAACAAATGACATCAACAAAGCTGAGGAGTTTAATGCCTATTTTGCTTCAGTCTTCACTGAAAAGGTAAATTCAAATCACAATTAATACTAACAACAATGGGGAAGGAACACAATCCAGAATAGTGAAAGAACATGTTACAGAATATTTAGGTAACTTAGATGTTGGCAGGGCCTGTTGAAATGTAAGGTACTTAGTTTCAGCTATTTCTTTATCTTGGAACCATTGGTAATTATCTCTGAGAACTCAGGGAGGATGGGTGATGTCCCAGTGGACTGGAGAAGGGCATAATATCTG
Organism: Terrapene triunguis; assembly: GCF_002925995.2. Lineage (NCBI taxonomy): Eukaryota > Metazoa > Chordata > Testudines > Emydidae > Terrapene > Terrapene triunguis. Next base: position 2,858,641 of record NW_020664383.1, read on the forward strand.
TCTCTAAAGAAGGAGTGAAGGAAGAAGAGGACCTGGAGAATTATAGACAAGTCAGCTTAACTTTGCTACCTGGAGAGATACTGGCATAGAGGGTTTTTTTGTTTTGTTTTTTAAAATTGACTGCTTAATACATTGAGGGTGTTAGAGTGATAAGTATCAGTCAACCTAGATTTATCAAGAACAAATCCTGTCAAACCAGCCTAACTTCCTTCTTTGACAAGGTTACTGGCCTAGTAGATGGTGGGATGGGGGGAAGCTGTATCCATGACATATCTTGATTTTTAGTAAGGCTTCTGACACACTTCCACATGACAGTTTCATAAGCAAACTAAGGAAATGTGGTTGACTTAAAATTACTATAAGGTGGGTGGTTGAAAGACTGTACGCAGAATAATTATCTATGGCTTATTCTAAAATTGGGGGGTTGTGACAGGCTGTACTCACGTTCATTTTTTTTTTTTTTTACAAAACTATGAAATTTTGTACAAAGTACGTCTTGTGAGGTATCATTTTAAAACTGATAATCTGATGAACATTATTGCCATGGTAAAATGTGTATCAATATGTGGGCATGTAAAGTTATAAGATTCTACTATATAACTTTGATTAAATGGCGGACTTTATATGAACTTGCATTGTCCAGTAAAGAGCTAGGCAGCACAAGCTTCACATTTATGGGGGAAGGTCTGGGATTGGGAGTTTACTGTGTTGCCTTATATGTAATTCATGAGTGGCTGACCAGAGCATTCATGTAATTAATCTGGGAGTGATTTTGCATGCTAGAGGCTGTGTGTGAACTGACCAGGAGTGGTTGTTCGCAAAGCAAAGCAATGTAAAAGGCACCCCAGATTGGAGATTTGAGGAGACACAGTTGTCCGTCTGTCCCGATTCTACCCTGAGGATATATCTAGTGGGGTCACAGGGATGTATCCAGTGGGGTCCTGCAGGAGACTGTCCTGTGTACACTATTAGTCAATTTAATAAATGACTTATATAATGATGTGGAGAGTACACTTATAATATTTGCTGATGACATGCAGCTGATTGGATGTGCAAATACTTTGGAGGATGGGATTATAATTCCAAATCACCTTGACATATTGGAGAATTGGTCTGAAATCAACAAGATGAAATTCAATAAAGACAAGTGCAAAGTATTTCACTTAGAAAGGAAAAATCAAATGCACAACTATAAAATGGGAATAACTTGGCCAGGTAGTGATACTGCTGAAAAGGACCCAGCGGCTCATAGTGGATCACAAATTGAATATGAGTTAACAATGTGATGCAGTTGTGAAAAAAGGCTAATATTCTGGGGCATGTTAACAGGAGTGTCCTATGTAAGACACAGGAAGTAATTATCCTGCTCTACTCAGGAGTGATGAGGTCTCAGCTGGACTGTTGTGTCTATTTCTGGGTACCACATGCAAGGAAAGATGTGGACAAATTGAAGATACTCCGGATGGGGGGAGGAGACTGGACCAGATAAGCTTTCAAATATGTTAAGGGGTATTTATAAAGAGGATAGTAATCAATTGTTCTCCATGTACAAGTAGGGCAAGAAGTAATGGTCTTAATCTTCAGCAAGGGAGATTTAGGTTAAATATTAAGGAAAACTTTTTAACTCTATAAGGATAGCTGAGCACTGGGATAGGCTTTTCCAAGGGAGGTTGTGGAATCCCATCACTGAAGGTTTTGAAGAACAGGTTAGACATACACCTGCCAGGGATGATTTAGATATACTTGGTCTTGCCTCAGTGTGGGAGGATAGACTAGATGACCTCTTGAGGTCCTTCCTAACCCTATATTTCTATGATGCTATGATTTAGCAAAGCCTATAAGTATGTGTTTAACTTTACATGTGTTCATGTGTTTAACTTTAACTTTTCTTTTATCATGAAAGTGCAACTTAAAATGTAGATTTTTTTGTTACATAACTGCACTCAAAAATAAAACAATGTAAAAATTTAGAGCCTACAAGTCCACTCAGTCCTACTTCTTGTTCAGCCAATCGCTAAGACAAACAAGGTATTTACATGCCAGTTATGCTAAATATTCGTATGCCCTTTCATGCTTCGGCCCCCATTCCAGAGGACATGCTTCCATGCTGATGATGCTCGTTAAAAAGATAATACATTAATTAAATTTGTGACTGAACTCATTAGGGGAGAATTGTATGTCTCCTACTCTGTTTTACCCACATTCTGCCATATATTTCATGTTATAGCAGTCTTGGATGATGACCCAGCACATGTTGTTTATTTTAAGAACACTTTCACTGCAGATGTGACAAAACAGAAAGAAGGTACCAATGTGATATTTCTAAAGATAGGTACATCACTCGACCCAAGGTTTAGGAATCTGAAGTGCCTTCCAAAATCTGAGAAGGACGAGGTGTAAAGCATGCTTTCAGAAGTCTTAAAAGAGCAACACTCAGATGTGGAAACTACAGAACTGAACCACCAAAAAAGAAAATCAATCTTTCTGCTGATGGCCTCTGACTCAGATGTTGAAAATGAATATGCATTGGTCTGCACTGCTTTGAATCATTATCGAGCAGAACCCATTATCAGCATGGACGTATGACCTCTGGAATGGTGGTTGAAGCATGAAGGGACATATGAATCTTTAGTGCATCTGGCACATAAATATCTTGCAATGCCGGCTACAACAGTGCCATGCGAATGCCTGTTCTCACAAGAAGCAGGCAGCATTATCTCCTGCAAATGTAAACAAACTTGTTTGTCTTAGCAATTGGCTGAACAAAAATTAGGACTGAGTGGACTTGTAGACTCTAAAGTTTTACATTGTTTTATTTTTGAATGCAAGTTTTTTTTGTACCTAATTCTACATTTGTAAGTTCAACTTTCATGATAAAGAGATTGCACTACAGTACTTGTATTAGGTGAATTTAATACTATTTTTTCTGTTTTTTACAGTGAAAATATTTGTAATAAATAATAAATATAAAGTGAGCACTGTACACTTTGTATTCTGTGTTGTAATTGAAATCAATATATTTGAAAATGTAGAAAATATCCAAAACTATTTAAATAAATGGAATTCTATTTATTAACAGTGCGATTAATCATGATTAATTTTTTAATTGCTTCACAGCCCTAGTAAAAACCTAATGTTATGAGCAGATGAAAGTCAAATAATGCAAAACTGTGTGTACAGAGTAGGGGGAGGGGCTATTTTATAACTGTGGGGTGAAAAATATGAAACAGATTGTCGTAGAAATTTCCATCCATTCCAGCTGAGGAATGAGGAGAGACGGACACAACTAATCAAGCAAGGAGCCCCGGGAGGGGCGATCCGTTTATTTCAATTGCAATTGGGTTCGAGCTCATAAGTCAGCAAGAACCCTGAAAACACTTACACCAAAGCATTATATGCAGTTGACTATGATAATCTATCACTCCATATTTGGCCAAAATTTGCTATCATTACCATACATAGTTAGCAAGCTACATATATCCGCCCCTCTTGTGACCCCTTATTGTTCATCTACTTGCCACCCCCTTGCGTTATTTGCAAACCAAGCAGTTAGTTATCTACAGGACGCAGGCACAGAAAGTTCCACTGTCTGCACGTTTGGAGTTTGGCTACATTTCCTCCCGAAGGAACTTCCTGAGTTAAGACTACCCATAGCTGACACTGCATGTTGCCCTTCTTCTTTCTCCCATGTGTATGTGACAAATTTGCCCCCCTGGCAGTTAAGTAGAATAATTTTATTTCAAGATGAAGTGTCATTTTGGAGGAATTAGATGACTTTATAAAAGTTTTTTATTTGGACATTATTTAAGGCTTATTTTTTATTTATTTCCTTGATCTATCATCTGATTAAAAGTTAACTGCAGTTTTATCGCTATTGTTCCTGCCTGAACTGCACTTTCATTAGCAATGGATTTTAATTACATTTATTACTGCAACGTACAAACAGAATCTATTAATAGATCTCCATCTTCTGCTGATAAAATACCAGTCTCCGGAGGAAAATTTCTTTAGAATAAGTGTATACTAGAGATCTATTGAAAGTTTAAAACTTTCATTTTCTGCAAGGTTTCATTTATCTCTCAATTGAAAGCAGTTATAAATAAGTTATGGTAGAGACATTTGTATTTAGTTGACATTAAAAAGAGAAATGTTGGGCCAAATCCTGTTCTCACTACAGCTAATAGAAAGTTTGCCACTGACTTTCATGGGCATGCTTCTACTCCTGTGGAAGGGATGATGGTTCTACATTTCTGCAGGACTTAATCTCACAATGATAATTATGGCAACACAGCACCTTAGCTCCTGTGCATGTTTGTACTGACAGTCTTCTTAAACCTTCACTCCTTATTCAAGTGACAGTTTGTTTGACTACAATGAGTTTTTTCCCCCTTGAGTAAGAACTAAAACATTGAGCCTAGTATTATCAAACTACAAATCCTTTTAGTAACTTCAGTGCATCTCTTGATGATCAGGACTAGTCACTATTACAACTGCAGAAGACTCAAACTTTCCATGATGACTCGATGATGTACTTCCATTTTCTTGTACCTGTGCTGGTTAAGGAAAGAATATGATCTCTGACACAAAAAAGAACCAATTATTTTGATGGCTGTTGGGCTTTCTTCCCTCATTCAAATGTTAACATTTTGAAATACAAATTATCAAGGTTAACACAAATCCCCAAATGCAAACTTCCACACATAGGGTGTTGGACAGGTTAATTAATGCAAATCAACAAGGGTTGATTGGAAAATAAGATTCTGTCTGTCACAGTTTTAGGGCAACTGCACCTGGTATTCCTCCTTGCTGATCCACCAAGTACAACCAATTTAGGCTTCCAGCTCCCAGCCATCACCTCTCTTGAGAGGAGAGCTGTGCCTCACTCCCTCCTGACCAGGGGATCTTTCAGATCGCACAGACCATCTAAACTATGATATATGCATCCAGCCAAACTGCCAATGAGGCTGGTGTTCACGCTTTGCTTTCTCTCCATCGTCTATGCCCCCAGTTATAAGTCACTGCACAGCTCTTTCTAAACAAGCACATTTTATTCTTAAGGTGAAAGTACTACAGAAAGAATATATTTAAAAACAATAAACATGCATGCTAAAAATATTACCGGTGTTTGCCTCCCGACCCCAGTCTCACAGACTGGTAGGTATTAGTCCTTCACAACCCACAACCATAGTTACAAGTTCATAACTGTCTCACATTCAGAACCAGAACCCCAGCTGGGCAGTTCAGCTGGTTCTTTACACAACTCCAGTCTTTGATCTCCAGTCTCCAGGGTCAGATAATCAGCAGTTCTTAAGGTGTAACTTCAAAAGGCTAAGTTTTGAATAACTAGAGTTGGGGAATTTGCATTAACCTCTCCCTAGGCACTGACCAGGAAATCCACTTGACATTTATTGTTCCAAAAGTCCATGCTTGTCTGACACAATTTTAATAGAGTTCTTTGAATGCCCAGGCCTCACATAACCTCTCTACGGGGAGAGGATATATAAAATTCCAGCCCACAATAATATATAAGCATTTTACTTAATACACTAGAACCCAAAGATAACTAAACTTGATTCAACAATATTTCAGGAAACTGCCATATCTAACTTGATATCTTATTCTGATGAAATTACAAGCTTGGTTGATAAAGGAAATGTTGCTGAGATAACATGTTTAGCTTTCTGTAGGGCATTTGACCTGCTACTGCATGGTGATTTGATTTTTTTTTTTTTTAAGAAACCCTAGAACAATTTGATAAGCCTCAAAAAGTAATTGTGAATGGGAAATCATCAAGTGGGTGTATTTCCAGTGGGATCCTGCAGGGGTTTGTTCTTTCCACTATGCTATTTAACGCTCATTGGCAACCTAGAAGACAACATAAAATCATCACTGATAAAGTTTGCAGATGACTCAAAAATTGTGGGAGTGGTAAATAACGAAGAGGACGGATCACTAAACACAGTGATGTGGATCACATGCTGAACTGGGTGCAAGCAAACTACTGTATACAGTTTTTAATACAGTTAAATGTATACATCTAGGAACAAAGAGACTCTATGCTGGGAAGCAATGACTTTGGGGAAAAAATGGTGGGGATCATAATGGATAATCAGCTGAACATAAGCTACCAGTCTGATGCTGTGGCCAAAATTGCTAATGCAATCTGGGGATGCATAAACAGGGGAATCTCCAGGAGGCATAGATATATTTGACACTGGTATGACCATGGCTGGAATACTGTCTCCTGTTCTAGTTCCAACAATTCAAGAGAGATGTTGATTATATTGGAGAGGGTTCAATGAAAAGCCAAGAGAATGATTCAAGGATTAGAAAACATGCTTTAAGGCCAAGAAACTCAATCTACTTAGCTTAAGAAAGAGAAGGTTAAGGGGCAACTTTATTTAGTCTATAGTCTATTGTGACAAAGTTCCTCCTCAGCCTTGGTGGGTCCTGCGCTTACTGGCAGATTTGCTCACCACAGAGATTCACAGCAGCCCTCAGTTTGGCCACTTTTGCTAGTGGCTCAAACCTGATGTTCACTCAGCTAACCTCATCACTGGCCAGCATGGGGAAAAGGAAAGAGAACAATCCCCACAGTCTCTGCTGGTCCACCTAGTGGGTCAGGGGACAGGTTAAGGACCTTCCCCTCTGGTGGTACCCACAGTCCAGGTCAACTCCTCCTGTATCCAATAGGGAATTTGTGGGATGTGGGGAACCCGGGCCCGCGCTCTACTCTGGGTTCCAGCCCAGGGCCCTGTGGATCACAGCTGTCTACAGTGTTTCATGTAACACCTGTGTGACAGCTACAACTCCCTGGGCTACTTCCCCATGGCCTCCTCCCAACACCTTCTGTATCCTCACCACAGGACCTTCCTCCTGATGCCAGATAGCGTTTGTACTCCTCAGTCCTCCAGCAGCACACCCTCTCACTCTCAGCTCCTTGCGTGCCCCTCACTGATTGAAGTGAGGTCTCTTTTAAACCAGGTGCCCTGATTAGCCTGTCTGTCTTAATTGATTCTAGCAAGTTCCTGATTGTTCTGGAACTGCCCCTGTTATCTTACCCAGGGAAAAGGGACCTGCTTAACCTGAGGCTAATATATCTGCTTTCTATCACTCTCCTGTAGCCATCTGGCCCGACCCTGTCACAGTATCTACATGGGAACAAATATTTAATAATGGATTCTTCAGTGTAGCAGAGAAAGTTATAACCTAATCCAATGGCTGGAAGTTGAAGACAGACCAATTCAGATTAGAAATAAGGCATAAACTTTCGACAGTGAGGGCAATTACCCATTGGAACAATTTACCTGAGGTCATGATGGATTGTCAATCACTGACAATTTTCAAATCAAGATAAGCTCAAGGGATTATTTTAGGGCAGTTCTGTGGCTCGTTATACAAGAGGTCTGACTAGATCAGGGATCGGCAACCTTTGGCATGCAGCCCGCCAGGGTAAGCCCCCTGGCAGGCTGGGCTGGTTTGTTTACCTGCTGCATCCGCAGGTTCGGCCGATCGCGGCTCCCACTGGCCACGGTTCGCCGCTCCAGGCCAATGTGGGCTGCGGGAAGTGATGGACAGCACATCCCTTGGCCCGCACCGCTTCCTGCAGCCCCCATTGGCCTGGAGCGGTGAACTATGGCCAGTGGAAGCTGCGATCAGCTGAACCTGCGGATGCGGCAGGTAAACAAACCGGCCCGGCCCGCCAGGGGGTTTACCCTGGTGGTCCACATGTCAAACGTTGCCGATGCCTGGACTAGATGATCACAGTTGTCCCTTCTAGCCATGGAATCCTTAGATCTACATTTCATAGCCTGTGCAATTATTTCTGTAGGCACAAGAGCCTCATTATTTAAAAGTGGAATGCAAATTCTAAACTTTATTAGCAAACACCCTGTAATGTTCACACAAATGAACAGTTTCCCCTGGCTATATTATTGTATTCCCCCCCCCCGCCATCTCTCTGCAAGCAGTACCAGATATCTGGGAGTTTGCTGGTTGGCTCGCTGATAAAGGAGGAATCGGTGATGAAGTGTTGGTATATTATAAGTGTAACTTGTTTTACTGACACACACCATTCCTCGAACACAGGTTGTCAGAAACAGTTTGCAGGGCAATAATTTCTTCCAGGAATCTGATCCCAACATCAACGGCCAGTTCCCAGCAACAATTCTTTCCTAAAACTCTACTCTAAGCCCAGGTCTACACTAGCAGGGGGGTTGACCTAAGATACGCAACTTCAGCTTCACGAATAGCGTAGCTGAAGTCGGAGTATCTTAGGTTGACTTACCTGACTGTGGCGAGTTGACCAGCGAGGTTGACCGGATGGCGGCGAGTTGACCGCTGCCGCTCCCCTGTCGACTCCGCTTCTGCTTCAGTCTCTCGCGAGCTGGAGTTCCGGAGTCGATGGGGAGCGCGATTGGGGATCAATTTTATCGTGTCTACACTAGACGCGATAAATCAACCCCCGATAGGTCAATCTTAAGTAAAGACCAATGCAAAGTGCCAACTCTCTTGCTGCTCATGCAGTTCCTTTAGCTTCCTCCCACCCAGATCCTTGCATAATCCAAAATTTACAGCAAACAACATGTCTTCCCAAGACTGAACATATCCTCAGATGCAGGGTTGGTGCAAGGATATTTTGTGCCCTAGGCGAAACTTCCACCTTGCACTCCCCCCCCCGCCCTCCCCCGTGAGCATTGCTTATTATAAACTTTCAAAAATGAATACTGCATAATGTGGCATTGTTCATTAGAATTAATACATGTTCAGCTTAAAAATTTATTAATTTCATTATTTAGTCTACATATTTAATGAAAATAAATGGCCTTGGGTCTCCTGCACGTGGCTGGAGTCCCTCCTGCCCCCTGTTTTGGGGATCAGAGCACAGGAGCTGGAAGTCGGGATCTGGCTTCTATTCTCCACCCTGGCACCAACTCACTGGATGACTTCAGGCAAGTTACTTCCCCGTTCTGGGCTTCAGCTCCCCCCAGCGCTAAGGTGTGAAATGGTTCCTTGCTCCTGGGCTGGAAAGTACAATGCAGGCAGGAGGGGGTATCTGAAGGCCTGTCTTCCCCACACAGGTGTGAGGCGAGGACAGAGTTCCTGACTCTGTCATGACCGTCCTGTTTGCTTTACTCTGCCCCACGCCAATCGCTGCTGAAGCCCCTTACTCAGAGAGCTCTGGCTTAGGGCAGAGGCGTCACTGTCATTCTGGGCCTGATTTTCAGAGATACTGAGCACCTGTGGTTCCCCCGATGTCTGTGGGAACTCCAGGGTTCTCAGTACTTCTGAAACTCAGGGCAATTTATTTCGAATGCTGGGCCAGGACTGAGCCTGCAAACGCAGGTCCATATACACCCCTCAATCCACAGCAGATCTCCCATCAATAACAATACAAGCAATCAAGAGAATGATGAGGAGCAGTTGGCCCAATCCTGGGAGTGGGGAGGATATGGCCCTAATGTGGTCACTAAACTTCTACCTAGTAAAGTTACTGGTGTATCTGCTGTCATTCAGTGGGAGAACAAAAATCTCTTGGGTGCTGCAGCCTGCCAAGGGTTCAGCTGCACTTAACCTGAGATGCTCGCACACTTGCAGTGGTTGTGCACCATGCAACTGCTCACCCATGTTACATGAAACTCTGACTCTGATGGTGTCATAATTAGACTTAACAGTTACTGCCACATTTCCTAGAGCTGTTGTCCCAGGCTGGCTGCAGACTCAGGCAGACAGAACTGTGTCGGCTAGACGCTCATCACCTTTGGAAGATTTTCCTTGTAGCCATAAGGGCTCAAGACAGCCGTGTTTCTTCACTGAAAACTTGAAGTGTGCTGCCTCTGAATCCCAGATTAATACCTTGTATGGGCAGGTGCAGAGCTCAGGGCTTGAAGGCCTCTGGTCTAATGGTCTGAGTCAGCGCAGAACTCGGAGCCTCGATCTCCTGTGTTCAAAGCAGGACTCTGACAATGACTCCCCGGGTGACCTTGGGCAAGTCACATCCCTGTTCTCTGCCTCAGTTTCCCCCAAAATGGGGCTCTATTTACCTGCTCCACAGGGCTGCAGGGATGGATGGGGATGAAGCCTGGGAAGGTGGCACATGCTGAGGACAGTTACACTTTTTCAGCTCTTTAACCCTGTATCCTCTTGCAGGGCCATGATCCACCCCCGCAGGTGGACCGGTGGCCACGGTCTCCTCTTCCTTTCCCGCCCCCACCCTCGTCCCCTCTCCCACCGCTGCGTTGCTGTCAATAGGGCCAGTTGCAGGTGGGCTGATGTCACCCGCTCCAATCTGCAGCCTGCAGCCCTTGGTCAGCAGCTGCTGCTGTGGCAGGGGATCCGGGACTGCCAGAGCCGGAGGGAGTGGGCTAGGGAGCAATGTGGCAACCCGTGGGCTCAGGGAGGAGTCGGCTCCAGGCTGGCAGGGGGGGAGCGGGCGGGCAGTGATGTGGGGCACAGCGGAGAGAGGCAGCGGGGCTCGCGGTTGCAGAGGATGCCCGCAGAGGTAGGTGCTAACGCGGCTGCGCGTGGTCCATCCCCCCCTCCCCGGGAGCAATAGTGTAAAAAAAAATTGGAGGGCACCACTTTTTGGCGCCTCCAAATCTTGACGCCGTGGTTACACCGGCCCTGCTCAGATGATACTAAAAGAAATTGACACCTCTAAAGAAGAAACTGCTGCATTCACTTTCTTTTCTGCATTTCCCAGGATTCTGTTTTGTTTGCTGGATGACTAGATTGAGAGCAGGATCGTGCATGGTGATGAGGATTTAGAACTCCCATTGACTTCAATAGGAAGGACACATGCTCAGCATCTTGCAATTTGGGACAGTAGTTATCACTGTACATGGTAGATCAAGTACTCATAACATCAGTGTTCACTTGTGATTATCTGCAGTATCTCAGACATTTATGAAGTAATAGTTCCATGTACTTAGAATAGGACATACTTCAGGATCTCAGACTACATTTTGTAGTAACTGCTAGCAAGCGCTGAGATTAATGGTAACAGTCTGAGAGTGTCTGGCTCCCCCTCTTCTTCTCCTCCCAGCCCGCCCCCCCACCTCCAGCCCCCGCTCAGCACGTGTTGGTGAGATCCATGTGATAAAGTGTATTTATTTATCATGATGTTTTGACTGTCTCAATGGTATTCTATCCAGTAATTAATTTTCATTGTAATTTATAGGATAAGTTAATTTATCATGTACCTTTGAGTACTCTACCTGCCCTCTGCCCACTAATCTGGGACTGATTCTGACATTCTAAAGCCCTGAGCAGACTCTCACCGCTGCTATAAAATAAAAATTAACTTCCTTGACAAATGTTTATTCTTTCGCATTCAAAATCTGGAAATATTACACTGGCTTGAGGCCCAAGATAGGCAAAAGTCAGTCCTGGGACAGAGACAACTTTTGCATAGATGAATGTTGTGTTAATATCTGATAGCTTGTGACTTTGCAGGACTAAAAACAATATCTTTCTATGACTGGGAAAGGGAGATTCTCAGTGAGAGACACAGCAGTAGATTCCAATGCTAGTAGGTATGACATCAGACTTTGAAAACATTGAGATTTTTATGTACAAGAACAACGAGGAGTCCGGTGGCACCTTCAAGACTAACAGATTTATTTGGGCATAAGCTTTCTTGGGTAAAAACCCCACTTCTTCAAATGCTTATGCCCAAATAAATCTGTTAGTCTTTAAAGGGCCACCAGACTCCTCATTGTTTTTGTGGATACAGACTAACACAACCACCCCTCTGATACTTCTGTTCAAGAGTTTGCTACAAATATTACTTTTAATTTTTCTTTCACTCTGAGTCCTCTTCAGCTAAACTCCATGGTAACCAAATAGAGCTGGGTGGGAAATGTTTTTTCCATCCTATGAATATTGAGTTCAAATTCTTTTCCTGGTCTGAACTGGGATGATAAGTCAAAAATAACTATAAACTGAGAAACTGATTTATTTTTCATTTCAGGACAACCTAAACTTTTCATTTTGATTGCAAAATGTTTTGTCAATTTTTACTTAATTTAAATTCTCCAGCAATTTTATTTTTTGAAAACGTTGAAAAGTTTATTTTTAATAACTTGAAAACTTTTTGTTCAACTTTTCTTTTTCCACATTGGGAATTTTGTTGAACCTGACCTTGTTTTGCAGTTTTGGTTTGGATAGAACGCAATCGTCTCACCATATATATATATATGTATAATTTCCAGTCAGCTCTATAGCCAAAGTATCTGGTTTTATGGATAGAGGGACACAATATATAGTATCTGTCACCTGTCATGTGTGTGAAATCAGTGGGACTCCTTGGATGATTAAAGTGAGGCATGTGCATATTTGCAAGACTGGGACTTAAGAAAGAATCCTCTTAAAAATCTCAAATGAGAAGTGAAAAATGTATGAATGAAAAATGTAAGAATGAAATACTGGAATATCTCTACATGTCTTCAAATTTTATGGGCACTCTTTGAAATGAAATGTGTTGCTAGTATCTGAACTTTATGGATTAGTATTGTTATGAACAACCACATCAATCAAGAAGCTGACAATGTAGATAAAGTAGGCAGTGGTGGGGAAATGATACGGACTGACGTTTGAGGAACATTAAGAAAAAAGATAGTTCTCAACTGTCAGCAAACTATGAAAATGTGTGCTTGAGGTGGAACAGGCATATGCTGATATGACAAATTGTGAATGCAATGCAATTTCAATGCATTGAAAATGTAACACTATGATAGGATAAGTGCATGTATGTGAGATAGGTGTGGGGCTGGGAGCGAAACACATTAAATATCAATGAGTTAGCAAATTTCTTTTACTTGAATTGCTTTCTAAAATCCCAACAACTAGGTAATTGCATGGAATGTGCATTTAATGATCTGGTTAACTTTCACATTTTCCAGTTCTCTGATGTAAAGAGAGACACCTAAAGTCTTGATGAATCAAAATGAATGACTATGTTGAGTGAATTATAATGGAATGCTTCATATGCACATTGTTCACTGAATTGTCCAAAGTTTCCTAGGTCAGAGAGGAAAATCTTTTTAACGTGTCTCCGCTGAGTGGTAGTGCATGATAGGAAAAGCATTAGCGGATATGCTTGAACTAAATACTTGTGTTTTTATATCTATATGTATCCTTGAATACAAACATGCTGATTCATTAGAACTCCAATTCTACTCCTCTCCCCCTCCCCCACATGAATTGAATACCAATATTTTTGGACTTTAACATTTTGAAGTGACCTTCTTGTTAATAAACTAAACATTATTAGGATGACTTTGGGTGGGGTGTCCACCAACTGACAGTAACTATGGCTTCAGAAAGTACCAGTCACCAAGGAGCCCTCAGTTTCGCTCTGGTAACTGCTCATTATAAGAGATGGAAGTGTTTGTGTGTGAGTGTGGGGAAGGGGATAAAGCCATTTTTCCTTAATAGTTGTTTTAAACTTGCGCTGCATTTTGAAATCTACTGACTTCATGTGTGAGTTTGGGTTTTTTTTTTTGAATAGTGTAATAAAGAATTCTGTTTTGCTGATAATAGCTGAAGCTACTGTGCTTCTTGAGATGCCCTAAATGATTGCTGCCTAAGTGTAAATGGCTACCTCCTGGATAGTGGCTACCACATGGCTGTCTTTCCTCTCTCCTTCTGCTTTCTCATACCTACCCCATCATCAGACTTTGGATCCAGACCTCCAATACGTAGCCTGTCAATTCTCATCAGTAACAACCGGTTGATGCGTGGATATAAATGAATAAATAAATGGCCTTTAACAAATTTTAAATATATCTTTATGCCAAACATAGGCCATTGCAGACACTAGTCTCCTAATTTGTTGGAGTTCTCATCATACTTTGTTATTGAATGTCACTGCAGTCATCCTACTGAATGTGTTTTCCAGAGTTCCCATCTCCTCATATTCTTAAATTACATGTTAATAGACCTTAGTGTAACTCTGTGGTTATATTTTCTCTAGTATGAGTTTTTGTGAGTGCAAGATGCCAAAATGTGAGGGATGTGGGGAAATTCAATAAATGAGATTCTGAACCAATCACATAGGAGCTGATGGTCCACAAAGATCACCACCAACTATCTCACGTGCTCTTGCTTTCTCTACAATTTGGTGCACAACTGATGGTCACAATCCTATTTTAGAATCAGCTGGCACAAACCTCTGAGTCTGCCCAATGTCAGATTGGTTTTAGTGGGATGCTGAATGGGCCCAGGAGTTCACATTTTCCCCTGACACAGGGTCAGGACCTATATTTTTATATTGGAAAGGAATGATACCTAAACACATAGGCATATATCTATAGCTACGTAGACTTCAAAATAGTAAAGCTAAAGAATCATATTGTTTCATTAGAAATTAGAGCAGAGTTGGCAAAACAGCACTCATCCCACTTACGTTGGGAACAGGGCCGGCTCCAGGCACCAGCATTCCAAGCAGGTGCTTGGGGCGGCAATCTGCAAGGGGTGGCAGTCCGTGTGTTCTTGCCACCCCAAGCAGCGTGCTGAATTGCCACTGTGGATGGCGGGGGCAGTCCGTGTGCCGTTAGGACGGCATGCGTGTTTCCGCGGCGGTGACAATTCGGCGGCAGCTTCTATGTTTGGCTGCCCACGGCGGCAATTCAGCAGCTTCTGTCTTCCGGCTGAAGACAGAAGCTGCCGCCGAATTGTCGCCGCCGCGGAAACGCGCGTGCCGCCCTAACGGCATACGGACTGCCCCCGCCGTCCGTGGCGGCAATTCGGAGCGCTGCTTGGGGCGACAAAAACAGTAGAGCCGGCCCTGGTTGGGAAGCAGCCTACTAAAAAACTAATAAAAATAAAGGGGAGGGGTCTTCTTGTAGTTTTAAGAGAACAAGATCCTAAGATGACATCCTCATCCTCCAGGGTTCAGAATATCAACGCAGAAAAGAAAAACGCTAGATAAGTCAAATTGATCCTACACCAACATTTGAAATGTCAACAAAATTCTCAAAATATTGGTGTGATTCTTTCAGTTTAATATTTCTCAGAACCCTGTTCAATACCTCTGGTCAGAACTTTCAAATCAACTAGAAAAACCCATGCATATTTTTAGAGTTAGTTACTCTTCTTTCTGTCTTGACACTCCCATCTGGAGGAAACTCATTCTCCTTAATTTTGTGTGGTAAGCCTCACTAATTGAATCACAACTCATTGTTTCTAACACATTTTCCACTTAAGAGAGTCAAGGTCTCAGTTGCTCTTGAGTGATTCAAGCTAATCATAATTCTGGACTCTACTGATGCATCCAGAAAGGCAAAGTTCTAAAGATGATTTGAGCTATTGAGTTCCCTGGTTTGCTTGTAGGAGAACTGGCTCGCTGCATTTTCATTACATTTGGGCATAAATAATATTTTATTTTTAAGTTTTATGTCAAGAATGTATAGAGCATGTGGATGGGTGCCTTTTTTTTTTTTGAAAGCATGCATATAAGTATAATGACATTAAAGAAAGACATCATACTCCAATGAAGGTAATAGCAGGAATAAGTCTCAAAAGATTCACATCCCCAAAGAAAGAACACTTTCTTTACAAATCACTCAACCAATACATCCAAATCAGCTTAGTACTTTGAATTCCGTACCACTGTAGTACTCACTGTGCATTGTTATTATTCTGAACAGAAAAACAAAATGTCTTAGAGATATCGAGTGAAAAGTGGTAAGACAAAAGGACACAGACGTTGGGTACAGAATACAATCAGTGTCATGTACAGTGCACATCATTTCTGTATAGCTCACTTGCCTAGCCAGTTCCAGTCACTACATTATATCACTTAAATCCTATGTTTCAGTGATTTAAAGGCACCTGCCAACTTCTTAACCTTGGCAATTAATTTTTCTCTAGACTTTACATCCTAGAAAATAAATAACTAATCCTGTAACTGGGTCTGTAATTTTTCTGGATAAAAAATCAAGGCCTCTGTCCCCGTGAAGGCTTCTCTCAATGGTAGCAACATAGTCATGATGCTTAGTTTGGGCCATATGGCTGATATCTGGAAAACAGAGCTACAGTAGTACTATGGCTAGATGAGAAGATAGAAAGTGAATAGTGAAGGGCCATAATAGGAATGGTGTATTTATGCTATTCCTGCACAAATGGTGATATGCAAATAGCCAATCTCTCTCCTGTCCGTTATTTCTTTTTGGAGTGGGGTATGAGGTGGATTGTCATATTGTCTCTTTGCATCTCTAAAATAACTTGCATCTCTTACATAAATCATCCCTCACACTAATGCTGACTATCGTTAGGAAGACTGATGAAAAGCAGGACACCAATGATCACAATGAACTATATTAATGGCTGCTGTTATAATTTTGTTCACTGATCTGTTTAGAAATTTGAACTGACCCCATCATTAAGTTCTCTGATGCTCATGAGCTTGGAGATAATGATAGGTTGTTGGAATTAATTTTTTTAGATGAACCTAGGTCTGTTATAATACAAAGCCCAAGTTAGTTCTCCTCAATCCCTACTTCTACTACCAAAACAATGGCCTAATTTTCAAAAGTGTGGAGCAACAACTGCTCCCATTGACTTTAGTGGGGATTTGAAGGTCAGGCCACTTATTTAGGAGCCTAAATTTTGGGCGCCTAATTTTTAGGCACCCATTCTTGAAAACATTCGCTTTAGCTATAATGATTTTCTACCCATGCCAATATGCTACACACAGTAAAGAGAGTACTGATGTGGCCCAGAAGTGCCTTAAGAATGAAACCTATGGAAGTCAAACTTGCAGAAATTAAAGCACAGCTAAACCACTTAATATCTATACTGGATAATATTGATTTTAACTCCAGGACATAGCTGAGGTAACAATATATATGGGGTGGTTCTTCTTTTATTCAAAATCCAAGAGCCATATTCTGTTCTTATTATACCTCTGCATCCTTTTGACTTCAGTGGGGTGCCATGTGTGGGATGGCACAATTTAGCCCAAAAGATATGGGGTGACACCAGTGTACCTAAGAACAAAAACCCATTGTTTTTGTTGGAAAACAAAGCGTCTATTCCAAGAGAGCTAGAAGCATAAAAATCCCAAAGTACTAGAAAGCCAATTACATCCCCCCTTACTTGGCCAGACCCCTACCCTTTCCCACATTACCATTTGAATCTTAACAAGTTTCAGTATGATCCAGTCATCAGTCATTCAACTTTAAATGTCTGGGAAGCATGGGGACAATGTGAAGAAAGCTTCAGTATATTCCTGAAACAGTAATACAAGTGGCCTGGAAGTGAGAACTCTAGTTACACATTCCAGTAAGAAACCAAAAGATAAAATTGTGCAAGCGATGTAAAAGGCAGTACTGGGAAACCCATCTGTAGTCCTTCCTGTGAAAAGCAATTATATCGTTATGCATCATTATAATGGCCTGACAGCACCTTTTAACCAAACCAGCAATAATGAAACATGCTAATTTATCATTGTCTCTAACAATTTTCCACAGCTGAGGCAAGGTAATGAACAACTATAATCTCAAGAGAAGGAAGTAGCAGTAGCTACTTGAACTTCTCATTTCACCTAGACATAGGACATGTCTACACTACAGCCCTAAGCTGACCTACATTAGGTTGGCTTACAGCCAACACAGTAATTACTGCGGTAGCTGATGTCCACATTATCCTTCTCCTGTTGGTGGTGTGTGTCCTCACCAGGAGCACTTCCACCAACTGAAGAGGAGTGTGTGTGTGGGGAGCAGGGCAGGCTCCAGCATTTCTGCCGCCCCAAGCAAAAAAAAAAAAAAAAGCCGCGACCGGTGGCGGCAATTGGGGGGGAAAAAAAGCCGCGATCGGCGGCGGCAGTTCGGTGGCAGGTCCTTCGCTCCTAGAGGGAGTGAGGGATCTGCCGCCCCCGAATTGCCGCACATGCTGCACATCTCCCTTGGCTGCCCCAAGCCCCTGCTTGTTAAGCTGGTGCCTGGAGCTGGCCCTGGTGGGGAGGGGACAGAGGGCTGAGTGCTACGACTCTCAGCTCCGCACAGCTCCCAGCTGGGAGTCTAGTTCCCCTTCCTCCCCCCCCCCCCGGGCTTTTCTCACCTCCCTGCGCCTGGCCAAGAGTCAGGGGGGGCAGCCAGCTGGGCTTCTCGCCTTCCTGAGCAGGGAGTCGGGGGAATCGGGGCGGCTGGACTCTAGCTGCCCGTCTATCTTGTCAGCATGGAGCCATGAAATTGGCAAGACAGCCAACAACCTATGTAAGTAACACAGTGTCTGCACAGGCACTGCTTCGCCCTAAACTACACCAACATAAGCCCTATGCCTCTCGTGGAAGTGGAGTCATTATGATGCTGTAGTCAGGCACTTACATCGGTGGGACAAGGCTGTAGTATGTACACTGACATTATTAGGTCATGTAAGCTTCCTTTTGAGCTGACTGTGTAGTGTAGCCAGTCAGCTGTTTGTAAGCCAGGTTAATCTGAATGTAACACGTAGGGTTTGTGTACATGGCAAGTGACTGTACAGTAAGCCAGGCTATGAATCTACAGCACACCAGCTTGCCATGTAGCAAGGTCAGGTGTAGACACAGCTACTGCATACTGAAAGGTCTGAAGTGTATCTTAACATACTGCTTTTCCAAGTAGTACACCAGGCTGTACTCTTGGACTTTCAGCGCACTGTAATAGTGTCCACATGAGATATTGCTACGTGCCAAGATGGTGAGCTGTAGATTCACTCTGTGACTTGTCATGTAGATAAGCCCTAGGTGTTCACAATATGACTCCTTTCCATGTAACCACAGGGGTACAGATCTTCAGCTAGTGCAAACTGACATAGCTCTACTGAAGTCAAGAGCTCTCCTGATTTTAAAGCAGCTCTGGGCCAGGGAATTCTAAAGGTGTCCCTGACTAATGAACATTATATATATATATATATATTTGGTAAATTCTTAAACTAATCAGACTGCAATAGTTGAACGTATGGTGTGAATTCCTGAAAGGGCATCTGTGGGACAACTTTTCAGTCACAAGCCTTGAGGCCAGTTCTTGACTTTGGAGAGCAGGGCTAGCAGAGAAGAGACACAACTTCTGTGAGATTTGCACTTAAAAGAATTAGGCAAGAAGCCAGGCAAACAGACATTGCATGAGGAGGTACATTTCTTTAAGGTCAGGGGTAACACAAGGATTTCACTTTCCCTGGTAGGTGGAAATTAGGAATGTTATCAAAGATGATGTTAGCTTATAGGGAGGTGAAAGAGCAATTCACTGCCCTTTCCAACATTCTCTAACAATCATAGATCAATTACATCATTTGTTGTAAAAACCTCTGCTCTTTCAAGTAGTTGTTAGGACACTAATCATTTAAATTTAATTGTAACTTGTTTGAATTTGAGTAGCGTGTGAGTCTTCAATTGGAAACAGCACAGAGAACAATGCATAAATGCTGAGGACTTTAAAAGAATCATTTTAATTCTATTAGCATATTTTACATCAAGGCCACTTGTTAAGATTGAGGCAATCAGCATATACAGCTTTTAAAGCGGATGATATAAGGACAGGCTGATCAGACATAAGAATTCAGATCAACAAGTTGAAATGTTTTGCATAAAACTGTCCAAACAAATCAGCAACAACAAAAGCTACAGAATGGCTGCAGAGCTTGACGTCGTGCAAATCAGCGGCACTTTTTGGCACTTGAGGCACGACTACACTAAAGAGTTTACAACGGCGCAGCTGCATCAGTGCAGCTGCACTGCTGTAAGCTCTCTAATGTAGTCGCTCTAACCCGACACGCTAGAGCTCTCCCATCGGCTTACTTACTCCAGCCCCAACAAGCAGCAGTAGCTATGTCAGCAGGAGAAGCTCTCCCACCGACATAGTGCTGTCCACTCATCAGAACATAAGAACGGCCGTACTGGGTCAGACCAAAGGTCCATCCAGCCCAGCATTCCCCAGAGGAAGTGAACCTAACAGGTAATGATCAAGTGATCTCTCTCCTGCCATCAGGGCCGGCTCCAGGCACCAGCGCAGGAAGCAGGTGCCTGGGGCGGCCAATGGGAAGGGGCGGCACGTCCGGGTCTTTGGCGGCAATTCGGCGGTGGGTCCCTCAGTCCCTCTCAGAGGGAAGGACCCGCCGCCGAATTGCCGCCGAGGAATGAAGCGGTGCGGTTGAGCTGCCGCCTAAGTGCCACCGATCGCAGCTTTTTTTTCCCCCCCCTTCACCGCTTGGGGCGGCAAAAAAGCCTGAGCTGGCCCTGCCTGCCATCCATCTCCACCTTCTGACAAACAGAGGCTAGGGACACTCCAGCACTTATGTTGATGTAACTTACATTGCTCGTGGGTGGTGGTTTATTCACACCCCTGAACAACATAAAATATGCCGACATAAGCAGCAGTGTAGACATAGCCTGTAGGGAAAGCTTCAATGCTGTTTGACAAACCTGTATTAATTTCAGCACTGTACACTCCAGGAAAACAGGGTTTGCTATACTGGACCAGATCAGTACTCCAACTAATCTCTCATTGTTCTCTGATGGTGTCCGATACCAAATGCAACAGAGAAAGGTGTTGAAGGTTGGGGAGATACCTATGCACTTTAAATAAAGTTAAATTGGATTTTTTCTTAATCTCACAACATCAAAATCACTTGTATCTTTTACCTAGGTTTCATTTTTTGTGACTCCCATCCCTACCTCCTCTGCAGCATGGGGCGCAGATTACTTGCTAGGATCCTCTGGATATTTCTCATTTAATTATGCTCCTGCCATTGCAGAAGCTTTGGATATTGGTGCACCTCAGTCCCTCCTATTCTCTGCCTCTGGTGTTTAAGTTTCCGAAGGGCTGTAATACTTTGGTCTAATTCTGATTGTTGGCTTGGTGTGGGGGGAGTAGGGTGGTTTTTAGTGGCCTGTGAAACATATGTGGTCAGACTTGATGATCTGGCAGTTCCTTATGGCCCTGAACGATGACTCTGACATTATGACTTATACTGGTTTAAAAAAAAACACCTTCGCATGCTTCATCTTTTGAGACATCACATCAACTTGGGAACCATAGTTCAACATAGAGTTGCCAAGCAGGAGTCAGATGGTAATTTTTTTATTACATGGTTTTGCATAATTTAAATATTTTACACATGCACTACGTTAACATTTTAAACTCTGCTGTGAACAAAATAAAATTGCTGTTGCCTATATGGAACCACTATGTTGCAGCAAAACTCCCTGTTTGATCTGATGTCACCAGTATAGAATATATTGAGCTGTATGATCTAACATGAGAGCTGGTCTCTGCTGTCTCAGAAACCTGAGATAACCAATCCAAATGTACTCCAACCTTCTTGAATGTATGGTATCCTTAGCTAATCAATGAACCTGAATAAATACCATGTAACTTCAGTCAAATGCAAAACTCCACCTACCCAGTTCAAAACTGCACTATGAAAAGCTCCAATAAAAATTTTCACTAGCAGTGACAGAATGAATGCAAACTTAAACCCTAATTCAGTAAGGTACTTAGCTCATGAGTAGTCCCTTTTGAAATCAGTGAAAATACTCTCACTCTCATGCTTAAAGTTACAAACATGCTTTTGCTCCCTGCTAAATCAGGGTCTGAGTGCTTAACTTAAATGGAATTTTCATTGATGAAAATACTTCATGTGCTCTCACTATTTCACTGTGGGTAAAAATTTCAATGGTGTGCCTTAGTGCATTTTTGAGCTTCTGCTTTTTCGCAGGTGCTCCTTAAACTTGAAAAAGATCAGCTTTCAAACAGTCTGCAAGCAATGCCTCTCAACCACATCATCTTATAACATTTGAAAATGTAACAAGATTCCTAGTAAAATAAATGTGACAGGTTGGATCACAGAAACCCCCTGGGAGCTGCCACCTGATGTGCCAAGACTACCTCTGCTCCTGTTTTCCCTGCCAGCTCAGGACTCCAGCACCCTGGATACAAGAGCGGTACATTTATACAAATAGGATGATCACACTCAGTAGATTATAAGCTTTGTAATGATACCTTACAAGAGACCTTTTGCATGGAGCATATTCCAGTTACATTGTATTCACTCATTACCATATTTTTATAAAACCATATAGACTGGACAACATCACAATAAGGTACAATGCTGCTGAGGGCTAATTTAAAGATGCTTAGGGTGACCATATTTCCCAAAGGGAAAACTGGACGCTGCGTGGGGCTAACCCAAGACTGCTCCTTCCCCCACAAAGCTAGACTGAGCTACTCGCACGAGCCCTCCTCCTGCCACGCGGGGCTGGCCTGAGATGCTCACCCAAGTCCTGCCTCCTCATCACCACATGGGGCTGGCGTCACTGCTCGCTCAAGCCCTTCCTGCCCCCTCCTGAGCCCTGCCTCCCCAACAGTGTGGGGCTGGCATTGCTGCTCGCCCCACTGCAAGTTCCTCCCCAATCCACATTTTTGACACAAGTGAGCATTTGTCCAGTTTGCTCTTGCCAACCGATCAAGTTGGCAAGAGTAAACGGGATAAATGACCACTTTTGCAAAAAATGTAGGGATGGCCAGGACAGGGCTTACAAAAGGGACTGTCCCAGGCAAAATAGGAACCCTAAAGATGCTACAGATGTAATTATTCCAATAAAAAAACCCTTCTTTTCTCTCTTAAAACAACACTGTGTGTATTTTCCCCTTCCATCTTGAAAGTTAGAATCTATTAAGACAACCAGAAAGAAAATACAAATGGAGCTAGAGATTGCATTCAACTGAATACAGAATATTGTACTGCTCAATTCCTATTTGTATTGGAAGTTGCAGAACACAGGTGTTGAAACAGGAAAAAATATCTTTCACAACTTTAGCATCTGGCTTCTTGGAAGACTCTAGAGGTAGATATGCTGACAATTTTGGACGGGAGTTATCTCTGGACTTGTCAAGTGACTACAAATTTGTCTGTTCTGTTTTGCAAAAGTCCGTTTTCCTTTCTCAAGGAATGTAAGCATATCCTGAAAAGAATGTTCTGCAAAGTCCCTCAGGATAGCTACTGTATATGGCAGGCCAGCTGTCTTAAAAAAAGACTAATTTTTCCAAATCCACTCCTATTATTGTTTTCTGTGGATATCTCTGCCTTTGCCTTAGAACCTACCATGTATTCTTCCATGTCCCTTTTGAGCTCTTTCGAGGATAATGTAAAACAAGGATCTCAATGAAGCTGAATATAATGGCAATCTTATGATGAGTCTCGGACTATAGTGGGAAACATTTAATGAATTCTCTCATTTCACCCATGAGGCATCATCCATGTTCACACCTCATTAAAATTCTCATTCTTTCCCCCCCAAGCTACTTATTTAAGTATTTGTATGTCCTCAATGGCCAGAGTATCTGAGTGATGATTTGGGGGGGAGGGAAGTGAAGAATCATTAGTGTTTTGTTCATATGAATGTCAGCAGAAAATTAAATTGAGGCCTGAACTCTTATTTGTGTAACCATGAATTAAAATTCCTTTCAGGTGGAATTACCTTATAAAGGTTTGGTAATTTAATCAGGAAACAGAAACAATAGCATGTGACTCAAAGCAATTGTTCAGCTTGAATAGTGGACAATATATAATGATCTAAGCAAAAACTGTAGCAAGCAAACAGTTCCATCAGGCAATATCTTTCCCTCTCTAACCCTGTGGAACTCTCCCACAACACACTTGAGCCACTTGATCAATGGAGTAACTTGTAGCAGTAGTAAGCTGTTATCCTCTGTGGGCCATTCACTAATGGGAGCGGGGGTTGCGGGGGGGGGGAAGAGACCCTCATTTTGCCAGTGGGTTTCACAGCAATTTGCTGACAAGAGAGGAGTGTAGAGACTGAGGACTCCAGGGTTCAATTCCAGGATCTGTAGGGCAGTATCCTCTAGTGGTTATAGAGACCATACTGTCCCATGGCCATAACTTCCTCCATCTCCTCCTATTCATCTTGCATCATGGCTCCCACACCCCTTTACTCTTGCCATGCCCCACCACTGGATTCTGTCTCCTTGCCCTTCTGCTGTTGCTCCCACTTCCTGCCCCTCCTCCTTCACAACTTATGGCCCTGAAACCCTATCTCTCCTCTGCATTCCTGTATATCTTCTTCCATTCCCCCTATATTCCCTAGTTACCAGCAGCAGAAGCATTGAGACTGCAGGAGAGAGAGTCACCCTGATCTCAGTTCCTGTGCCTGGCACCATAGTGGCCACTGGCAGCTGGGAGGAACAGTTGGAAGGAAAGTCCTGCTCATCCCCTGGAGTCCTGGGCTGCAGCAAACTCAGTTGCTCTGTGTGGACAGCTCTGCACAGTCTGGTTGCCACTAGGAGCTGTGATAAGATGGAGCATGTTCAATGAGGACAGAATCTTCACAGATTTTAGGTGCCAAACTTGTCATTACTGAGCATGTGAAAACTGATATTGTTCAGAGGCTGAGAGTGGCCACAATTGAGTAAATTTTCATGGGGCTGGCAAAAAGTACATGTGACACCAGGGCAGACATCCTGCCAAATTTAAATCCCTGCTCCAAAGCATGGATGCATTAGAGTTTCTTAGTGAAAAAGTACTATTTGTTTTTTTCACATTCTCAAAACAACATATTTTTCTCTAACCTCATTCTTGGAAATAGCTGATCACTTTAACTGAAATACCTCCCAAAAAATTCAGTCTAAGGCAAAGAGCTGGCATGGAAGATTTCAGCCCAAATGGCTTCCATTTGGAAAAGCTATAAGCAATTGAAATTATAATAGCAAGTGCCAGGCAACCTAAGCTTTAGGCCAGTGCTACTAGCTCCACCTGTAATATGTATAAGGGTACAATAAAAGTTAAATCACTAAAATATTTAAATGGTTACATGGAATTTCCAAAATGACTAGATATGTTCATAGGCAGGGAACATAACTCTTCCAAAATGCTCACATAACAAAAGAGAAGGGCACTTGTTTGTTCAGGGTGATGAAAGGAGCCAAGAAGAAAAAAGTAACAGTCTAAAATCAGAAAAAGGAAAATTCAGGGTCATATACTGCCATCTGTTGTCAAATGGGTCTTTGGCTGATATCAGTGAAGTTCAGTGAGCAGAGTGAGAGTGAGATGCAACTCTTAGGGCTTGTCTACTTATAGCACTGGAGCAGCTGTGACACTGTAGTGCTTAGTGAAGACCCTACCGAGGCCACCAGGAGATCTTCCTCCATTGGCACAGGTACTCCACCTCCCCGAGATGCGGTAACTATGTCAACAGGAGAAGTCCTCCTGTCGACATAGCGCTCTCTACATGGGGAGTTCGGTCAGTATAATTGCATCTCTCAGGGATGGGGTGGGGGAGCGTGGAAAATCCAGAACAACGAAGTTATGCCAACATAAGTTTGTAGTGTAGACCAGGGCTTAGTAAGATGAGTAGAGAAACCCCTGTGTATGTACATGTGCCACAAGACTGCCCCTGGAGAGTAAAGCAGGGTCAGGGTACCTGTGCCTAACTAGTTTAACCGTCTACCTAATTAAGCTCTGGAAGAAGATGGAATTTGCTTTGAGTACCATCCCAATAAGGGAGCTTGATGGGGATGAGTAATTCCAGGTGTGGGAAGGAAAGGTAAAAGGAACAGAGAGTCAGAGTTCAGTCAGACACAGAGAGAGAGATCAGGAAGGGTGCTCCTGTAGAGAGGCCTACAAGGAGTGAGACTCTCCTCTGGGAGAGGCCTTGGGGAGAGGTCTCAGGGAGAGACTGGCACAGGCTATGTAGGGGCCTGGGAAAAGGCTCACTGGAAAAGAAAAGGAAGCTGAAGGTAGATAGAGATTCACAAAGTGCAGGGGAAGCTCCTATGGGGGGAGACCTGAAGAGAGGGCCTGGGGAAGCTGAAAGTCTTGCCTTGTTAGAAGGAGGAGACAGATGCTGCCAAGTTTTAACTGATCTGGATCTTTGGAACAAGAGACTCAAACTGTGTGGTTGAGAGTTTAGGGGCCAACCTCGCCAGAGTTTGGGTTTCTTAGCTCAGTGCTCAGAGAGGTGCTATATAGAGACTTCAGGGAAGGGAAGTCAGACTGGTCCAGGTGGGGTGAAGCTGAGAAAGAAATGGGTTTTCCTGGTAAAGGGGAAAAGTAATTGTAGTGTTCTTATTTGTTTTTGATTTAATAAACTAATTGTGTCAAGGGAAAACTTTCCTAGCATAATTGTGTCCTGAAAAGTATATGTTGAAACACTTCTGGAAGAGTGGGCATCTCCAGGGACACACTCCTCCAAGAGGAGGCACTTCTGCATGGGTGTTCATCATAGATGTGATTAGGAGGAAAGAAGCGGAACTGGATGGACCAGTGAATGAGATCATCTCTTTAAATGCTAAATTCCCTGAACTCCACTCAAAGGATCACTGAATTGTTTTCCTACCTTAAAAAGCAGTGTCTTGTCTTCTCTACATGGGTCACAATGGGTTAACAAAAATAATTGTGAACAGGTTTTGCATCAAGACTTAGTTTTCCCAGATTTTTTTTTTCACACTTGAGAGTCAATGCATCTGGCAACTCATTTAGGTAAAGGACAATTATTAATCATGTTCCATTATTTCAGTTATGATGTATGAAGTCTTTCACACTTGTGAGATTTCAAAAGTATTTAAAGCTGATACCTCCCTGTGCTAATTTAAAGTCTATTACAAACAACTCTCAGAGGAAACAGCCACCTGTGTTCATTTAGCAGCTCATGGTCACTCCAAAATACATTACTATTCTGCTGAATTTGTTTGCTTTCCTCCAGGAAAAGCCACTACTTGATGCTGTTCAATTACAATGCCCTTCAACACAATAGGTTTCATGTGTTATGACTCTCTCCCTTTAGAAGTTAATCGTGTGCTTAATGGCAGATTAGTATCCATTTCTCACTGTTTTGCAACTGAGAGAGGTCAAGAAGGAAATTATAAAATCAGACTTTAAAGTGCTCCACTTACAGGACTATAAACACTGAGAGAATACAGTACCTTAACTACCCAGCTGGTGAGTCCCAAAACTCCCCCAAAATGAATAGCTTGCTATCTAATCTATCTGTAGTGAAATTCTAGCCCAACTGAAATCAGTACGAGTTTTGCCTCTGACTTCAGTGGGGCCAGGATTTCACCCTTAATATTTCGATTTCTGTACATTTTGGAGCAATATGGGAATCCTAGGCATCCAGACTTTAAGGCAAAAATTTGGTAAATCCTCTGAAGAATTATGTTAGCAGGTGCTGTGGAAAGTGGGTGGAGGGAATGATGATCCAATGGGCTCTTCTATGGGAGGGAGATGATAATCCGTGGCATCTAGTTCATCACTGCTACTTCCTAATCCATTTTACAGTCATTCTTATGACCATTTAAAGATACATTTGATTCTATAGCCACATGGAAAGCAGCCCAAATACACATTGCTACCAACACACTGCACTAGGAGAAGAGAAACAGGAAATAAAGTCAAGGAATCAGAAAAGAGGTCTAGTAAATAAGCCCCCCCCCTCCAGCGTCAGTCACAAAGGATGCTCTCAATTACATGTGGTGTAGCACTCAAAGTCAGAAGACCTGTTTTTTTCCCCTAGCTTTACCACAATCTGTAGCACCTTGGGCATGTCTGTGCCTCCATTTCCTCATCTATACAATGGTAATACTATCTACTAACATGTTTTAAGACTGTTTTTTGTAAAAATCATTGAGATCTTTGGTTTGATAAGTGAAAAATAAGATAATTTTACATTGGCTTAAAAAACGTTTATTCCTGCTCTCTTCTAGTTATACAAGCCTTAATCTTTATTAAGGGAAAGCTTCCATTGGTTTAATTGAGAATCAGATTTACCTAAGTAAGATCTGCAAGAATGGACTTTAAGACATTTCCCTCAAAGAATCTCTTTTCATGGTAATAATTCAAAGATACTGTTTACAGTTTAATGCCTTAACATATCTTTATTTTTGCTGTATGTGAAGTATCTTATCTTCAGAAACAGGTTTCTGACTCACGAACCTTCATGGTATACTTGAGCTGGCCTTAGACAATTAGGAAATATATTCACCATCTTGTTAACAAATATATATTTTCCTTTTGACAACACTGTCTCAATAAAATAAAGGAGGGGAAAAAAATCAAAGTTTGCTATTGTAACTTCCCAAGTGTTTCTCCACAGGTAATCAGCCTTCTTTCTTTTACAGAAGCAATGGAAAATCTAATGTGAACATTCAAAAACTCATTTCCTGGGAAGTTGAAATTCCATCTCTAACCTTTAGTCAAGACAGCAACCATTGCACTGTTCTTTTAGGGATTACTTAGATACTGTGATTGTGCTGCCATTGTTTTTTGTGGGGGTCTTTTGGTATTGTCCCCTATAGTGTCAACTGATAGGTGACTATCTTGAGCCATCTCCTCCTTCCTATTTGACATATCTTAACCAGTCCCTTAGGAAGAGGCCCTTAAACCAAAATATTTGTACTGGAAGCACTATGCCAAAGCCTGATCAACAGACAAGATTAATAAATCATTACAGAGCACTTCATGTTTGTCCCACCCTCGCAAAAGCTAGGGGAGACTGCCAATGGTCAAGAGAGGCCTTTCCATCTCAAACAGAAGGAACACGTTCCCAAGCCAAGCACCAAGTCACCACCTGAGGGGACGTATATCACTGGCAGACATGGATAAGTTTTGAGGGAGCCTTTCTTAAGATTTTGGCAGCACTCCATTGCTTCCATGTTTCCAACCTGGGAGTGGACCACACTTTCTTCCTTTCTGCTTGAAGATGCTGCTGACAAGTGACTAATATGCTTCCTGTTCATAGCTAGCAGTTTCATCTCCTTGATCTGTTTCTTTTTCTGCTGTTTAGAGCTGTTTTATTTGCTATTTGTGCTAATGCTGCATCTTTAGTTACTCCAGTCAACACTTTTAAATATTGGTCAGATCTCCAGTATGCAGGTAAATCAAAGTTCCTGGTGTGTAGTACTCTTTTCAACCCAATTGTCGAAGGTATTAGAAAAAAATCCATCTTTATTAATATTTAATAACATGGTTCACTAACCATAATAAAATTCAGATCAGATGTCCCATACCTTCTTCTGTGGCTGGTATTAAATAATTTCAGGTTCAGCTGTACATAATACTGAAATATTAAGCACATATCTACTTAGCTCCATTTTAAATAAGAATTACTATCTCAGCTGCTCAACCTACTAAAATTTATATGGATTGTCCCCTGAATTTCTACTGAGAAAACACACAGGCTGGGAAGAATATGGAATGAGCCTGAAAGTGAAATGAGTTACTGTAGGAAGTAAGATTGTATCCAAACCTAGCTGTCTTGAGAGAACACTGCAAATCTCACCTGTTTGCCACAGCTTTCATGCCAGAACTGAAGACAAGGAACCACTAACACCCACACTAACAAAACCCACAAAGCCATGTAGGGCCCGATCCCACGTCAATGAAAAGCTACTCTGACTTTGGATTAGATCTCTGCTCTTTTAAGAGGTTGACTGGGGAGAGAAAAGCAGACTGTGATCACATGGATGCTAATAAGATGGGTGGTGTGCTACTACTAAGTTAATTTGGGGTTTTTTTTCTATTTTTTTTAATGCCCTTAATTGGGCCCCGATCCTGCATAACTTAAGTACATGATTTACTTTTAAATATGTAAGTAGCCCAATTGCCTTCAATGGGATTATTTACATGCTTGAATTTAAGCATGTGCATAAGTGTGTCCAGGACTGGGACCTCTGTTGCAGAAGACATAAATAAAAATGCTCCTGTCCAAAGGTGCTTATGATTTAGAAATATCCACATGAACAACTCCATAATAACATAATGATGTGTCAATGAGGAAAGAAACATCAGCAATAACATACTAATACACTTAGCTCTTATATAGCACTTTCATCAGTAGATGTCAAAGGACTTTACAAAGGAGGTCAGTATCATTATCCTTATTTTACAGATGTAGAAACTGAGGCACAGGGATGGGATGTGACTTGACCAAGGTCACTCAACAGGCCAGTGGCAGAGTGGGAATAAAACCTAGGTTTCCTGAGTCCTGGTCAAGAAAAACAGTGTCATTGGCTCTGCCTACACTTTGAGCTAGGAATCACTCTCCCAGCTCAGAGAAAATGTACTTATGTCAGTTATCATTGAAATAGCAATATTATAATTCCAACATGCACTAAAAATAGAATGTGGCTACAGCACCATGAGCTGTGGAACAGCCTAGCCGCCCTGAGCACCTGCCCATCTGACATCTTAGGCACATACTCAGCATGCCAAGCCATCCCACTGCTTGTGCAGAAGAGGCAACACTGTTTTTAACACACATACTCACGCCAGATGTCACAGAACATAGACATGCAGCTTTCTGATCTACTCAAATTCCTAGAATTTCTGTAACAGAGAGTCCTGTGACACCTTTAAGACTAACAGACGTATTGGAGCATAAGCTTTCATGGGTGTCTGACGAAGTGGGTATTCACCCACGAAAGCTTATGCTCCAATACATCTGTTAGTCTTAAAGGTGCCACAGGACTCTCTGTTGCTTTTTACAGATCCAGATTAACATGGCTACACCTCTGATACTAGAATTTCTGTGTTACTCTGTGTGATTTCTGTCCTGATTGAACTCCTACCCTCCAGAGAAGTAGAACTTCCAATTGTGGGGCGGGGAAGGGAACGCGGAGAATGTTTCAAATTCTAAAACAGAATAGACAACGTGCATCTGATGCTTATGCAAAATGTGCATCGTTTTTAAGCATCTGAAACATTACACCTAACTTACCTGGGCTCCTATGTAAGCAGTTTAAGCCAAGTACCACTTGTTGTTTTATAAAGTAGGTATTGAGACTTTAACATTTTTAATACTCTTCTGAAAAAAGATTTTTTTTGTCTTGCTTCTAACTTTCTTTTACCAATATCGATGGAACAATTGTTCTGTCCTCTTCCTCCCTTGACTGCCTCTTGACATTAGCATCAAGTACAAAGCAGATGTGTTAACATTAATATTCCATTTAGACTTAGCACCTGCTGTGATATTTCCAGGACTACCCTGATTTCTTAAGATAATGTCCCTTGTCCCAGAAGCCTGATCAGTGGTCCTAACTTACTGTTTGGTCCATTAACCTTTATGACTTTTAAACATCTCACTAGACTCTTAAAGGCTAATTTTTGTGATTTGTTCACCACCAACAGCTTAACCAGTCACATTGCAATGGTGGAGAGGATTTGAGCTCCTCCTCCTCCTCCAAGGCAATGTCAATAAATCTATTGGATGCTGACATCTGAATGGAATGCAACCTTACATGCAGCTGGAAAATCAGTTGAAGTGGGAAACTAGTTGCAAAATTCTGAGAAGCTAATGGTGTTCAGCTGTCAAGACGATTAAATACACCAGAGATGTAATTTTATTTTGCAGTGTAATCCCCTGGGGGGCATAGATATTATTTTTATAACTACCACTAAATTGCTATGTTCACTTCTGAGTTATTCAAGAGGCGTAAGTGTGTGATGTACATACATGTATGCAAACAGCACCATCATTGCCAAAGCAGAGGATGTAAACCGATGAACCTTTATTTTTCAGGAAAGGAAAATGCCCCTTCTGAATTATTATTGAGGGTAGTGCCCACTAGATGTTTCCAAACAGCCCATGCTTTGTGGATCTCACAAAGCATATGTGTGTATGTGAGAGAGAGAAAAATGTTACTTCATAAAACATCTGTCATGATGGCTGTGAAGAATTTCATTTTAATAGAACACGTTAACTTTAGCTGTATGGTAGCAGTTTTGATATTTAACTAGCTAGAATTAGAATGTTGTAGTTAGGAGTATTTCTAAGGCTAGGTCCACACTACCCGCCTGATTCGGCGGGTAGAGATCGATCTTCTGGGATCGATTTATCACATCTCATCTGGACGCGATAAATCGATCCCAGAAGCGCTCCCCTGTTGACTGCGGAACTCCTGCTCGCTGAGAGGAGGAAGCACTGTCGACGGGGGAGCTTGCCTGTGCCGCGTGGACCCACAGTAAGTAAACTTAGTTCGATCTAGGAAACGTCGACTTCAGCTACGCTATTCTCGTAGCTGAAGTTGCTTTTCCTAGATCGATCCCCTACCCCAGTGTGGACCAAGCCTAAGACTGGTTGTTCGTCATGCCAAAATAAGGGGAAAAGTCAAAGCAATAAAAAATGCAGAAGTAAAAAAAAAATAGCTAAGAACAATTAAGTATTGTGCACAGTAGTTCATCTTAAATAAATTGTCATGAGAAACTGAGGGTAGCCAAGAATAAAAGACATCAGGTATATTTAGGATACATAGGTGAAATACAAGCATTAGTTAATGTTGTATCAGAGGGTCTACAGGTCTGTAAGATGTTTCACTTAGCAATTTAGGTTTTAGGATGTAAGCATAAGTAAATTGATAATATACCTGCTGAGCCTATGTCTGTGATATGCTGGTGTTTTGAAAATGACTGCTAAGTTTGGATAATGTCTATGCTTAGACCAGGGGTCAGTAACGTTTGGCACACGGCTCGCCAGGGTAAGCACCCTGGCGGGCTGGGCCAGTTTTATTTACCTGCTGACACAGCAGGTTCGGCCGCGGTTCGCTGTCCTGGGACAATGGGAGCGGCGGGAAGCGGCGCGGGCGAGCGATGTGCTGGCCGCGGCTTCTCGCCGCCCCCATTGGCCCGGGACGGCGAACCGCAGCCAGTGGGGGCCGCAATTGGCCGAACCTGCCGTGTCAGCAGGTAAATAAAACTGGCCCGGCCCGCCAGGGTGCTTACCCTGGCGAGCCGCGTGCCAAACGTTGCCGACCCCTGGCTTAGACAGATGACTCTTAGTAGCCAAGGTGAAATGTTAAAGACTTCCTTAAGGTAACCGCCTGTTACCATGGTGATAAGGTGATGTAAATGTTAATGAGCATAAGTGGAATTAATGAGTTAGTCTCTGAAAAACAGGGCACCTGAAAAGTAGTGGGGTGTGGAAGTTCAAATAAGGAAAAGAATTAAAACCTTCATAAATATGTATGAACCCCAGTGAGTGTCAGCGTAACACATTTTAAAAGCTGTATCCCATTCTGTGTACCTTGGTGGGGGGAGATACCAGCAGGATGTTCACTGGTTGGGGGTGAGGATGAAGATGAAAACGAACCTTTCGGGTTTTCCTGCAAGGCATGGTGTGAGTAATACGCATATTATTATGCATTCTGGATTGGTGCGTCTCTCTGTCACCAGATCACAGTGTGTGTATTGTTTGTTTGGTTAATCAAAGTAATGATTATAGCAAGAGCACTATGAAGTCCCTGCTGTGCACCATGAAGTCGCCTTTCTATTGATAACCTCTCTACTGTAGTCTATCCTGGGGGCTGATCCCTCTCAGATTAAAGTACGTGTATACCCTCATCTTCGGGTGGGTAATTGTCTAAAGTAACCCATAACTATAGAAAAGGCTACAGTGAGAAACATCAGATATCCCTTAGTTTACAAAACAATGAATTATATTTAATGAATAAAACAATGAATTATATTTAATGAATAGATTAACAACATTTAAAGCCCTCCAAAAAGAACCAAAAGGTTTGTCATTTTTTTAAATGAACAAGGAGTCAGCTCTGTAGTGAGCTGTTCAGAGTGACAAAGACTTTGGGCCACTGACACTAAGGTCTCTGACACCACACTCTGGCAATGAAAAGGGTCTTAAAATGGGGTAAGTTAAACAATATATAACTTACATTTAAATTTAAATAAGGTCGTTAACTACATTGTTGTGTCAGTGTAATTAGTGTAAGTGGGAATTCAGGCCTATTTTTTTTTATAGGAGGGGAACCCCTCCCCCACCAAAAGTCATTCTTTTTGTCATAGAAGTCATGGCTGTGACAAACATTCACCCTTAATTATGTCCATTAGCTTTACTAAAAATGGGGCTTTTATTGATGACTCCAGTCTTATTCATTCGATTTCCCGGCTCAGCCACTGCTGGGACTTTACGGCTAGAGATCCACTAAGTGACCATTCCAGTCATTTCCATCAGATGATAAAACAGTAACATCATATACTCAGATGTCCCTAAATGACAGTCTATAAACTAAATTTCTATAACAGATAGCTTTCAGCAATATGCACCCTAATTTTCAAACTTTCCACTGTAACAGCTCCCATTATTGTTGCTTTCCCTTTCAAAGGGCTACTGATCTGTCAGAGGGATAAAAGTTTGACCTTCAAACATCGGTATAACACCAGTATGTGTAAGTGGCTTAAAACTGAATATGTCCATTATGTGTGCTTCAGAGAATGTTTAACATTCCAAATTTGTGTTTTTTAAAAAATAGGTCACTTAGAACTAATGCACAAATTCTTGGGTTTGATTCTGCAGCCTTATGCAGGAAAACTCTGGCTTCCTGTGTTGCCTCCTATTAATCCTTTAAAAAAAAATCTGGAATTATAGGACAGGCACTTTCCCCTCCAAAAGGTCCTGGGATCCTCCTTTTGCTATCTTTGAAGAGGGAAGCAGGTGTCCCATATTTCCCCTTTCTTCTCTAGAGGCTGCCGGCTGGCCCTGTCCTTTGTTAGAAGTGGCTGGCTGCCTAGCCTTTCTCTCATGACACTGAAAAAATCTTTAAGGGAGAAAACTGCTCATTTACTCCCTTATTCAGCAGTAGCAGGATTGTCAACCCTGCTGGTGCTCCTGCTTATTCTGGGACATAACTTCTATCCAGCATGCATCATAGCACTAGGGAATCTTAGTGGTGGCGAGTCACTTCTCTCCAGAAGACAGCAAGCGATATCAGTTGATCCAATCCTTTACCCAGCTTCTCCTGAGTTATCACCCAGAGATACTGACAGGTTTATGGATAAACTATTCACTGTTGCCTAATATGACCAGAATGTGTGTATTTGGGGTTTTTTTTTTGTTTCCTCCCACAGAATCCTTTCTGTTTTTCATAGATGTACAATTTAAAGGAAAACCCTACTGGGAAAAGCTTAGGGTATGTCTACACTACAGGATTAATCCGAATTTAGATAATTCGAATTTGGGAAACAGGTTGTATAAATTCGATTGTGCGCGGCCACACTAAGCACATTAATTCGGTTTTTAACCACATTAATTCGGTGGTGTGCGGCCACACTACCCCATTACTTTAACCACAGTAATTCGGTGGTGTGCGGCCACACTAACCCTAATTCGAATTAACAAAATCGATTTAGGCGCTACTCCGCTCGTCGAGGTGGAGTACAGAAATCGATTTTAAGTGCCCTTTAATTCGAATTAACTGGCTCTGTAGTGTGGACGGGTGAAGGGTTAATTCGGATTAACGCAGCTAAATCCGAATTAAAGTCGTAGTGTAGACCAGGCCTTATAGTCTTTGAGAGAGTGGTAGCCCTTCTACAGAATCTTTAAAGAAACCTACTGACTAGAATAGCAGGGACAAAATTCTTTATTAAATTCCATAAATTGGTATAAACATTCTATAGGAAGAACATGGCTCTCTAAAAATCTATAAGCTTTTAAACTAATTTCCATAGAAATCTATTTTATTTTTATACAGTCCTTTTGTCTTCATCTATCTTAAAAGTATAGGAGTTTTCTATAAAAGACACCATAGCTCTTCTAATAAAGAAAACATCAGTAGATGTAAGATCACACTTTAAGTCCCAAAGGAACTCTACAAAGCACTCAGGTCTCGAAAGGATCCTATGAAGCAGTCCATTATCTTGAAATGGTGTTCTGGCTCTTCACGCTCCCTTATATAACGACTGTAATGTACAGTTCCTCCACATAAAACATACACTAATGTAGTTAGTCTACAGCCCCAGGGGGATTCAATTCAGTGAAGCTTCTAAAAGCATTCTGTAGCTTTCCCTTGGCTCCTCTACTTGTTTTAATCCTCTTTCATCTTCTACTATGATCTGAGTCATCTTTGAATTCCATCACAATTATCTGATCCTCTTCCAACTCCTCTGATATAGCTCCAATATATTCTCCGATTGCAATAAATATCCCAACAGCTTGGACAGCTGAGCTCTTTGAGCTCCCTAACACCCTATCTCATTAGGAGTTTGATTAATATAAGATCATCTGACTATAGAGCATTAGGGTTTTGTTTGTTTGTTTGATTGTTTGCACGTAGATACAAATGGAAAAGAAACTGTCTGAGATATTTAGAAGTTAGCACAACAGTTGGTCCCGAATCAAACTTCTGGATAGGAGCATCAGCTTTTAAATGATAAAAGAAAAAAAAAAACCATATCACATGTGGGTGAACACCTTTTACAAAATGATCACTTCATATCTGACCTCTCAGTCCTCATCCTCAAAGGAAACCTGTACTACACTTTCAAAAGAAGAGGCTGGGCGTTTAAATTCATAGCTTTGCTAGACACTAAAAATTATGGATTTAATAAAAACTCTGGATTTCTGGTTTATTACAGTAATCTGTAACCCACTAACCCCCTTTTCAGTCCTATGACTGCAAAGGTGTTTACTGGCAACTTGAATGGTCTCTTAGAATATGTGTGATAACTACTTATACTAAACAATCTGTCCCACTTTGTATTTAGCTGTGACAGTCTCAGTACCTTTCCCAGTCCTGAAGAAGAGTTCTGTCTAAATTAAAAAGCTTGTCTCTTTCACCAACAAAAGTTGGTCCAAAAAAGATATTACCTCACCAACCTTATTCTCATCAGATCCTAACTCATTTATGAATTTGTTGCTTGACTCCCACAGTTCCCTCGCTGCAATGGATCAAATTCAAACATCAAACCACATACATTTTGGCCACTGGAAAAATATGGATTTGGATACAGAATCAGCCTTTTACTTCTGAGTGTGTTTGGAAACAGAGCTTTGGTTCAAGCCAATCACAAATAAACATCAAAATAACATAATACTTCAGCCATATCTTAATGAATTTGGTGGCACAAATGCCATAGATTGTATTGGTGAAGGATTGAGCCTGTAATGATTAATATCCGTCACAGACAAACTTACATTTCATTTTTTAAAATAGCCCTTTGAAAAAAGTAATCTCTGGTACAAATAGTAACCAACTGTTAAAAATAGTGGTGCTGGTGAATGTGACTTTAGTACCTCATGCTTACAAATGCATCAGCCTTGTATTTAACAGAGGGCTGTGGAAGCAGAATCTCAGGTTTCAGCCTATTGTGAAGTTCATCATTCATCCTAGTTATCCAGTTTTTTTCTGAGATTCTTTCAGCAAAATCACGGAATTCAAGACTTAACATTCCTGATATTTCCAACGTAAATAACAGGCAGAATTTCCCTCCCATGTCTCCTCCACCCCCCCTACACCCGCCCCCACACACACACACACAGTGGAGGTCATGAACAGTAAAAATGTACAAACAAAGAAAAAGGGGAAGGGTTTTTTTTCCTTTATAGTTCACCTAAAAGATAAAAAAATTGTTCAAAAATAAATAGAATACTCTTTTAAATGATTCTGAATGAGAATCCTATCAGAAATGTTGTGGGTTTTTTTTGTTTTTGTTTTCTCAGATAATTTATGGTATTTTAGTCAGGGCTGGCTGGAAACATTTCTCTTTATCAAAAAATGTTGAGATTCTGAGAGAGAGAGAGAGAGAGAGAGAGAGAGAGACTGATCCACTCAGAATAGCCAATAGGTTTCTCAAGTCCAAGATGGAATTTCTGGTCAAAACCAGAGAGACCCATTCCAGACTAGCCAATAACCCTGTGGACAGCACACTTTATTGGCTAGTCTGGTGGGGGGGGGGGGTCTCTGGTTTTGACTAGAAATTCCATCTTGGACTTGAGAAAACTTCCTAATGAAAGGTTTGTCAGTTTTGAAGAATCAGCATTTCCCCACAAAGATTTCATTGAAATATTGTCAACCAAGATCTAATTTTAATTGAATATCTTAAATCAGCTCATGACTTATGATTCTTGAAGTCTACCAATCAGCTGACTAGCGACAGCAAAGTTGATAAAGTCAGAAATTCCTTTGCAAGCAAAGCATTATTTAAAAAAAAAAAAAGGTAACAAAATGACTGCAAATCTAATCATGTCAATAAATAGCTTTCTCCATTATTAGATATATATTATGATATTGCTAAGAGATTCCAGTCAGGATTTAGGCCTATTGTGCCAGCCACTGTAGAAATATAGAGGTATCCACAGTTCCTGCCCTGATGATTTTACAGTCTAAGGCCTCTGTACCACATAGATTTAAGCACGTGCTTAATCTGACACGCTGAGAATAGTCCCACTGAAGTCCAGCAGGACTATTCACAATGAATAAAGTTAAGCAGGCACATAAGTTTTTGCAAATTCAGGGCCTAAGGCCCAAAACCTGCAATTGGAACACTTCTGCAGAGTCTCATGGAAGTCAGCTACAATCGACATATATCCTGCCACATGGGTTAGATTGAAGGATGAGGGCCTAAGAATGTAGAATTTTGTAATGTAATGTAGAAACTTTTGAGAAACAAGCAATTTTTATCAAGGCAATGTGTCTCCTGGAAGGATTATATCTAGCTTATTTCTTACAACATGTAGCAGATAGTAATAGTCCATTTTAGATGCTCAGTTATAATATACCGTCACAGCAGTCTCCTCAGATAAATGCCCCCAAGATGTTTAATTTCTTCTGAGAAGCAGTTGTAAGGAAGAAGTGTGATACAACAGAGCATTATGCTTTCCAGGTGGCTCATTCTCAGATATCTCATGCTGATTTTATTTTAGGAGGAAAATATTGCTTTTTGGGTGAAGAGGGGAAACGCATGTGGGAGCAGATAGATATTTTGATTGTGCCCTTCGTTCATAGAATCAATCCACTTATTGGTTAAAGTGACATGAATGAATGCAAAATTCTCATCTCTGAACCACTGAACATGCATAACAATTTACTTGAGCTCTAGTCCCAACTGGGTTGAAAATAATTACTACTTCTCAGGTTTTCTATTACATAAATTGTGTTACTTTTATCACTTTCCCAGTTTGATATACTGAAGGGGTTTTCATTACTGAATCTCAGAATCGCTCTTTACCAAAAAAGGACATTACTGACCTTCAGCTATTTATGAGCTTTATGCAGAAACTTACATAAGGTTCTGACTGGCAAAAACACTTTGTAAAGTACTTCAGTCCTAATATCTAGCACATGGTGTTAATTTATGATGTCTTGTACATTATTTCCAATGACTCTGTGCACTTGATTTCCTTCGATCAAAATCAGGAAGTTTGGTCCATTCTGTATATATATGTATGCATGGCATCACACATTATAAATATCTGTTCTTGATCATTATGCCACTTCTACACAAAACACCTCTGGCACACTAGTAAATCATTGAAAGAGAGTCAAGGAAATCCCAGCAATAATTGTACCAGTGGGAAATTATGTAATAAAAATGCTATTATTTAATCAATAGTGATTGCCCTATTCAAAAGACTATATTAAATTCAAGTCAGATCCTCAGAAGGGTGCAGCTTGGCACAGTTCCATTGAAGGCAACACACGTACATGGAAATATACCAGTTGAGGATCTGGCCCAATAAGTTCAGCTGTTCAGAAAGATGCCAAATTCTTACCTTCAGAATTTAGCTTAAATATAGCTGTCTGGTAATAATGGTATACTTCAGTATCTGCTTCCACTTCATATGCATTTGGTGCAATTGTCTTGGATAGACACATGTAATATCATTGACAGTGTATTTGATTAGTCCCATTTAAGGTCCAATCCTGAATGCCTTAATCAGGCAAGATGCCCATGAGTGACAAATAGAGTTTGAGCTAATTCTTCAGGATCAGAGACTTGGGCCACAATCCTGCAAACATTTTATTACACGGTGTAGTGCTTAGTATCATGCATAGTCCCATTGCAGTCAAGCTCTAGCATTGTAAATACTTTTGACATATGACATCACCCCCACTACCACTTCCTAATCCATGGGCTTGATTTTGAAAAATCTTTTTCAATTGAAGGGCATGTATACACTGCAATCAGAGGTGTGACTGCAGCATACCCAAGGTACCTTTGATCTATCTAATTTAAGTAACAACAGCAGTAAAGCTGGCACCACATGGGCTAGATCAGTGATGGGCAACCTGCGGCCCGTCAGCTTCCCGCAGCTCCCATTGGCTGGGAACGGCAAAACGTTGCCACTGGGAGCTGCTGGCAGCTGTGCCTGCGGATGGTCAATGTAAACAAACTGTCTCACGGCCCACCAGCGGATTACCCTGTGCGGCCTGCGGGCTGCATGTTGCCCACCACTGGGCTAGATGCTTAAGTATGTACCCAGGGTCCCAGGAAGGGTTGTACAGCCAATGATTCTGAGGCTTCCTTGCTATTGTTTGAGTAGTTAGATCAAAACTAGCTTGACTTTGTCTAAATATGATGCTGTCACGCCTCTGATTGCTGTGAAGACATACGCAAAAGATCTCTTAAGTATTTCCAGTGACTTCAGTGGGACCAATGGTGTAAATAGGGATTTTCACCTTGAGTAAGTTTTGCACAACTGGGCCCATTGTAAACAAGAAGAGCTGTAGGGTCAGCATTGGTTCACCTGTTGTAAATAATACTATCTGCTGGGTAATAAATATAGTATTACTAAAGATTCTAAACAGTAAATAGCAAAGAGGATTTTAAATTATGTAGACGACAACTGTATAATCCAGAAAGTAGAGACTCCAATCAAACGATAAATTAACCTACATCTTTTTCTTACTGATGGGAAGGAGTTAACAGATAAGGCTCCCTAGAAAACAAGAACTCCGTTTTGCAAACTATTCTGGGTTTGGGCAGAAAATCACCATGAACCTGGCTCTCCCACATTCTAAATGAATTCCTTAGCCACTGGACTGTTGGCTGTTCTGGGGCCTTTGCTCTCATTTAGACAATTCTAAATAAAACTATTTTGGAACTTTTTTTCCTGCAAGAATTTTCACTGTTTCAACTTTTTGTCTCCTTTTGGGATGAAACTAAATGCTGAAATATCAGCATTTCCTGTGGAGTGGACAGTCCATTTTCTGAGGAGCTCTGGTAACAGATTTAGGGTCTGATCTTGCAATTTTATTTACATGATATGAACCCTAGGATACTAAAAGAGAATTACTTAATGACTATACCATTGACCTCTAGTTTTGACAAGTAGGTCAGAGCTGGAAGAGCAGTAGAAAATAGGAAAAAAACCAAGTAACAGCTTTCAAAAAATGGACATTAGAGTATAGTGATCCTGGATATTTATCTTATGATGAACTTCTACCACTAATAAAATAATGGAAGAAATAATAAGAAAAAAATCTACAAATAGCTAGAGGTAATAGACCCAAGAGCAATCAGCGTCATGGGTGTGTGAAGATAAGTCTCACAAGACAAACTTGATTGCTTTTGCTGAAAGGATTGCAAAATAAGGAAATAAAGGGTGAATATTTGGAAGAAGATTCCTAAAAGTCCATGAGGCAAAGAAGAATACCAAGAGAAAAGGAAGAAAACCCAGCTTGCAGGTCATTTAAAATGGATGGGACAAAACACTAGAGGATGTGCTATAGGACACAATTTTATATCTGCAGAAAGATGGAATAGATGACATGGAAAATATCTCTACCTTCTACAATTCTGATCCTATGCTGTGTGGTCATGCAGTTAGTATACCATATATTATTACACAGTGAATTAGCTCATAATGGCACAACAAATGAGGAGATGGTGAGAGCCCCTCTTATTATTTTTTTAATGGATTCTTAAAAACAAGCTGCATATCTCTTTGAAATGATTATTAAGTCTTCAGTGCCAAAAAGCATCAAGGTGGTGAGCTGTATCCAGAAAGCTTTGGCACTTTATCCCTCTGTTTAAACTGAATTTTGTTTGGCAGCTTTCAGGTGTTGCATTGTTCTTTAGAAAGCTTGTTCCCTTGAAACTGGCCTCTGTCATGTTTTTCTTGTTTTAAAGTAGTCAATTTGGACTAACTACTGCCATTGTTGATTTGCTTCATTTTGCGGAATTGGCAGTTGCTTTACTTTTGCTTTGTACATATAGACTTTGTCTAAATATTAAATTAATCTGATTTAGAATGAACCTGCTTGTTAACTCAAGCCTCCTTGTGTCAGATTGGTGTTTAGATAGTTATATTTAAAAGCCATGTACCCTGTAATTATGACTTCAGTTATTTGACATAGGAAAATAGAGTTGCCACACACTGACTGTCGGTCCATCCATGGTGACTCTGACTCTCCCAGTGGTGATACAAGAGCACGCATACTAACCTCAGGCAGACTGTTTAAAAAAAAAAAGCAGGGCACAAACCTCAAACTGATTGTGAGTTCTAAACTTTGATTTCACCAACCACCTGCATCAAGTGCAAACCCTTCAGGCATGTTAACAGCCTTCAGTGGAGCCACAGACAGTCCCTTTGGATACTCTGGTCTTTCTTGCCACCCAGGGGAGCGTATCACTGTGATAGATGGCCATTACGACAAAGAACTGCAGCAATATTCAAGTTACTCCTAGTCCCTAATTTCTCTGTGCCTCAGTCCCTCCATTTTTTAAACTGGGAGAAAAGGAGTAATCTGTTACTGACCCTTGGTATGACAGCTGAGAACACTGCATGCAAAGCCACTTTGACTCGTGTGGAATAGTGTAAGAGTTGTTAATGTTGCAGTCATCGTTGCGGCCTACATCAAAGATAGTTGGCTGACTCCCAGCCCAGGGACGAAGAAATTGTCTTTGAATCCAATGAAAACACACTTAGAACCAAGGAGGTAATTTTTAAATTAAATTAATAAAGTTAATCTGAACACTGCAACCTGATCTGAGAAAGGAGGAAATCTGAGGATCATGGACCTGAGCCAATTCCCATTGTAGTCAATCTGAGTCTTTCCTCTTACCGCAACAGGATTTGGTTTGGGCCATTAAAGAAGGAAAGCAATGTGCCTGTTCTCTCTCTCAGGGTCCAGTGCCTGGACATCTACCGATATGGTGTCTGATTCATCACACTTCTAAAAGTGGGCCTAATGCTTCACAGAAAATCAGTCATGGTCCTTGCCCTAAAGAACTTGCAATATACATTTCAATGTGACACAGTGACTGAGAGTGATACAGAGTAGGGCAAGAAAGGGGTGATAAAGGAATGAGGCGTACAGAAAATATGATTGTGCTTCTTCTCCTTTTAGGCACATGTCATTATAATTGTAGCAGGCGTGAGGTGGGTGGAAAGTGGGGTAGGTTGAGCTCCTAAGAATAAGCAATGTCTCTTCTCCTTTCCCCTCCTCTCCCATACATCTCTAAGCCATGTGGGTCAGGAGCCCCACCCATACCTCTCCTAGAGTTGGAGCCTGAGCTATCAAAACATAAGAACATAAGAACGGCTATACTGGATCAGACCAGAGGTCCATCTATCCCAGTAT
Organism: Terrapene triunguis; assembly: GCF_002925995.2. Classification (NCBI taxonomy): domain Eukaryota; kingdom Metazoa; phylum Chordata; order Testudines; family Emydidae; genus Terrapene; species Terrapene triunguis. The sequence goes on from NW_020664383.1 coordinate 2,901,945, forward strand.
CCGGTGTTCTGACAGTGGCCAATGCGAGGTGCCCCAAAAGGAATGAACAAAACAGGTAATCATCAAGTGTTCCATCCCCCTGTCACCCATTTCCAGCTTCTGGCAACCAGAGGCTAGGGACACCATCCCTGTCCCTCTTGGCTAATAGCCATTGACCGATCCTCCATGAAATTATCCAGTTCCGTTTTGAACCCTGTTATAGTTTTGACCTTCACAACATCCTCTGGCAAAGAGTTCCACAGGTTCACTGTGCGTTGTGTGAAGAAATACTTCCTTTTGTTTGTTTTAAACCTGCTGCCTATTAATTTCATTTGGTGAACACCTAGTTCTTGTGTTATGAGGAGTAAATAACACTTCCTTATTTACTTTTTCCACACCAGACGTGATTTTATAGACCTCTTTCATATCCTCCCTTAGTCCTCTCTTTTCCAAGCTGAAAAGTCCAAATCTCTCCTCATATGGAAGCTGTTCCATACTCCTAATCATTTTGGTTGCCTGTTTCTGAACCCTTTCCAATTCCAGTATATCTTTTTTGAGATGAGGTGACCACATCTGCATGCAGTATTCAAGATGTGGGCATGCCATGGATTTATATAGCGGCAATATGTTATTTTCTGTCTTATTATCTATCCCTTTCTTAATGATTCCCAACATTCTGTTAGCTTTTTTGACTGCTGCTGCACATTGAGTGGATGTTTTCAGAGAACTATCCATAATGACGCCAAGATCTTTCTCTTGAGTGATGACAGCTAATTTGGACCCCATCATTTTATATGTATAGTTGGGATTATGTTTTCCAATGTGCATTACTTTGCATTTATCAACATTGAATTTCATCTGCCATTTTGTTGCCCATTCACCCAGTTTTGTGAGAGCCCTTTGTAGATCTTCGCAGTCTGCTTTGGACATAAGTATCTGGAATAGTTTTGTATCATCTGCAAATTTTGTCACCTCACTGTTTACCCCTTTTCCCAGATCATTTATTAATATGTTGACTAGGACTAGTCCCAGTACAGACCCCAGGGGGACGCCACTATTTACGTCTCTCCATTCTGAAAACTATTTATTGCTACCCTTTGTTTCGCATCTTTTAACCAGTTACTGATCCATGAGAGGACCTTCCCTCTTATCCCATGACAGCTTACTTTTCTTAAGAGACTTTGGTGAGGGACCTTGTCAAAGGCTTTCTTAAAATCTGAGTACACGATTTCCAGTGTATCTCTCTTTTCCACATGCTTGTTGACCCCCCTCAGAGAATTCTAGTAGATTGGTGAGGCATGAGTTCCCTTTTCAAAAAACATGTTGACTCTTCCTCAACAAATTGTTTTAATCTAAAACACATAGCTAAATTCGGTTGTACAGTTAAAATGCCAGACCAAAAAGGCTTTGTAAATCACATTTATAATGGGTGTGATATACACTAGTGCCAGCTGGATATACACACCACAAACAGCACTAGAAAATGTTTATGGTAAGATCTAGAGCAGAATATGGGTATTTGAGCATGGAGTATTGGGGTTTGGAGTATTGGAGCATCCTTTGTAAAACACTTTGAATTCTGTGGCTGAAAAGTGCTATATAAGAGGTAGGTATTCTTATGTTTAACTTGTGTTAAAGTAAAAAGCCATTTGATTAATGCATATTGTATCTGCCAGGCTTTTCCAGGGCTTCTCAAGGTTTCTAACCAGGCTCTTGCTGTACAGATGGCTTTTCTGGCAACACTTTTGAGGTATTCTGTGTGATGTATGCTCTGCAGGGGAACTCAAATCTGTGTGATCACACAGAGAACATGTGTCTTGGCAAGTGTATGATAACCCAACTTACAGTGACGATAAAGTTAATATAGCATTAGAGCAGAGGAGTGTTAGATGATGTAGAGGAAAGAAAAACTGGGAGGAATGAACCAAATATTTTTACCAGACTGCTTCTGAATGTTGCATAGCAAACATCAAGCTAGAGCCCCTGGGAATGCTGACATTATAAAGTAAGAGTGAGAGAATGTGGACTTTGAGGAAAATCAGAGGCTAACAAACAACAGTGCATGCAGATGACATGATGTATGCTTCTCCTCATAGCTTGGTCAAAACCTCTCTGTTTTGATGTGTTACACATGAGCCCTTGATCCTCTTGAGCAGTGACTTTTAATTATGCCAAACGGCATGGTGGAGTGGTACGGTGGCCACACTTCTGCTGAGAACTATAGAATTCACTTAGCCAAACCCACCATTTTTTTCTGGTGCGTCCGAAGGCATTCAAGGATCTGTCTCAAGGTTATAATGAAGAGGAAATTTTCTAAAGCTATAACATACAAAACTTCTGTGAGAGACTTGGGTAAGAGATCAACAAACACCGCCAAAGGGTGCTTTATCATCAGTCTACATTAAAAACTGAGCAGTCCCCCACTTCCCGTCCCGTCCCTCCCCAGGTGGATTTGTACTTAGAGTTGTACTTGGAGATTGGATGAATTGTTCCAGTCTGGGCCAAATAGTCATATTTTTATGGGTTTAGATGAAGGTAAGACCGCATTTTGTTAGTTCTCCAAGGCTAAGAGAGAAAAAAAAAACACAGACGGTACGTCACTAAAGTAAGAAGATATGGCTGAACAGACACAGAAACCTGATCTGCCATGTAAGAAGGTGCCAGCTAACATAGTCATGTATCAGAGTAGGACTTCACTTTAATAATGAGACTTGCAACTGTAAAAGTTTTCCAAAGCCCACGTAACCAGGTAAAAGTTATTTTCCACTCATGCAGAGGAGAATTCCAAAAAATAGTGATACGATGCAATATGCAAAAATTCAGACATTAATTCTTTTTTCAGCATGATATTAAAGGATGAACAAAGATCCTCAAGCCAACCTTTACTTTTTTAAACTATATTTGTTAGCTGGCTAATTAAATTGTTACATACTGAAACATTCCATTTAAGAATAAATGTGGTAGTCCAATATGCCTGTCTTTTAATGGGGTAATATACTGGAGGCTCTCTAGAAACTGGCATTTTAAAAACTTGTAAAGATTTGTTTGGCTGAAAATTGTTCCATCTAAGTAATATATATATATTTTCTATATGTAAAATAAATAAATGAAAAACATTATCTGTTCCATGAACATCAGAGGAAGTCAATTATCATTTGGACCAAGGGAGTTTTGAATTGAAGTAATTATATTTGGGGCTGTGTGACATTACTTTCATTTCAATGAGATCCTCCTACACTTTGCTGTCATTGATTTATTCAGAGAGAAGTTAGACAAGTGTTTCCTATTAATGTGCTACATTATTTTCCATCTGAGCAATTCTCAGATGGTTTTATGGTGTTTGCTTGGCACCCCAACCTGTGTAACCTCCCAATACCTCCCTAGAGGTAAGGATATCTAAAAATATCTAGTGACGTTCAGTTTACAACACATATGATAGGCTACTATTGCAAGATATTTTCCCCTAATATGTTCACTAACTGCAGCATCAGTTCAGGAAAACATTTAAAAAGACTAGAGAACTGTAAATCTTCATTAAATCCAGAGAAATATGAACAAAATCCTGGAGTTCTTTACTATTTTTTTGCTCAGTCCTTATGCCATCAGAATTTTGTTGAAACCAATAGAGTATGCCTGAACTGACCAAATATGTTCTACATTTACTAAGTATTTAAAAAAGAAAAAAAATCTGCTTAGTTCCAATAAACAATTAAAATGAACAAATCAAAGCTCTAATGAGTAGGTCATGTTTTTATTGTTACTTACTTTTAATTGTAATTACTAATTGGTTAATAAGCCAAATTTATCGCAGACCACACACCACACTATTCAAGTCATTGGCGTTACACCACAGCTGAACTGGGTCCATTGTGTCTGACACATAACAAACCCACAGTTTGTGCTACCAAAATTTAGGGCTAATAAACAATTCATGTAGTACAGGGATCGGCAACCTTTGGCACACGGCTCGCCAGGGTAAGCCCCCTGGCAGGCCGGGCCGGTTTGTTTACCTGCCACGTCCACAGATTCAGATGAGTAAATTTAGGATGGAAAAAGAGGATTGACCATCAGAGGAGTGAGGTTCTGAAACAACCTCGCAATAGGAGTAGTGGGAGCAAGAAACCTAACTGGTTTCAAGATGGAGATTGATAAATTTATGACTGGGATTATGATGTGTCTGCCTATGAAAGCAGAGGACTGGATTTGATAACCCAAAAGGTCCCTTCCAGGCCTATGTTCTGAATGTAATAAATTTGGGGAGATTTGCATAATTTCTGCTGACTAGAAAACTAAGTGTAGTAGCTGTATTCTTTGGTTCCTCCTCTGATGGTGGCATATATGTGTTTGATCTTGTATTTGAGAGATAAGATGGGTAAGATGATATTTTTTATTGGACCAACTTCTGTTTGTGAGAGAGAAAAGCTTTCAAGCTACACAGAGCTGCAGATAGTCATCTTCACCCAGCGTGGGGTCCCTGTCACAGATCTTAACAAGCATCCCTTCCTGATCACCCACTAGGACTGCTGTGAGGAGAATCCAGCCTCTTTGATCTGGGTCCACAAGATGTTTCAAGTTTCTGAAGCCTGAATGAAGTCCAATAACTGCCCCAATCTCCAGATGCCTTGGCACACTCTCAGGGTTCAGACCTTCTATCTGGCACCCCTCGAAGAGTTGGAACATGTTGTCCATCCACTAGCCTCTCTGGGCACAGCGCTGACCCTTCAGCCTTTCCAGTGCATAAATGCACCCCTTTCCCAGAACTCCATCCAAATGCATGAAGCCTCTGGTTTACAGTCCCACTGTCTCTCTGGGCAGGTAGCAGTTATGAAGCAGTCAGACTGTGCAAAGTTTGTCTTTTGACATCTTTATGCACTTTTATTTCATCATGTAAAGCACAGAGACTGCAGATCATACAAAACAATAAAACATTCTAAGTGCCATGTCCCTCACTAGCTCACCTTTCCCTTAGGAGACCTTGGGGGATCATCTGTGTTCAGTCAAGGAGGCAGCCTTCTCTATCCCTTTGGCCTACCCTGCCCCTACAGTAGCCTCCCTCATCTTAATGTGGTGCAAAATGGCTCTCTCCACAGTTCCCTCCTGTGAGTTCCTTTGTAGACTCCTGCTGGAATCACCTGCCATTTTGCTCTCCTCCTGGTAACTTTCTATTATGTTCAAACCCCCTCCCTTAGGACAAGAGGAAAAAGTGATTTCTCCCAGAGAGAGCAAATCCATTTTCTCAAGGTATTTTACTTTGAATACACGAACATTGAGTGCTACTCACTAATCACTGTCTCTGGCCTGGCAGAGACATGATACAACCCTGCTAATTCATGGTGAATCCACATACATACAGGCTTTCCATGACATAGTAACTTCATGATACAATTTCATAAAATCATCCACAATTAAGAAGGGGTACTGGCTGAACCCCCAATTCCTCACAGTCCCTCAAGGTTATCACATTGAAGTGTGTCCATTAAAGCAGAAGCCATTACATACAGTTCACTCTCCTCCTTTTACTTATATTAGAGAAACTAGTGCGTTATCTAAGATATTTTCCAAATTAATTTTGAAAAAACAGGACACCTCTATATAACATTTCCCATGTCTCTCTTCATATGCTTTTTATACAGCCATGCTTCCTACTTTTGTGCTTTGAAATATTTTGCCTGCCATAAATATAAATAGATATAAATAGTTGTGGAATTATATGATGAAGCTCCAGGTACTTTGCGTTGGCTGTACTGAGCATAGTTCTTTGATCTGACACAGTGACATCAGCTGAAATGAAGATGTGTGTTCACTATTCAGTGAGCACACATCTTCAACTCAGGATAAGAACAACAATTCTTTTCCGCCCCAAGAGAGTTCCAACACAGCTTGCTTCTTAGTTCTTAGTATATTAGAGATTCTTCCCTGGAGACCTTTTTTTATTGAAATATTGTTCTGCTGACATAGGGCTTTTCTACTTTGGGCATATACATGAAAAAAGACTCAGGTTATCCTGCTGTGGGTACTTATTGATTTTTGCTATTGGGAATTAGATTAGAGAATATTATATTTTAGATGTATATGATCTGTACAACTGCATCTATCGGAGACAAGAGAAGAGAATTTCATAGTCCAAAACATTCTAATAGGTTGAAACCATCAGGTGGTTGTACGTTCTCACTTTTGCTATAAAAGGACCACATCCTGCAACACTTACTCATGTGATGTAGTATTTTACTCATTGAGTAGCCCCAGTGAAATCAATGGGGCTACTCGAAGCGAAAGGAACTATGCAATGTGACTAAGGATGGCAGGATCTGGCACAAATATGGATCAGACAACTCTTCTATTGCAAATTAATTTTAAATTTAATAGAAATGACTAAAATTATAAAGCCAAGAGGCTGCTACATTTCTCAGAGCATTGCTTCTGAATTTTAGATTAAATCTGTACATGGATTAATTGGTTTGGATTAGAGATGTCCAGATTTGAACTTCCCTAAAATTCAAAGAGGTTCAGTGCCAGAGTTTCAATCCAGGAAGGACTGTGCTGCGACAGCTGACCCCCCTCCCACACATACTTCACAGATGCATATAGTGGGAGATCTGCACATAGAAGTGAAGATGTTGGGGGGTCTCTCCAAGGCATAACTGGAACCTAATCTTACAACAAGAAATTTATTTGTTAAAACTCTGTAGGGAAAATGATTAATAATATTTCTCAAAAAATGATTCATTTGACTTATTTTTTTAAAGACCATCTATATGCTGGAAATTACATTTGAATGCCTAGGTAAATCAAAATCTTTATGGTACAGCCCTGGTAATATCGATAGTCTTTGCAAACCAGTAGCATTACATTCAATATGGTTATTGCTCAATGAATTTATTTTTATAAGCAACAGGGGGAAGGTAATACATCAGAAACTGTCTTACATTCTGGAAGACACCTTAAGAAGTAAGTTAGTTAATCATAAAACCATCTCTTTATTTCATGCTTTTTCTTTCTCATATCCTCTTAATATCTGCATAAGCAGTTAACTGAAACACAAAATTCAATACATTTTTATTGTAGGAACTAACTACTATTAAATTCTGAGAGATTCTGAGTGCCACCTGCAATTCCCTTTTGAAGGCAATAGCAGATGCAGGTGCTCTGCATTTCTCAGGATTTGATGCCTTGATATAATATAAAGTGACACCAAACTGTTCAACGGCTGTTAATATAGGTCAACAGTGAGAAACACTTTGCTTTTATCTACTTCCTAAAGCCTTTGCTGCCAACGGTACTTCCAATACCCTGTGGTGTAAGAGAGGTATGATTTTTTTTATTATTATAAAGATATTTCAAAGCACAGTAACTGTATGTTGCCTCTGGGATACTTCTCTAGGCAAACTGCATATTGATTTTTCTTAGCACATCTCATATTGTTTGTTATCAGTCCCAAGGGCTGCAAAGCTCAGTCTGTGCAATGGAAGCAACAGAATCCTGTACAAAAGCAACCTAAGGAGTAGACCGCAGGTCAAACCCACTAACCTACAATAATTCTTCTATGTTTTGTGCTTAAGTTAGTATAACCAGCAGTATCTCTTGCTGTTGCATTTTTTTCCCATGTAGAAGTAACTAGAGAGCTGCAGCCCTTTGTTGGGAGCTCCCAGTGGCATTGTACCTGGCGTAATCACAATGTCTCCTAGATTTGAAGGAGCACATAGGGAGCGTGAATCAGGGCCGGTTCTAGGTTTTTTGCCGCCCCAAGCAAAAAAAAAACAACCTCCGAGAGCGTAACTGCCGCCCCTGAAATTGTGCCACACCAAGCACGTGCTTGGTTTGCTTGTGCCTAGAGCCGGCCTTGGCGTGAATATACTTGAAGAACTATACCACCTAATCACCTCTGTAGTCAGCCAGCTCTGATGGCTCATAGAGATGGTATGCGATCGTTAGCCTGTTCTTTTGGTGTCACTAGCATCAACAACAGAATAGCTGTGTGGAATCTTTGTGCTCCTTGAGGCCTTTCCCTCTTTTTTTTGGACCTGCTCTGGGGTGGGTCATAATCTGGCTTGTGAATGCCTAATTACAAAAAACAAACAAACAAACAAACAAAAACAACCCCACCATATATAGGTCTGTAGTTGGCCAAATTCTGCTCTGGCTGGAGTAGCCAGAGGGAGCAGAGGAGCTATCCAGTATGTTCTCAGCTACTGGAATCTTGTTTGCTTAGGCAGAATTTCTCATCGCTGGCCTAGGCACCATTCTGTGTGGTGTACTTTATTGCTTCTCTGAAAAGATGCAAATTGTTCTTAAGATTAATGCTTGTTTTTTGCTGCCAGAATTTAATATATAAGCTGGCTCTACATGACCCCTTACTTATATTCTAGAGAGACCCTCTAAACTACAGATGCACAAGTTTCAGGGATATGAGTATGCAGGGCCATGCATTAGACTCACTTTCTTGTGTAGTCCTGGGCACTATCTGGGAGCAAGCCCTGATGCCTGCATTAGAGGAAGAGGTTCAGTAAAGGCCAGGATTTGGCTCTTTGTGCTCTAATTTTGTAAATGTTCATGCTTATTTCCAGGGTTGAATATGGTACATCAGACCATAACATTTTAATACACATTAGCCATAAATCTCACAGTATGCATTTTACAGACATTTCCCTAAATGTCTATAGTCTGATCAAATTGGCTTATCTCCAAGGGCTGTAATATCCCATTCTGTCTGCACTCCACAACTGTAGTTTGATTCCTGTACCAGAAGTCCCAATGCTCCTATTTTTGGCCTAGCTCTGATGTTGAGTTGAGTTGTATTATTCCCAATGTATTCCCTCAAGCATTTTGTGGTACAGCCAATGCAGAGAATTCCTGTCACACACTCCTCGAGACTCCTGGCTGGCTCGCCAGACTGTAGCCTGGTTTAGGGTGTACTAATAATATTCATTTGGATAATATGGGAATTTAATTTATGAATTTAATTTTATTTGATTTAATTTAAGTAACAATATTAATAATAATTAATTATTAATATTAATAGTATGGGTTTTAGGCTCGTCAATCTATTGGATTAGAAGATAAAAGTTCTTGTCCTGAATCAGGCTCCACAGAATTTATAAAGGACCCTCGGGGGTATGACAGGAAGTTCACTCTGAGACAGATATAGACTTAAAGACTTTTTATTAAAATCAATAATAGTAATTAAATGGTAAAATAACCAGTTACAAAGTTACAATTGCATTACTGCTATTCAAAAGATACATATGATAATATAGTATTATATGCAAAAAAGCTTTTGTTAATATACTTACACCCTTCCTTGATAACTTGGTGGGAAGAGACACAGGACCAGTCTTGCAGTTCAGGTTTTTCAATTTTTGAGTGAGGGATGCAGTGCTTAGAAGAAATTTAATGCTAAGAGCTATCAACACTAAATTAGGGTTTACTTGACTAACTGAAACTTAAAAGTAAAACCTAATAAAACTAAGAATAAAACTTAGGGAAACCAAGCTTAGCCTAGTTCCCTTGAAACTTAAAGTTTAAGAAGAACAAGTATAGCCTACTAATATCAGCAGTTATTGTAGATAGATAGAATAGATAGAGAATAAGTAAGAATAGAAATGGAGTAAGTAAGAATGGAGATGGAGTAAAGTGAGAGTGGAATCAAGTGAGAAATGGAGTACTCTGTTGAGGTGGGTCACCTTTTTTATAGGGCAAATGCCAGAAATTCTTCCTTTTATGCCCAAATTTCATTTCTCACCCACAGAAATGTTAGGGTACAATTATCCCATAGGCTAATATGTATGTGTGCATTGATGACAGGTCTGTACACGCATCAGTCTCTTGTGGTGTACTTGTCAAGTTTGTAGGTATAACATTGAAACCCCCCCATGCCATTTTTCATTGTTTATTGGTCTAAATAAAAGGTCATAGACATAGGCATGGGTACTCATTTATTTAGGTAACAAGATATAGGTAAATTTTGCTTTATGAGTAAAAGGTCTTAATATAGATATGCTAACTTTGCCTTAGCTTAACATACAAGATATGGCCTGTAGGTCTCTTGCATTACAGCCAAACTTACTTTAATATAAATCTATAAACCTATTACAATAAACCAAATACTTAAACTATAAGAAAAGATATATATATGCAAGCAAGCAGATTAGTTCTATAGCCTACACCATCCTGAAGTGAGACAAAAAGTCAGAATCTCAAAATTTCACATACTGAAAATCTGGAAAACATTGATTTGGATCAACTGAAACATTTAATTTTGATGCTTCATTTAGATCAGGGGTCGGCAACGT
>NW_020664383.1:2912312-2940909 GCF_002925995.2 Terrapene triunguis
GGCCCCCACTGGCCGCGGTTCGCCGTCCTGGGCCAATGGGGGCGGCGAGAAGTGGCACGGGCGAGCGATGTGCTGGCCACGGCTTCCCGCCGCCCCCATTGGCCCGGGACGGCGAACCGCGGCCAGTAGGGGCCGCGATCGGCCAAACCTGCCGCGTCAGCAGGTAAATAAACTGGCCCAGCCCGCCAGGGTGCTTACCCTGGCGAGCCGCGTGCCAAACATTGCCGACCCCTGATTTAGATTTTGACCATTTTAACTTTTAATTTTTAATTTTTTTTTACTATATTAGCTTTGAATGACTTTTGAATGACTTTTTGTTTTAAAACTTAAACTGGAAAACCAAAATATATTTATTCAAAAATGTAAATGAAGTGGTCTGATAGTTTAGATTTTTTTTTTCAAAATTGTTTTGAAACTGACCCTATCCTGCAAAAAAAGCTTTAGTTTAAACTAATCAAAATATTCCAACTTAAAGTTTAGTTGAAAAATTCCCAACTATCACAGCTAAAGACTTCTGAGTCAGAAATTATGAAGGCTCAGTTTCATTCAGACTGAAGTTTAAACTAAACCTCTTTAGTTTGAAAATCTTGATAACAGGCTCTGTCATAACGCTTCTCATAGTTAGCTTCAAGTAGACTGGGGCTATTGAACAAATATCCTTTCTAGTGTTTTAATAGTTCCAGTTGTGGTCAGTTTCAGGGGCACATGAGAAGCTTTTTAGAAGCTTGAAAAAGGTTTGGGTTGCTTGGGCCATTGCTTATTTGATCTAATTAACAATAAGCACAGCCATACTGGGTCATACCAAAGGTCTATCTAGCCCAGTATCCTGTCTTCCGTCAATGGACAATGCCAAGTGCCCCAGAGGGAATGAACAGAACAGTTAAGCATCAGTCATTCCCAGCTTCTGTCAAAAAGAGGCTAGGGACACCATCCCTGTCCATCCTGACTAATAGCCATTGATGGACCTGTCTTCCATGAACTTATCTAGTTATTTTTTTTAACTCTTTTATAGTTTTGACCTTCACAACATCCTCTGGCAAAGAGTTCCACAGGCTGACTGTGCGTTGTGTGAAGAAATACTTCCTTTTGTTTGTTTTAAACCTGCTGTCTATTAATTTCATTTGGTGACACCTAGTTCTTGTTTTATGAGAAGGAGTAAATAACACTTCCTTATTTACTTTCTCCACACCAGTCATGATTTTATAGACCTCTACCATATTCCCCATCATCTCTTTTCTAAGCTGAAAAGTCCCATTCTTATTAATCTCTCCTAATATGGAAGCAGTTCCATACCCCTAATCATTTTTTTTTCTCTTTTCTGAATCTTTTCCAATTCCAATATATCTTTTTTGAAATGGGGTGACCAGATCCGTGTGCAGTATTCAAGATGTGGGCGTGCCATGGATTTATATAGAGGCAATATAATATTTGCTGTCATATTATCTATCCCTTTGCCAATGATTCCCAACATTCTATTAGCTCTGTAGTCAGAATGGGAATCACCCACCCACCGTTATATAGTTTAATTGCCTCATGCTATGAAAACTATGCTGTTCCTCAGTAGAGGTCCTATGATCTGTCTTGGAGGTTAACCAATACACTGGCAGCCCATATTGTAGGTGAAGATCCTGATTATTCAAGTAGCTCTGTGATGCTGGAGCCCAGGCACAGTCCCACTGAAGTCAATTGGGATTCAAGTGGGAGCAGTGGCCTCACCATACCAAGCTCCTTACAGGATTGGGGCATTAGTGGAGCATACCGAAAATGTTGTTGGCAGGGTGCTTGTTGACACCTGCAATGCCTGGTGTCAAAGTGGGTTTTGGAAATAGAAACAACAAAATGTTGAATTGTAATATATAATCTTTTGATGATAAAATGGCAAGTACATTCAGTTCACTGGTATTGGAACCACTCTTAAAAATTTTTTAAAACCTCTTTAAAAAAAAAAGCAACCCTGCCTTTGCTCCCTGTGCATGCTTAAGCATGTATGTTAAAGAACTTTAAATAGAAAGTGATTACACTGATCTAGGAAAAATGGTAGACAATAAATTACCATTTGATCTCTGGGGTCTTGTAAAGGTGGATGCAAGATGTGCTACTGGTACAACTTTCTTGCCTCTTCCAGCCTCTCAAAAGATATGTTAGCATCTTATATGATTTGGGCAGATTTGTGCATGCAGAGCTCAGCTGGTTTTAGCAATTTGTATCCAGAGACAAAGTAGCAATTTATGGAATGAATTTTCAGTGATGTGCACACAAGCACTTAGACTTGCAATTCTCATTAACAGTTATGGAAGATGTGCATCTCATTCCCCACACACCCTGCTGAATGCTTTCTCTATGTATCTCTAGACCAAATAATCACCTTAGAACTGCTTAGCGACTAAGTGACTACACTGTAATTTTTACCTAGCTACACATTACATAAAATTAACTGATTGCACATGCAGCCATCATAGGAGAAGAAATATTGTTCACTCATGAAACAGCACAGAAGTGGTCATGTAGGCGTAGGTATGTGTTAGGATGAAGTCACATAAAAAAATAAGTGCCTGGAGTGATTTTATGAGGACAGTTTAACCTGGCCCTAGTATTTGTGTCATAGATGCTGGAAACAGACCCAGCTTACTTCATTTGAAATCTTTTATGAATACAGTTCATAATTCCAGTTAATGATATATCCAGCCTATATAAGTATGGGTCAAATTCCTCTCTGGTGTAACTTCATTGTAATAAAATCCATTGATTCCAATGGAGTTATACCAGGAATGAATGTGGTTCAGTCCATATAATGTAGATACACATCTTTGTGCAGACTGGAGGTCTCCCAGAAGAAACCCCTGTTCACTCAGGTTTCCAAAGCAGAACATAGCAGGAAAGATTCTCAGCTGGCATAAATCACTATAGCACCATAGACGTCAATGGAATTATGCCACTTTATATCTGCTGAAGATCTGATCCAGTCTGTGCATACTCATACTGTCATCATCATCTTCTTCCTTGTGTTAATCCCATCAAACGAAGTTCACTCTATGTGTCCTGTACCTCCAAAATGCTCAGTCCAATGCCATATTCCCCATTGCACCATATGCTAGCATGTCTTCCTTTGACATCCCACCACTTCTTCTTGTGTCAGCCTCTGACTCTCTCCTCAAGCAACCCAGAACCATAAGTCACTATGTTATCCCTCTGCCTCAGCAAGAGTAAATTTTGTGAGAGATTAGAATGTGTGCCAGTTCACTCCCCACACCAGTCTGCTTGCTTCACCAGCAAACTCCTCAAGACTCTTCCAGTTTTTACCTTACCTTGCAAGTAACAGTGAACCCCATTTCCAGAGTTCCCAAGAGTTGTCTCTCTGTAGTGTCCATTGAAAAGGACTGGACACCTCACAGAAATTGTTTGATGCCTCTAAAGAGACTGTACACAAACAGATATCATCACAAACAAAACAAAACACATTTTCTAGTGCCTAAAACTTATTTTTAGCAAGTTACACTCTTTGCCTGAGCTATTTTCTCACTTACATCAAGTTACCAGCAACCCTAGCCCTCCAGGAATAGGGGATCCAACTTTCACAGAATCAGAAGGTCCCATTCCCTAAGTGCAAGATAACTAGAATGTATTTTTGCTCCCCTTGTATTTCCCCAAAGTCTTTGCCTTAAGAGCCAGGAAGATTTCCTGGGGATACAGATTCTGCCCCCAGTGCACCCACTAAGCTGTTTTCTGCTTGCTAACTTGATTGTTTTGCTTACCTTACAGTTAAGGGTACTTTCATTTTCCTCTGCCTGCAATCAAGCAAATCAGACAGGGAAATCCACACTCCTTTGTTGAGGGCAGGCTTGATTTATACACTGCCTCCAAAACACATTTTAAGAACATATTTCTAGCACACACAATTCTTTATACACAGTCCATACATACATCACACATTGATACTCTTGACCAGAGCATCACCAGTTTGCATACGATGCCTTTTAAGATACCTTTTGGATACATATTATGACAACAGTGGCTGAGGGTAGTGAGAGTGTCAGGCCTGATATGAGTTACAGACTAGTGTGTCCTCTGTCAGTGGGCATTGATGGGCTCTTAGGATCACATGGCCTCTGCCTTTTTTCTTCAGTCTTGTTTTGTTGGATTCTTATCCACATAGTTGTCAGGACTACACTTTAGATGACCAGACCATCCCAGTCTCCACTCACTCATTTCTTGATTCATTTGAAGACTCATAGTGTTGATTAATGTATGGCAAATTTTTATGGCTGGCTGCAAGCTTGATGCCAATCCTACTTTTTTCAACTGGGCTTGGGATAGGCAATGGAGGAGTTACCCATATTGACATATTTTGTCAAAATTCAATAAGGTTCAAAGAAAACTTAACTATTTCAGTAAAATACTCATTGTACTTATGGGGATCTCCACAAACAATCATTGTTCCATCCAGCAGTAGCCTGTAAATCTTTTTGTCAGTGCTGCTCATTGGTTCAAATGTTAATTGGCTGATGCAAATTTTGTGGCTGTTGTTCACAGATTAATGTATGCTGAGTGTATTGATTGGCAGTTTTGAACTGGTGGACCTTCAAAGCTCTCTAAACAGAAATTGAATGCATATAATTATTTTAAAGTGGGACACCTGTCACAGAAATATTGACCCCCTTTAAGAGGGAATAGGCCCAATCCACTTGTGACTGTTTAAGTGTTTCCCAAGGGGGCTGGATAGAGAACACCTGGACCCTACAAAGAGCGAGGCTGGCTTTTAGAGGAAGCGGGGAGGGGTTCCCTGGGGAAGGGTATAAAAGGGGGAGTGTGAGTTGATCTTTCCTTCTCTTTCTCAGGACTAGAAAGAAAAGAACCCTGAGGATTAACAGTTTATGGGGCGCTGGCATCCAGGAGAGAGCCCTGGAAGGCACCATTCTGTAAGAAAAGTGGGAAAAGGACTGTGCAGAGCTAGAGTAGTGAAATGTCTGCAGAGGGCTAAGTTAGGTTTTGGAGACTGAATTAAAAGAGGAGTCAGGTGGGGCAGAAGAGTTTGTTTTTGTTGCTCTTAATTTTGTTGGCTAGTTGATTTGAACTTTTAGGATTAAATTTGTGCCAATAAAACAAACCCGGGCAAGGCATTATTGTGGCATCCCTCTTGAGGAGCTTTGAAGGGGAAACTGAAGTGGGACCAGCTGGTAGTGCTGCAGATGGCTGCATGGTGACACTCTGGATATGTCTACACTACCCGCCGGATCGGCAGGCAGCGATCGATCCCTGAGTGCTCTCATGTCGACTCCCGTACTCCACCGCCACGAGAGGCGCAATTAGAGTCAAAGGGGGAGTGGCATCAGTCGACTCACCACGGTGAAGCCCTGGTCTACACTGGGGGAGGGGGATCGATCTAAGTTATGCAACTTCAGCTACATGAATAACATAGCTGAAGTTGACGTACTTAGATCGATTTACTGTGGTGTCTTCACCATGGTGAGTCAACTGCTGCTGCTCCCCCGTCGACTCTGCTTGCGCCTCTCGCGGCGGTGGAGTATGGGAGTCGACAGGACTTGGGGATCGATTTATCGCATCTAGACTAGACGCAATAAATCGATCCCCGCTGGATCGATCACTGCCTTACACCATGGTAAGTAGATCTATGTACGTCGACTTCAGCTACATTATTCACATAGCTGAAATTGCGTAACTTAGATCGATCCCCCCGCCCAGTGTAGACCAGGGTTCTGTGTGCATTGCAGGTTAGATAAGCATATCAGGGCGTTAGCTGATGTACTGACTAGGTAAATAAAACAGAGATGTGATCAGGTTTAGAACAAATGTACATTTTTTTGTGCTAAGATGGGAAACTCCCTCATTCTTGGGTTTAACCCAGTTGTATGACCCTTGCTGAGGAATCCTGTCTTTGCTCACTCTTTCCCAAGCAGTCAATTTATAGCACCTATGCAAGGGAATAGGTATGTTGAGCTACAGTTACCTTTTGGAGCAAGTGTATCTACATCTAGTCAGAGGTTTTCAAAATTCAAGCAATTATACTAATCCATGTATTGACTTCATTTTTAAGCGCACTTCATTTGTAGGTGTGCTGCATACAGGAGTAAAAGAAGTGATCTGTCCAACTGGTGATAATTTAGATGTGTGAATTTAATCTGCTGCCTGAGTCCAGTATTTAATTTTCTATTGTGTGCAGTAACTGTTTGGAGTCATTTTAAGGATAGATATTTGAGTTCAGTACAGCGAAACATTTGATTCACTGTCTGAGTAAAATGCCAATAAATGTCTGCATAAAACTATGTTCATTTAGCTACTTAAAACTAATAAGTTACATATTTGGAAATTTGTTCTTCCACTGATGGGCTTATGTATCTCATATTTAGTCACTTGATATAAATATGACCTCATGTATTCTCTCTCTCTCTGTTATGATAGCTGTTAGGGCACACCATTGCCAGCTCTGGCCTCTATGCTTCTCTCCCCTTCTGCTGCTGAAAGGGTGCTAATTCTAGAAGAACAGGCCAAGTTGGCACAGAAGAGCACATCTATTCTGCAGCATGTTCTCTCTTTCCTGAGGCATCTCAGAAGGCCATTAGCATAGGGCTTATGTGTGGTTATAGACATTTGAGCATCAAGAAAGAATGTGTGGAGCCAGAAAGTATCTGTGCTTCGTGGTGTATTTCTGTCTAGACCCTATAGATATTAAAGTAGGAGGTAATGTATTAAAACTAGTAGAAATGATTAGAGCTATGTGGAGAAAAATAGTTCCATTTTGCACAGGATTTCAATGTTTTAAAATCTGGTGTCATTACAAGTTCAGAACAAAACACCAAACTCCAGAATTCTCCATGATAGGGGAAGCCTCAGGCTTCCTGACTCATACAATCTGCAGGGCTGGCTGCCCCAGAACTGTGAACCTTTGGAATCCTGGGGTCCTGGGACAGTCAACCTGGTTGGCTGCCCTGGGGCTGCAGACCCCAGAAGCGTGGGGTCCCAAGCAGCTGCCAGGTGGGATGCTGAGGAGCCCAGTGGGCAAGCTGACAAACCTGACCGCTTTTGAAAGCTGCTTGGCAGGCAGGGTTCTGACTGTTCACCCATCCGGGAAACACCATCCAATACTGTCAAGATCTATATTGATAAGAAAGAGGGACAGCTAGAATGGCTGCATCAAGGGACTTGGTAATAGCATGGAAGATGGAGTTTCCTTGTGAGAGTACGGTTTATTAGTCTATTAATACCTGAGGCTTTTCTAATATGCTCCATATATTGTAATTATGATTACTAAATGCACAAAGTAACTATTCAGTTTTGCATAATCTAGTCCTCTTTTCCTGTCTTCTTATATTCAGCCAAAGTAAACTGAAATCAGTCAGTGTACCTAGACTTCATGTATTTGACATTCTCCTTAAACTAGCATTTATGGTCTTCCATTTCAAATTAAGGAGGTTGATGGTGGCAGGGACAGGAAGGGGTTAACAAGACAAGCACCATGCCCTGTAAAAGCTGCCAGTCCTACAGAAAAGGCCCTCCAGCTGAGACTATGTAGAAGCAGAAATCAGAGGAGAAGACACTGCTTCCTTAAAAAGGGAGAGTTAGAACTCCTTTCAACCTTAGATAGAAAAGGGTTTGGGTTGAAGTCTAAACAGTAGGTGAAGTCACTTGGTGCTAGCTCAATAACTGAGAAAGTTCCAAATGTTACTAATTAGCTCTTGGTTGCTTTATTCCTAGATTAAGAGAATATATTCTGGTGTGTGGGAATTTTTTTTGTTCAGTTTTGTCTATTTGTCTCCTTTTTTTCTGACAGCAAGGGACCATATTGCACTTCTATGTTTGATGTTTACTTCATAACCAGAGTCTACTCAATGGGCTTCTTTGAAGAAAGAGGAAACCCTACTGGGCTAAAGAGGCTGTTCCTGGTATGTTTATGGATTTTAGGATCTGTTGAACTGGGGCATGTGATCTGTTCGTGTTGTATAGTATTGCTGGAAGAGTTTGAATGAGAAAACAGTTCATTTGGTGTGGTGCTTACTTGTTTAAGGCTGTCTGCTTTGCCTGAATCACAAGTCTGCCCCTGCATTCTTTGCGCACCAAAATTCCTGTAGAATTTAATGGAAGGTTTTGGGTGCTCAGTGAATCAAGGTTAAGCTTTAATTAATTAATTTAATTTATGGAGATATCCCATCTCCTAGAACTGGAAGGGACCTTGAAAGGTTATTGAGTCCAGCCCCCTGCCTTCACTAGCAGGACCAAGTACCGATTTTGCCTCAGATCCCTAAGTGGCCCCCTCAAAGATTGAATTAACAACCCTGGGTTTAGCAGGCCAATGCTCAAACCACTGAGCTATCCTTCCCCCCTGAGAGGAGCTGCAGGCCATTCACTTTTTTTTTTTTAATGTTTACCACAAATCTCTAGTAACTTTTAACCTAACTCATTATCTAGACGTATGGAAAAAAAAAAGCACTAGCTGGAAATAAATAAGTTAAGAGGTAGCTTACTACAAATAAAAGCATGTGATTTTTAGCAAAGCATTTAAATCAGTTGTAGTGCAGTTTTATGGATGCTAAAGTTAGTATAGTAACATCATTTTTTGTCTTTCACTAACATGCATCAAGTAGAGTAAACTAATTTTATTCCAAGCATTTCCATAATGTTTAATTTAAGGACAATATTGCCAGCAATCGAAGTAGAATACTTTCTCAACTGTAAAAGGAAAAGATAGCTAAATTTCTAAAATTAATTTCTCATACTATTAGAGTAATGGAATTTGAGCTATTGCAAAAAGCAGAACTACATTTGTGCTAATGCATTATTTCTATAAGGAAGTGAATTTCTGAGGCAAGAAATTGGAGCTGGGAAAGTGCAGTAAGATCTCAATCTATATTCTAAACAGTGAGCTAAATTTACTTCTTGATAAATTCATTGTGTTCTCTGATCTCTGACAGTTCTTCTGTCATTCAAAAAGGTAAATTTTCAGAATACAGTACATTATAAAAATAGGTTAAATATTAAACTCCCACTACACATTTTAATATGGAAATTACATTTAATCTGCATACAGATTAAAAGCAAAATGGTCAATTAATGATATGAAATGACCAATTTTACTTTTTGTCCACTATTTTGATACTTACTAGTCCCCAGGTGCTTAAAGTACGCAAAAATGTCAACACACTCGTTTTTGTTTACAAACTTTAATTTTTGAAGAATATGTACCAACATATGAATTGTATGTAACTCTTGGCAACAAAAAGACAGGACAGAAATACGTTAAATGTCTGAATGCCACAATTTATAGTGGTTTGCAAGTCGTTAATTTGGACTGCATCTTAAAATGGTAAGAACTTGATTTAGCCATCTGTTGTAGGAACAGAGATCAATAATGAATACACGCAACCTGATATACCCAACTTCTTTCAATTTCCCTTCCTAGTCCTCTCTAAGAGCTGGATATCTGGGAGTTTTATACTCTGACTTTAACAACTCAAACACATGTGAGTAGTCCCATTTGATTTTTGTGAGATTACTTACATGAGTTAATTTACTCACATGATGAAATATGTCTACATCTGGTCCCATAGTTCTCACCAGGCCAGAGATTGTAGCCTTGAAAGTCTTTTGAAAACAGTAACAGAGGGGTAGCCGTGTTAGTCTGAATCTGTAAAAAGCAACAGAGGGTCCTGTGGCACCTTTAAGACTAACAGAAGTATTGGAGCATAAGCTTTCGTGGGTGAATACCCACTTCATCAGTCTTGCGTCTTTTGAAAACAGATTTCTCATTAATTTTCTGGAACTTCTGTTTTTGGCACTTCTGGTTCCAGACCTGGGAAGAATCTGGATATGAAATACACTTAATGATGTCAGGAAGGAGTTAAAATTCAGCCAGCAGAAAAGACAGAAACTGCTGAGAAGGAAGGATACTGACAACTGTAAACAACTGATAAGCTTATACGGTAAATGCCCGCCCAGTAACTCAGTTCGTAGAACAATGCTAACCTTCCCTTCACAACCCACTGAATGTTTGTAAGCACTCATCCCTAACCCCACCCCCACTCCGCCTCCTTCCCCCGCAAGGTAGTCATAATTTTTTAATGCAATTAGAATAACCTCTATATGTACATACTGCTCTTATTTTTATCTTTGTTCAGGGTTCTCTCTTGACTTGTAACAATGTCTGTCTCTGTATATACAAATAAATGCAAATTAATTAATAAAAAATTTATATAACTGGCCACTATGGCACCATATTTTTGAAGCTGCTTGTCAGTCTTCCTGGTACCGTAAATAACCCCCTTCAATATTGTCTGTGCTTGCCTGATTCATGGGGGGGGGGGGGGCGGAATCTTTTTGCCTAACAATGAACTATCAATCTAGAGGAAAGGGCTGAATCCAAAAATCAGACCAAGTGAGGGAGAGAGAAGTGGCTTTCTTATCTAATTTGTTTCTCCCCTTAAATAATAGCTTTGTTAGAGAATTTAAGACATAGTATTTTGATTTTATCAAGTAATTATTTTTAACATTTTCTGTAAATAGTAATTGTAGCAAATTTTACTATTGGTATGATATTTCAACACTTGTTTCTCTCCTGAATCAGTATAAGAAGTCAAAATATCTATTTATTTATTGAATGAAAAGTTTAGAAAAACTTTCATTTAATTTCTGGTCAGTTCAACATTGAATTTCATTCACATGAGCTGTCATAGTCCCTCATGGGAGCTGCAGTTTAGTTGCCTCATGCCCCCATTCTCCTCTATTGGCTGGGATCACCAGCCACATTGGGGTCATGAGACTCCCATGAGGGGAAACTGCAGTGCATCATGGGAAATGTAATCCAGTCAAGGAATCAGGCCCTTAGGAGACAAGGGAAAGTATGAGGTACCTGACTACAATGCAGTCAACAATGCAAAAACGGGGATGGGAATTAAGTCAGAGTTAAAATTAGGGATCAAGAGAGACACATTGAGCAGAGAACCCCAGACAACGTTGACTGCTCCGGGAAGCAGACCAATTCACAACTGCTCATATGGATACAACTGAATGTCAGACTGACCCAAACTGAAACATTGTGATTCAGTATTATCTGAAATGGAATATTTCATCTCAATTTCCTGACACAAAATTGAAGAACTACAGCAAAATCAAAAATGTTCCCTGGAAAACTTCAATTCTGTGAAAAACATTTTTTGTTGTCTCATGTAAGCCCTCCAAATATTTGCTCCTCTCTCTTTTTTATTTGTCAGCCTTCTTAAAGTATAGCAGAGGAATCAGAAAGCTTAAGGCTGAACTTAGACCTGGGTAGTTCAGTGAATAAACTGTAGATTAAAAAAAAAATCCTTTAAAATGTTTTTAGGTGACTTCTCTATAGTTCAATTCATTTTTTAAAAAGTTCTAATATCTCTCTTACATATACCATAACTAACTTTGAAAGAAACAAAAAAAAGGAAACTTTTTTAATGGGTGATGTGTTGCTATAAATAAGTCATAGAATACATTTTCACTTACTCATAAATTGATGAGACAATTTTAATACCATTATTTTCTTTCTGTTGAATTGTAATACAACAGCAGTACTTATATTATGTTGCTAGTGCAGTTAGGAGTTAGTCTTCTCTTGGGTCTTCCTTGTTAGTTTGAAATTTTAAAATTCAGGATAAAGATACTCCAAATGGTGTATGCTACTGTAAGAGTAATGCAATGTGTATCGTTGAAATGAATTAAAATAATGAACGTATCAGAGAAAGTAAACAACATTGAGGGTTTGATCCAAAGTCCATCAAAGTCAATGGCAAGACTCCCATTGACCTCAATGAGTTTTGGATCAGGACCTTACACCTGTTATTCAGTAACAACTTTTTCTCTGACTATGTACTGACTCCTATTAAGTATTTTTTGACTGAGAGGACACTGCTAGCTGCCTTCCCTCTGCTGCTTTAATTTCTCTACCTATTGAACAAGCACTTTCACTTCTCTTGCAGTGCTTCTTCTCACTTGCAAATAAAATTGTATGTGATAAAATAAGATCAAGAAGCTTGTCATGCATCTCAACTAGTTAGATGCTGCTGTGGCTCACAATCATAAAGATGCCATTGAGATTTGTCCTGTGACATTTTTTATTCCATGTCACACAATGCAATAAAAAATCGTTCATACTTTTCAAACTCTCACATTCCACCACAAACTTACTCTCCCACTTTTTAAAAGGGTAGATATTTAAGTCATTGTTTGAATAACAGTGATCCTTATGGAGACAATTGGTGTTTGCCAATGTTTGGGGGGCAGAGGGAGGGCAGCCAGCTTCAGCAGTGTTATTGAGCATGCTCAGTACAAGCTAAGCAATAAATCTGGATCCGTACATCCTTCCCAATGCACAAACAAACATGTTTTTGATATGTAAGAGGAAGCAGCATGCCCTAGTAGATAAGGCTCTGGACTGGGAATCAGGAGACTTGCGTTCTAGTCTCAGCTCTGCTTCTGGCCTGCTGTGTGACCTTGGCCAAATCTCTTCACCTGTATGACTCCTTTTTATGTCCCACTCTGTCTTGTCTACATAGCTTGCAAGCTGTTTGTGGCATGGTCTGTTTAATGTTAGTACCTAGTACAATGGAACTCTGATCTACCCGCTATTCTATTAGTACAAATAAGCATTACTTATGAGATGCCCTGTACATTTTTGAAGCATAATCTGGTAGTATTTGGAAAAAAAATAGCCACACTCTGCACAGAAACCAGTTTTAGTATCAGCATACATGATTATCTCATCCAGATAAACACTGCTACATGCATCCTGTAATTGATCAACAGTACTAAAGGTCTAGTAATGTCACAGCAGCTTTACAGGAGGTATTATATTATGGATCTGCATCAACAAAGTCAGCAGGATTGATCAAAAGGACAAGTTTATATGTTTATTCACAATGTTAACATATAGTTACTAAAATACTTTGAATATATACCCTATATTTTTTTCCCAGTGACTACAGGATAGATATGAATGTTTTTACACATTTTCATCAGTGATTTTGTTCTGACTATATAACAAGACAGTTTGATGTAAGAGCATTTAGGTTAGCTGCAGATGGCTGAAAGACAAGGAAAGCTTTGACTGACCCCACTGAGGTCAATGGCAAAACTCCCATTGACATCAGTGTGGGGAGGGGAAGGGCAGGATTTCACATTTTGCTTTTAAAGCAGAATTCCTGGGGATAGGAAACCTCCAATAAATGGGACAGAATAATTGGTCAATGGCTGAACATAGTTGAATATTGTTCTGTTTGATCCAGGGATGGTATAGGGTCAACTTTTTCTGTCCACCTCCCCACATCAACAAAGCATATCACTCCTCCTGCCAACAATTTCTCTCCCACTTATCCTGGCTCCTCCTATCCTCATAAGATGGGCAATTTATCTTCTGCCAAACCAACCTCCTCCTGCAGCCTGCATTTTATGGATAGTCTTAGAGCACTGGGCTCTTCTGGTCTGATGGTTTCTTCTTGCAATGGAACTCCTTTCCAGGTTATGTTGTCACAGTTAGCAGCTCATTCAGCCATCCACCAAGGGCTGTAGTTACCATCTTCCAAATTTCAAAGGATTCCAAGGATTCCAAATTAGGATTCCAAATTTGCCTCTAAATTGATTATGCAATGGACAGTTTGTAGAAGGAATATTTGTTGTTGTTGTTTTTTTTTAAACTTAATACAATTTGAAAGAATAGTTAATGTATGACAACACTATCATGAATGATCATGGTAAAGTGGGGGGCGGGTGGAAGGACAGGCCATCCTAAAGAAAATATTTGACTGTTTCAATAATTTAGCTAGAGGAAGAGGCACACATACCCTATTATTTATTTGTATTATTGTAGTGTCTAGAGACTCCAACTGAAATCTGGTGCCCATTAAATGTGCTGGACATATATTTAGAGAAACAGTCCCTGTCCCCATTCTATTAATGACTCTCAAATCAGTGCCTACTTCAGGTGAAATGATGAACAGAATTATTACTGAGTATGTACCTCATTCCCTACTAGTATCATCAGCTCTAACAGTAGACATAGTGATATCAGCAATCTTAAGTATCATGCAAAAACTTCTAGGAACAAATCCTGTCCACTTTTTAGAAACACTCAATTAATTCTCCTGCTCCCGACCTTGACAAATGAATGTGATTCTTTGCAATCTGAACAGTTTTAACAGTTTGCCTCCTAATGACTTACAAGCCTGATCCTTTTTATATTGGAGCAGGATGAGAGGGGGCAGCAAAACTTTACTCAGGTGAAAACAAGGCAATTTGTACTGAAATTGCTGTCTATATTTTCTGTCTGGAGTCCAAGTAATTGAGAAGACATAACCAAAAAGAACAGGGTATTGGGAAACAATTGAGAATCTGAAAAGCAAAAAATCAGTATAAACAATTGCTGTAAGTATCAAACAATGTAACTGAGATAAATCTAGAATAAGAAAAAAAATGTTTCAGAGAATGTCAATTACTTATGATGACATAAATGGATTAAAATGATTTCTTAAGCAAACAGCTCAGTTCAGAATTCATGATATTTCTTTGATTAAAATATATTGATTACATGCTACATTTGTATCAAACTGGGCTATGACTTATGAGCAGTAATAACAAGCTATACCCTTGGATAATAAAGTATGCATAGTTGAGTTGGATATTATGATACATAGGACCATATTCTGACTTCAGTGAAGCTGAAACAGTTTATACCAGCAAAGAATTTTGCACATAGAATTTAAGCTTCTGTGTTATAAAGACCATAATCGCAGGGGATGTGTCCATAGTATATATGTCCATTTCATATTATAATGTGCTTTATAAGAACTTCAAATTCCTTTCAAAAGTAGGAAGAGGAAATCTAAGGAAAACCATAATTAGAGGTATAAGCAAATATAAACTTAAAATACTAGGGTCAAAGCTTTTGACTTAGGTTGATTATGCAGCCAAACTGAAACTACAGCACAGCTGAAAGTAGTTTAACTTTTGCACTTAGATATGGGACTGTTAAATTCAGAAATCCATCTGTTACAGGCCCATCATGATAACAGTGCTTGCCTTGCCTAATGATGACAAACAACATTTGAAAAATCAAAGACAAATTGATATTCTACTAGTCACATATCTCAGAACAATGCTTGGCTATTTGAAAAATGTTTCACAAGTAAATGTATGCTTAATGCAACTCATCCTAAATGCTAAACAAATACACGCCAGAGTTCAATATAATTTCTAGATCCTCATGTTGGAGTAAATAATGCAAATTAAAAAAATGCAGAGATTTATAATCAATCCACAGGGCTTACAAAATATATAGATGTCTCTAAATTTGAACAACAAATAAATTCAATGAGACTGATCTCTTCCTGCAGGTTATATGAGCAGAAACAATTAATCAGTTGTCCGCTCTTGGCCTCATCCTTCTAGATCTTATGGTGTGAAAGTCTTCTAAAATAACAATCTATTTTGTGATGCTATAAACATTTTCTATTCTTTGCTATTTCATTTCTGTATGTTTGTTTAATATAAGCCTAAGATCCACATAACTCTCTCTGTGCCTCACATTGCTTCTCATCCTTCTCAAAATCAGCAGTTATACCGCTAAACCAGCCAAAGAAGTTTGAGGTAAAGACTAAACTAAGGCATTCAACCTTCTAGTAATATGCAAAAAAACAACCCCCCCCCACTACAAATAGCAGTAGTCTCAAATTAAAACTGCTATAGCAGGGGTCGGCAACCTCTGGCACGCGGCTCGCCAGGGTAAGCACCCTGGTGGGCTGGGCCAGTTTATTTACCTGCTGACGCGGCAGGTTCGGCAGATCGCGGCCCCCACTGGCCGCGGTTCGCCGTCCCAGGCCAATAGGGGCGGCGGGAAGCCGCAGCCAGCACATCCCTCGCCCGCGCCGCTTCCTGCCGCCCCCATTGGACCGGGACGGCGAACCGTGGCGAGTGGGGGCCGCAATCAGCCGAACCTGCTGCGTCAGCAGGTAAATAAACTGGCCAGGCCAGCCAGGGTGCTTACCCTGGCGAGCTGCGTGCCAGAGGTTGCCGACCCCTGTGCTATAGACTAATACTTTAAATACTGTTTATTATACCAAAGCCCACTGTAGCCACTGCGAGTCTATTCATTGATTTCAATGGGCTCATCAGGCCCTAAACATACATAAGTATTGATGATAAGTTGGCTGCAATGTTAAACACATATATTACATCTACAGATGACATGGTGAAGCAGGGAGTTCATGGTAATGGGGCACAGATCAGAGAAAAAATAGCTCTGCCCCTGCATCTGCCAGTCTCCTGCCCAACAGTTAATCCTGTCCCCCCAGCTTCCCCATCAGTTCAGCCCAGGGCCTGCTAAGGACCATTTAACGTGTGTGTGGAGGGGCAGATTTCCCCCCGCTAACAAACACACCTGATCCCCCTGCACCCATGAACCCCTACCTCCACCTGCTCCAAATTTCAGTGAGTACATTGAGACCTATTGCAATGCCACTCATTCAAATTTGGCCTGGACTCTCCTCTGTCATGATGCCCCTGGCATCAAATTTGAGTCATGGAGTGGCAATTGTTGACCTGAATTTGATGGGTTAGTTTTTATGGCTCGCTACTGATTGCATCCGACCAGCAGATTTATAGGTTCTTGTCCAATTCAGACTACAGAGTTCAAGAACTCAGAGAGTTCTATATTGGGAGAGGACTCTCAGGGTGCTTGGCAAGAACGCATACACTGAGGACAATGCCAAATTGATAAAATCTTTTATTGCCATTAACATAAAAATAAGGAATGCAGTGAAACTTATAACTGCAAAACAGTAAAAGAATTCCAAAACTCCTGGTGGTAACATTTCTATTATAAGTACCTTAACCTAACATACTCACATCCTTCTTTGAGAACCCGGTAATAGGAGGTGAAGGACCAGCCTCACTCCTGGCATGCCCGATTACACGATGGTGCTGGCTTCCCCAGTGGTTAGGAATGTTGAGTAGTTATACTATACTGCACAAGCTGAGCTGATAGATAGATAGATAGATAGCTAGATAGATAGATAGATAGATAGATAAAAAAGCACTCCAAGAAACCGAAGCTTCAGGAGTTAGAAGAGCTTAGAATTTAGAGGATGAGAGCTTACTAAGAGCTCTCTTACCAGGTATTTTATAGGATCCTGATCTATGTAATTCAGGCCCAACCTACTATACACATATCTTGTTTCCATACCCTAAGAAATGTATGGGTACCCTTCTCCTATAGGTTAGTGGATTATCACACTTTCTAAATTTATTAATAAGGATTATCTCACTTCAAAACTGCCAACCTAGTCTCTCTTGATGACCTCGAGTTGTGGTGTACCCTGCGGTTACCAACTGTTTGTAGAACCTGGATAAACTTGTGATGTGATGTGAATAGTTCCTCCCCTGGGTTCTCCAAAGTTCAGGGACCATTCTCATCTGTGCCAAAGGTTGCTAGGTTTTATGCTGACATATTTATAACTAATTCTACTTTTTGCTATATAGAAGATCTTACCGGATCTTCCAGGCTGGTAGGCTTCTTGCATTTCAGCAAAACTTCTTATTAGGCAACACATGCCTCAACACATCCTAAATTCCAAAGAATTAATACTGATAAAATGTGAGAATAAAATGGATTAATTTCAGAAAAAGAAACATATTAATTAATACTGCTGGCTGGATTAGTAGGATATAATAGCTAGCAAAATAATCCTATGGGCTACACAGTGAGGCCCAATTCGAGTGAGTGGCATGGTGATTTAGCCCCAAAAGCAGTCAGGCCATGACCCTTGTGCCCCTCCAGCTCCATATGCTATGGCTCAGCCCATCCTCAGTGCAGCCTACCCCAGCCTCACCTCTGGTCCTCCTGGGGTTCTTCACTGCCCCCATTGAGGCTGATTAGTGGCGGGAGGGGCAGCTCTAAGGGCTTGTCATTCTCTCCACTCCTTCCCAGGCTGGGTGCTGCAAAGGGGTGGAGGTTGAGGAGCAGAATGACCATCCTGTCCCTGTTGCTCACAGGAGGGAACATAGTCACACTGAGCTGTTGAGCTCTTTCTGCTCTGCCCTTGCCTTCTGTGAGAATAGCAAGTAGAAGGGATAGACTCTGCTGGCTTCCAACAGGGCTGGAGCTTCTCATGTCATAGGTCATGCTCCAGCCCCCTCTGCAATCCTGTCACTCACAAAAAGAAAGGCAATACTGCCATAACATACCATATCTTCCACAGAACTCCTGGTTCATTCAGTACATAGGACTTTAGAGTGTTTGACTTTGCAACCTTAATTTTCTTTTAACTTTTTTTAATGTAATGTGTGTGTGTGTGTTTGTATGTGTGCAACGTATTGTGTGTGTGTATTCAAAAAATGTATTAAACAGAAGAAATATTTATGCAAGGATGATATAGAGTTCAGAATGTGCCCTAGAGGGCTGCACTGCCCAGAAGCATACCCGGAACAAATTATGACAAGAGTCACAATACTCCTACTAATGTTTCTTTGCTTCCCCTTTGCTTTGGGAGCAGATTGCTTCTCCCTCCATGCTTGTTCAGTTATGCAGGCTGATGCATTGAGGAAGCCAAGGCTTTGACCATCCCTCACTGCTATCTACCTACTGTCCACCCATGCAGATGGGAGCAGCAATAGTGACTCCACAGAAGCTTCTCTACCACTACTCATCCTCATGTTATGCTTTCTTACTCCTCTATATAGGTACAAAGGACAAGAGGCAATCTTGTCCTTTAATAGAAAATAACACTTGTAGAGAATTGTTAAAACAGTCTGGAGGATTCTATAGCAGGCAAATGATTCTGTGTCAAAAGTATGTCAATCTATTAAACTCAATAGATATTTCTATTCAACCTTATTGGTTTAATCCGTATTAATATCTATAGAGCTTTTCAGTAGAGGAAATAGACTATAAAGCACAGTTGACATTATCCCTTTAACTACCAAAAGCTGATTTGTTACGTTTTAACACTATATTTGTGTTTTACACTATATTGTATCATTTTACAATAAAAGAGGCACAAGATAATAGGATATCAATAAATCCAAAGGCTTTTATGTGTATACATTGGACTCACACTGTTATGTTCTTAATGTATGATACCCAACTTTTTTTCCCTTCAAGGCAGACTGTATTTCTTTGCACATACTAAGTAATTTCTTCATTGCCTATGAATGAGACACCAGGCATTAATCTAGCCCTTGTCTCTATAATAGTTCATATAAAACTTTAAAAATCCCTTTGGAGCAAAGTCAGTACAAAAAGAATGTTCACAGATGTTTGGCTCATGTTTATTGGAAAATTACTTCCATCTGAAAAGTCAACAGAAAAGACTGCCTCTGTTTGATAATATTGCAGTATTCTTTTATCATCATAACAAAACCATCTTTCCTCCCTCCCCTGATAGCAAAGATTTTCATGCATTTAAATGATTTAATAAGTCTTGGGCTAGTTTTTCTTTCTGCTACTAATTGCACAGCTTGCTGAAACCTACTTTCTTTATTGGTGAATCAAGAAAAAGAACCATTCAGTCTAATGGGAGTGTGGCATCATCTGATATCCCTGTATCCCTGAATGATATTAGAGAACATTTTTCTCTGTCAGGGGGGAATGTGATATCTCTATCACAAAGAAGGATAGTTCAGGGGGCAAAAATGCAGGCTACAAATAGAACTGTTTACTGTCTATCCATAATTTTGGTGGATTCCCTAAAAGGAATTAACTTGAGGGAACCCAGAGTAAGCAAACATTTTTACATGAATTAGTGGCCTTAATCAGGGAACATTTTCAGCAACGACTTGTAAAAGGTAAACACATACTGTGTACCTAAACAAAAAATGTTGTTCTTTTGTTCCTGAAGTAGAAATCTGGTCTGTGCCTTTGGGTTCTTAATCTCATTAGCACTACCATAAGGAGGTAAAGGGCAAATAAGTGCCTCCCCCAAGGTAATACTAATCATTTTGGGACGGTGATAAGTTTAACTCTCAAGGAGGCAAGCCTGTTGACTCCCTTGATCTTTATATAACAATACTTCTTGAATATTAAAAGGAGGGGCAGTTCACTAATTGACAAAGCATGGTATAATGCAGGGATCGGCAACCTTTGGCACGTGGCTCGCCAGGGTAAGCACCCTGGTGGGCTGGGCTGGGCCGGGCCGGTTTGTTTACCTGCCGAGTCCGCAGGTTTGGCTGATCACTGCTCCCACTGGCCGAGGTGCGCTGCTCCAGGCCAATGGGGGCGGCGGGAAGCGGCGGCCAGCACATCCCTCGGCCCGCGCCGCTTCCCGCAGCTCCCATTGGCCTGGAGCGACAAACCACAGCTAGTGGGAGCCGCGATCGGCCGAATCTGCAGATGCGGCAGGTAAACAAACTGGCCCGGCCCGCCATGGGGCTTACCCTGGTGAGCTGCGTGCCAAAGGTTGCTGCTCCCTTGTGTAGTGGATAGGATTCTGTCCTATTTGCACCATGCAATAACAATACAATTCTGGTCAGTGCACAATCGTGTTTGTAGTCCCAGGTGAGATAAAACTGCCTTTTAAACATGTGTTACCATTTTTTTTTCTGCTTTTCCCCTCATGGTGTAACTGCAGGGCAGAGTTAAGGTCAGTGGTGTACCCCATATGTGCATTTCCATACCTTTACATGTTTAGATTTCTTTGAGTGTAACTTTATCTCTGAATTTCCTGGATTTGTAATTTTTGGGTTTGGGATACTTGCAACTTCCTTTTAATGTTTAACACATCTATATGGGGTCCTGGACCTGGGTGGGGACTGTAAGCACTCCCCTTGGGAGCCAAGGCATCGAGGAAGACCATGTGTTTCTGCACTATATAAACTTCCAGCAGTTAGGTTTTAACTTTTAGTTTCCAATCAATTGTTATTAGGGCTGTCAAATGATTAAAAAATAATTGCAGTTACTCATGAGATTAAAAAAAAGTAGTAGTGATTAATCAATTTTAATTACACTGTTAAACAATAAGAGAATACCAATTTAAATATATTATACACATTTTTGGATTTTTTTTCTACATTTTCAAATAGATTGATTTCAATTACAATGCAGAACACAAAGTGTACAATGCTCACTTTATATTATTATTTTCAGATACAAATATTAGCATTGTAAAAAAAGAGAAAAGAAATAGTATTTTTCAATTCACTTCATACAAGTACTATAGTGCAATCTCTTTATCATGAAAGTGCAACTTACAAATGTAGATTTTATTTTTTTACATAACTGCATTCAAAAACAAAAAAATGTAAAATTTTAGAGCCTACAAGAAGCATGAAGGGACATACAAAATCTGCACATAAATACCTGTGCCATGCAAATGCCTGTTCTGATTTTCAGGTGACATAAATAAGAAGCGGGCAGCATTATCTCCCATAAATGTAAACTAGTTTGTCTTAGAGAGTTGGCTGAACAAAAAGTAGGACTGAGTGGACTTGTATGAGGTGAATTGAAAAATACTATTTCTTTTGTTTATCTTTTTTAAGGTGCAATTTTCAGTTCACGTAGATATACCTCCACTTACTGATCAAGCTAGCACACTAAAAATAGAACTGTACCTCTGATAGCATGAGCGGAGAGACGGGCTAGTTATCAGAGTATGATTCCTTCTGAAACCTGGGGACACAGTTGGGACTGCTAGCTCATTCCAGCTGCAGCATAGTTGTACACTTAAGTTTCCACTAAAACCCTCTCATCCTTTGTTCCTATTGCTGAGACTGCTGAGGCATTGTTCCATGCCTTGGTCGACTTTTGCCATAACTTTTGTCCTCTGTTGCCCTATAATCCATCTCCTGGTCCTTCCATAACATTGCAGTTAAGATGATCCTCCATTATTATATCCACCCCAATGATTCCATCTCTATTTCTGCATCAAGTTAGGGTTGTGAACTTCCCTGACAATTTCTATGCACTTTTGAGTTGAGATTGCTATTTAGTGTATCATACATTTGATTTAGGACCCAATCAGGCCCAAGAAAATATGGTATAGAACGTGGAAGTTTACCTTTTCACCATTAGCTCTCTCCTCTTTTGACACAAGTTTGACAATGTGATTGAGGAAAGCAGTTAACTGCAAAGAGAGTTTCATTTAGCTGGTAAGTTTTTGTTTTGTTTGTCTTTTTTTTTCTTTCATATTTTAGAAAGATTAACAGCAATTAGAAAGTCAGATGCTTTTCTGTATCATCTAATGTCCCTTGGTTTTTAAACATTCTTTTATTCTGTGGTGGATCAGCTGGTCTTTTAGGCAATTTACATAAGGCCCTTTTCCAATTACTTTGATCTGCTTCAGAAAAGCAGATACTTCTGAGTCTCAGCAATTTAGACCCCTAGTCTTCAAGCTGTTCTTCTTTTCCTCTTAATTTAAACCTGTGGACAACGATCTCACAGATTCCTCTGTCACCTCCTGAGTCTAATTATGGGGCTGAACCTATTCCTTCTCATCTATCAGGGTAGACAGCTATTTTCTTAAATCTTCCCTAGGTGTCAGCGATAACCCTTTCCTTTGCTGGAGAGACAAATCAAAGATTATGATGCAACTAGCTAGTCTGGCCTTCTATTTTCTAAGCTATCCACTTACTGCTGTATATTCAAAGCATTTTGTGTTGCAGAATGTGATGTGCAAAGTGTTAATGCAGAGGTCTTGATCTTGTTGCCTAAAGTAAGCCATAAAATGTATCTTGTTCTTTGACTGATATTCCCCATGGAGGCACCACATATCATTGAAAAGAGTACTGTAATTGATTTTATTTGCAAAGTACTGTAATTTATTTTATTTGCAATGTATATACCCACTCCTCTCATTTGGACTCCTTAAACCCAGTAGCTAGTTGGTGGGATGCCAGGTGATATAGGATTTTTGTAGTTTATGGACTCCCTGGCATACAATTACATAGTTAGTAGGGAACAGTGACCCATTTTAGAAACAAAATACAAACTGACTAAAATCTTTACTTAATTTAAAACCAAAGCTAGACCAAACTTTTTACTGAGTTACAAAATATTTTGTTAGCAAATTTTCATTGTTGCCTATATTTATACAGTACTTCTTGTTGACTGTCAAAAGACCAGAAGTGGAAATACTGAAATACCCACAAGGAATGCTCTGGAAATCTTTCAGACAATAGTCACATATGACTTTCAGCACAACCCTGCTAATCAAGGTAGCAGTTAAACCTCAGAGTGCAAACTGAGGGGGAGATTGTCATGAACTCCGTGTGAAGATTTTTAGGTTTACACATCACATTTGCTTCTCTTCTCTTCCTGGGCTTTGCACCATATAAAACAGGCTTATGTAAAGGGGCCGAAGAGAGAGAATCTTACTGCACCCTGATCTAGTGGTTTAGCCTTAGTTCCTCACAGGCAGACACTTACATTCATCAGTGAAACCCAGGTGCAAGGGTGCATGCACGCCTGATGATTGCAGAATTGGGGCCAGTGTTTGGGAAGGGGTACACAGCCAAACCTCTGCTTCTACTCCAGCCCATAGCTGTGAGTTCAGGTCTTTGGATCTGTATATATAGTGATGGAGCTGCTTCCCATTTCTCCTTCATGTTTCTATGAATGGTGGCAATAATGAGCATCGCTCTGTGGCTCAACTGGCATGCAGAGTACCTCTGTATAGCATGTTCCCATGCTATACAGAACTGCTTAATATGGTCAGCACACAGATCATGTCTGTCACTGCACCAGTATATAGCTGTAGATAATTAGAAAGTTACTCAAACTCCAATTCTTGACACTTAAAAATTTCCAGTTTGTAGATCAGTGACCTGAAAGATTGCAGTACAGTAACTCTGAACGAGCTGCTCTGTGTGCTAAATCTAGCTGAAAAATTCATGACATGTTCAGTTACATAACTAAGTGCACTCTCCCACTAACTGATTTGTAACAAGACTGACTCATTTCAGATTTTTCAAAATAGAAAAAACAATTATTCCAAATTAGAGTGATTACTGGAAGAATTACAATAAGAAGGATTTCATGTTATACTGGCACAGAAAATGCTTTGTTTCTTAGAATAAGATAGATTTCCCCCCCATATCTTCTAAAAAGGGATTTATTTTCAGCTTAGTCCTTTCACCCAAATTTATTCAACAGAAAATATTTTAAAAGAATTAATTTGCACTTGTATACCACCTTTCAGCTGAGGACATCAAAGGACTTTACGAATATTAATTCAGCCTCACGGTACTCCCTGTGAGCTCAAGAAGCATTACTGAACCTATTTTTTCAGATGAATAAACTGAAAGAGTTCCTTTTCCCACATAAAATCTCAACTTCTCAGAAAAAAATCCATCCATAAACTTTTATCTGAAAGCCAAAAATGGCAATTTGTAAATGGTGCCTTATAGTTTGGATGCTGCATTCTATACTATGGGCTGGGTTCCCCAGTTGGACTATGTCATTCATGATGAACTATGATTTTCTTGTTGCTAAGCCACCGCTCTGTATCATGGGAGAGGTAATCCAGCTGGGGCATCCAGCCTATAGAACACAATAGGGATCTCAGAAGCCCAAAATACAACTCCTACGAGGCACTGAGGCAGCATTTTCAAATTGAAAATTTTCAAATGTTTGGCTTTTCATGGAAAAAAAATGAAATTTTCTTCAGTCAGACACTTTTCGTGTGGGTTTGTGTTGATGGAAAATTTTCAGTCAGTCCTAACAAATGCAATGATGTTAGCAACTTGTCTGTATACACACATCAGGTCATTGATAGATCACGTGTAAGAACTCAGAAGTTCTCTCTCTGAGCCACCTCATCTAAATAGATAATATTCCTTGGTGGAAAAATAATTAAAAGAAAAAAAGTTTTAATTGTCTGAGGCTAAATTTCCATCACCAACACATTCCAGGCTTGGGCTTTGAGATGGTACTGCTTTCCACTCCTGGACGTAGCAGACACCCACAGGCAAAGATCAGGAAGAAGAGAATGTATATTTCAAATACATGAGTGTATAATAATTAATAACACAGCACTGCAAAAAGGCATATCACAAGCACTGGTCCCCTGCCAGCTGTCCATTATTGCCATCCTGATTGATACCATTTAAAAAAATTCCCCTGTTGTTCCTCTGTTAAACCATGCAAACTAGTGATATACACAGTGAAGAAGCCAGGATTTCTCAGGTTAGCACTTCTATAGCATTTGCTTTAATTACAACTGCACCTGATTACCCGTACTTTCAATAGTGCATTTCCTGTGGGGTAAAAAAAGGTTTTTTATTAAGTGTACATAGTCACCATTTTGGATTGGTAAAAGGACAACTGGTTCTCCATCTTGGCACCCCTTTTTCTTCAACTTTTTGGTGCTCTTTTAGAGTATGGCGCCAAAGCAAAGAAAAGGCAGAAAGGTAGTATAGTTGCCAACTTGCACTCAGTAAATAAGCACACCGACTTTCACAATGAGCCAAAAATCAAGCTAATCCCATTTTAAAACAAGGCCAAAACAAACCAATTCCTAAGAACCCCAACACTCTATGTAACTAGATCCCCCAGCATGCAGTCAGGGACTGTGGTGGGCCTGCTGTGCACCCCTGACTCTCTTCTCCCCCTTGCCCCTGCTTGTCTCTCTCCCCCCCCCCGCCTCTCTTTGCCGGGAGCCGATCAAAAAAAAAGAAAAAGGCGACAAGCTAAACGAGCTACAAGCCAAAAACTAGCCCACAAACAACTCACAAGCCAATTAAGCCAAAAACAAGCCCAATTTCTGCATTTTTGTCATGGGTTTGGCATGTCTGAAAGGTAGTGTCTCGCAGCATTAGGATCTGCCTAGCAACAGGGAACATACGTAAGGGAGTGTCTACCCTCTGAGGGTCACTCTGTGTCTCTGGATGCTGTGAAAGCAGGTCATTCCAGTGAGGCATAGGAGCCCTCCCACAGTGTATCAGCCTTGTTATTAGCTATAGCCCTGAGGGAATAGGATTTGAGGAGAACCAGTAACATGTACCAAGGTTCCCTTAACTTACCTCCACTCACTTGTTCCATCATCACGTGAGATAGCGTGCGCATTCAGCACACAGGACAACGAGATCAAGAGTAGAAAACAGAAGACACCATACTGAAGATCTACTTACCTGTCACCGAAGTTCCTGAGATCCAATTCCTATTGTGTTCCTGCTCCTGAACCTGTCCCTGAGATCCTGGTTCCCGTCTGTGTTTCTGTTCCTGTTCTCCTGTCCAGTGTCTGCAAGACATGGTATAGTCCTTCTCTGTTATTTCTGTAAAATCCCTCTGTGTAAGGATTTGGGCAGAAATTCTTTCTGCATTCCCTGGAGAGGAAAGCTGTACTTGCGTCAACTCCTTCCACAGTTTAAGCAAAGAGGAGCAGATGTTGACCAACAGCACTACTGTTTGGGATTGTAATCGCTACCCAACACACTGCAGTGGTTTCACAGAAGCAGAAAATATCAACAAAGAGCACTAATGAACACAGAGTTCATAGGTTTCTTCTGTCTCTTCATTTATGATACCAACCACTCCATGAGTGGAGATGCTGAATGGAATGGATCGTTACCTTACAGATAGTGTGGTTCTTCAAGATGTTTTGTCCATATGGATTTCACTTGTGATTTGCATGCACCTTGCGCACAACTTTTGAATCTTTTAACCAGCACTGTCCAGTTGGGCTGTGCCTTTGTTCTCTTGACCTCCCTCCCAAGAGAATAAATGGCAGAGTGGCCCCAATCACTTCTGTTTCCTCACTAATTCAGAATCTCAGCACAGATGGACTCCAAAGGAGCCTGGGGATAGAGGGCAGATCACAGCATCCACACGGATATAGCATTTTGAAGAGCCATAGTTAATGTAAGTGACCATTCTATTTTCTTTGCATCTTCGTATTTGTGAATCCTACTTCTGGGAACTTCTAGTTAGTCACTGTTCTACTGGATCTGAGTAATCCCAGCTATAGATCACTAAATAAGGATTGCACAATTGCTCTCCTGAATTTGGTATTTGATCCAAGGTATAACGGTTGGTAAAGGGAATGGGCTGAGCAACAAGCGCATGCTCTGCATACACCTAAAGCATGAAATTTGATTACTCACTAGTGTGTGAGTTGGAAAAGAAAACAGAAAGCTTGATGGTCTTGGTTTCAGTGAAAACCTGACCTCACCTTGATGAGGAATTGAGGGTGGGGAGTCTGTGTCACCTTAGCTACCCTAATAATTAGAAAGTTTCCTGGGGAAAACAGTATAAAGGTGTGTGTGTATCTGTTACTTTGTTTGCTTGCTTGAAGTTTATAATGTGGCCTGTTTTGATGGCTGTGTGCTGAACCAAGTAGCCTCCTAAGCCAGGCTGAGAGCTTACTAACACTTTGAAAGACATAATTGGAATTCAAAATGACCTTGACAAATTGGAGAATTAGTCCAAAATCAACAAAATGAAATTCAATAAAGACAAGTGCACAGTACTGCACTTAGAAAGGAAAAATCAAATAACTACAAAATGATGAATAACTGGCTAGGCAGTAATGCTATTGAAAAGCATCTGGTGGCTATAGTGGATCACATACTGAATATGAGTCAACAATGTGATGCAGCTGCAAGAAAGGAGTGATATCATTCTGTGGTGTATTAACAGGAGTGTCTTCTGTAAGACAGGAGAGAGGATTGTCCCATTCTACGCAGCACTGGTGGGGCCTCGGCTGGAGTTCTGTGTCTGGTTCTGGGAGTCACACTGTAAGAAAGAAGTTGGCAAATTGGAGATTCCAGAGGAAAGCAATGAAAAATGATAAAAGGTTTAGAAAACCTGACCTATTAGGCTAGGTTAAAAAGACTGGCCATGTTTAGTCTTGTGAAAAGAAGACTCAGTGGGGACCTGATAAATCTTCAGATATGTTAAGAGCTGCTATAAAAAGGACTGTGATTAATTGTTCTCCATGTCCACTGAAGACTTAATCTGCAGCAAGGGAGATTTAGGTTACATATTAAGGGAAACTTTCTAATTATTAGGGTAGCTAAATTCTGGAATTGGCTTCTATGATGCTGAGTCAGCAAGGGTTAAGCAACCAGCAGGGTGGTTGAACTGAAAGCAACCTTTAAAGATATATTAGAAGAGTATTGAAATGGTAAATAGGGCCATTCCTTAAAGACTGCTAGCAAAGCCATGTTAAATAGATAAGATTTATTGAAATGTAGGCCTATATTGTTAGAGAATCAGAAGTAGGTATTTATTGTATTTGTCTGTGTTTACCTACATCTTGTTAGAAGTTTAACAATGTGATCTAATTAGCTTCTGTCTAGAATATTTCATTACTATATTTGTTCATTCAGAGATCAAAAGGGGATATTAACATTTAGATGGAACTTGTGGTGTAATAATATCATTGTCTTTTTTCTATTTGAAGTTTGTAGTAAACTACCTATGAACTGTTTGAAGGGTTAATTGCCTTATGCTAATGAATGCAACTTGTTATTGGTGGATGCCTAGGAAATAGAGATTTACTTCAAAGCAACAATGTACATTCACTATTCTTCATTCAAGGAATGCTTGCTGTGATCATTTGCTGCCAAGAGGCTTATCACCTGAACTGTAGCTATAAAGAATTTTCAGGCCTGATCCTGACTATCTCAGAACTGCTTAAAC
>NW_020664383.1:2940919-2941368 GCF_002925995.2 Terrapene triunguis
TTATCCTGATAAATCTGATATTACTCTAAACGAGTCAATGGTTTTATAACGGGGTAACTAAAAAATAACAAAACAAAACAAAACAAAAAGAACAAAACAAAAAGAAAAACCAGGCCCATAGGCTTTATCCTTCATGTGTAATGGATTAAGTTTTTCTGTCATGAGTTTGTTCTTTTTTCTGTTTTCACAAAACATGCAATACACATCAACTTCACTATGGGAAAAATGTTTCTAATCTTCAATCTATTGGGGAAATGCCTGAAAAAAAAACACAGAAATCACCTCCCAGAATCTACACAATTTAGACATTTATGCTCCAATACGTCTGTTGGTCTATAAGGTGCCACAGGACTCTTTGTCGCTTTTTACAGATCCAGACTAACACGGCTACCCCTCTGATACTTGACACCATTTAGACAATTTCTGATGTAAATTTCTTAATGAAATGA
>NW_020664383.1:2941468-2941560 GCF_002925995.2 Terrapene triunguis
TCTGATACTTGACACCATTTAGACAATTTCTGATGTAAATTTCTTATGAAATGATTGAGTTCTATCTTTCTAGGCTTTTATACCATATTATC
>NW_020664383.1:2941570-3041560 GCF_002925995.2 Terrapene triunguis
TGCAGCTACCTGACCAACTGAATGATCCCTTAAAATTGTAGGATAGTGATTTTGGCCTTAGGGTCTTTTGCGGTTGAGGTCTCACTATGGGAAAAATGTTCTTAATCTTCAATCTATTGGGGAAATGCCTGAAAAAAAACACAGAAATCACCTCCCAGAATCTACACGATTTGGACATTAATGCTCCAATACGTCTCATAGACTCATAGACTTTAAGGTCAGAAGGGACCAATATGGTCATCTAGTCTGACCTCCTGCATGATGCAGGCCACAAAAGCTGACCCACCCACTTTCCGTTAACTCAGCTGTTGAAGTCTCCAGATCGCGATTTAAAGACTTCAAGTCGCAGAGAATCCTCCAGCTTGCGACCCCTGCCCCATGCTGCGGAGGAAGGCGAAAAACCTCCAAGGCCTCTGCCAATCTACCCTGGAGGAAAATTCCTTCCCGACCCCAAATATGGCGATCAGTAGAACCCCGAGCATACAGGCAATATTCTCCAGCCGGACCCTCATTTTACCAGCGATGGCACGTTATTGCCTAATTGACTAAAATCCCGTTATACCATTCTCTCCATAAACTTATCTAGCCTAATCTTGAAGCCAGAGAGGTCTTTTGCCCCCACCGTTTCCCTCGGAAGGCTGTTCCAAAATTTCACCCCTCTGATCGTTAGAAACCTTCGTCTAATTTCAAGCCTAAACTTCCCCACGGCCTGTTTATATCCATTTGTTCTCGTGTCCACATTAGTACTGAGCTGAAATAATTCCTCTCCCTCCCTGGTATTTATCCCTCTGATATATTTAAAGAGAGCAATCATATCCCCCCTCAGCCTCCTTTTGGTTAGGCTAAACAAACCGAGCTCCTCGAGTCTCCTTTCATATGTATGGTTTTCCATTCCTCAGATCATCCTAGTGGCCCTTCTCTGTACACTCAGTATACAAATACTTTTTTTACAGTTGCTAGTCCAGCAAACTTTATCCGGAGTCTGAAAATCAAGCTGGATTACTGCTTTCATAATCATCATGACCAGTAACAAAATTTGTGCAGGTTAAGATAGATCTTTAATTACAAACATGCAAACCTATTATTTTTCTTGGGTGTGTACAGATGTGGTTGACTGGAACTGAGTAAACAATTATATCAATGACCACAATAAGCAACAGAATTCAGTTCATTCCCTCTTAAGTATGTTGTTTCTACACTACCAACAGGAG
This sequence comes from Terrapene triunguis, assembly GCF_002925995.2. Taxonomy (NCBI): domain Eukaryota; kingdom Metazoa; phylum Chordata; order Testudines; family Emydidae; genus Terrapene; species Terrapene triunguis. Next base: position 2,942,782 of record NW_020664383.1, read on the forward strand.
TATAAAGTGGTAGCAATTCACATGACATGCTACAGCTAGCAGATATTCTGAATATACCCATGGAGCAGATCTTTTGAAAAAGAAGGTGCCATACAATCAAAGGCCTTTTTCAGGTCAGAACTATACTTAGAGCACGTTGCTTACTTCAATGCACTAAATAAAACACCCATAAATGCAAAGACTTGCATTGACTTCAATGGTATGTGAGAACATTAGAGTACATACAAGTAGTTACATATCGCACAATGGTTAAGTGATTTCAATTAACCAGTTTCTCATACAGGTTTCTCATAAGTTCACTGAGACATCAGACTTCTAAAATGTATTAGTTTTTTTTTTTACTTGACATAAAATGTAACATTACATAAGAAATGATAGAAAATAAAATAAAGATGGTTGTATGATAATGCTTGCAAAACTTAGATGAATAAGTGTAACAAAGGGTATAAAACTCATGAAGTAACAAACCAAAGTGATAGCTCAAATTTGTCCATCACACAGTGATATTCAACTCTATTTTGGGGAGGTGATATACCTACTAGCATTGAACTATACAGCCTTAAAACAAGGCCTTATCATTTTGCCAATCAAGATTTATATCAATCAACATTTATGGGACTCTCTGTGACAGTTCAATCACAAGTATTTATAAAGTTAGAAATGTAAACAATTAATAAATTATTGAAATAGCAAGTCAATTGAAAATTTCAGACTATGATAATTCACAGCCATGTCCGTTCTCTTCACATACAAACTCCAGATTAAATCCTGGCCCCCATTGAAGTTAATAGCAAATCTCCCACTGAGTTCAGTGGGGCTCGGATTTCAACTGCCACCTCTAAATCCTATGTGAACTGCAAATGGGGGTGGGATGGGGTACATTGTTTTGCCTATATTTGCCATATTTATTTTGTTCGCTCTTTCCATTACTTGGTTCCCATTGGGCATTTTTACTCTCCCATCTTTTTAACTGATTTACTCCCACTTTCCCTTCCTTCTGCTCTTTTCAGCAGAGGCAATTGGAGTTTAGACTAGTGGTCTCCCGTCTCTGGCATACAGATTATTTCTTAGTTGTTGACAGTGAGTTGGCTGCTCACATGTGGTCTGATCCAAAGCCCACTGAAGTCAATGGAAAAATTCCTATGATTTCAATAGGCTTTGGATGAGAGCCATTATACTCCTTGTTTCCAGCTGCTTCTGGAGGTGTCCTGGCTCTTAACTGAGAAGTAAGCTATAGATACCCTTAAAAGCAGCAGGAGAGGAAGAGAAGAAGCCTCTAACTTAACAGTGTCTAGGAGATGCTGCTGCTACATAAGAGGAAGAAGTTCTTCTAAGGATGGATTCGATCAGTGAGGCTGGACCTGCCAGCCACTAAAAGTAAGAGGAATGCATAGTGGAAAAAAGGAATGGGACAGCTGGGTAGTATACCCAGAGGAACAGATTGAGAAGAGATTCATGAGTCTGGATAGCGTATGCAGGGAGAGTGGAAGACCAGGGAACCAATTAATTGGTAGAGTAGGATGTGCAAATGAAAGGAAGAGAAATAACAGAGGAGAGGGGAAGTATGAAGAGAAAAAGTGGTTGAACTTCTGGCCCCTCTGAAGCCAGTGGGAGTTTTGCCATTGACTTCAGTGGAGCCTGAAGTTCAACCAGAGTAATTTAACTGTAATAAAAACAAACAAGCAAACAAAAAATAACATCATCCTGAAGACAGTTAAAACACAGAAATGCCACCCTATTACTTTTCCTTTTCTGAATTAGTAACTGTTGTAGCAGTCAAAGTGGTGTTATGTAATTGTGAGTGGGTGGGGAGGTGACACATGAGGCAATCTGTTAATTAACATGATCCACTTATGAAAAAGTTTGAGAACCTTTGCTCTAGGAGGAAGAGAAACTGTTTAGAGTGGACTGAAAAAAATGGTATTTCTCCATGCCTGTGAATTGTCTTGTGTTGCATTAAGGCACTGAGTTGTTCTAATGATGGTGTATAATTTGTTTTGGTCTCTAAATTATATACTGTGCCAGTGCATTGAACTATTAAACCTGTGTCTAAATTTTAACCAAACTTTTTTTTTTCTATTAAAAGTCAGTTGAAGATAAAGAACAAATGCCTCAGGCATCAATTATTTATGTTTCCAGCTTGACAAGCTATGATATGTATTATAGCTCTGTAAGAAAATCTGTATTGGAATATGCTACAGTTTACTAACATTTTGAACAAACTGTGTTTTGTAGATTACTTTATGGGGTGGAGAAGCTTAATAGATTTCTAGCTTTAAAGGTCTGAAGAGATTTACACTTAAAAAAAATGTTTTACACAACAACAAAAAAGCTAAACTTTTTCAACATGGTGAAATGTGATAGAATCTATTCGTTCACTTTGATATTTAGGGTTTGTCTAAGCCTTAAACTCAGACATATCCCAAGGGGTATAAACTCAAGTGGCTCAACTCCCTCCCCCAAAACTAACATGAGATCAAGTAATTAATAATTGTGTCATAATGCACAACATTCTTTTAACATAGGGTTTTAAGGTAATTTACTACACTTAAAAAAATAAAACTGAAAAATAAAAAAAATATATAATTTTCATATTTTGAAAGGACAGTCAGAAGGACCAAATGTAGGGAACATCCTGCTCAGTCCCTGTGGTCCTGGAATGGTGCACTTTGTGGGGATGGTGCATCAGTGCATGCACAGTCTGGTCACAAGTGGGAAGTGTGAGGGTCTAGATAAAGCTCAGAGCAGATGGAATCTTCAGAGAATTTAGCACCAAACTCTACCAAATCTCTACTGCGCATGTGTAAACTGCTCTTTTCTTTGAGCCTTATAACTTGGTCAAATTTGATGGATTTTCTCAGGCTTGGAAAATGGCACAGCCCTGACATAAAGCTGCCACTGCTGCCAAATGTCAATTCCTGCTCCAAAGCACAGAGATGCTAGGTGCTAGAGCTTCTCAATGAGCTTTTAACATGGGCAAAACAATGTGTTATTCCCTAATCTCATCCTGAAAATGGCTGAATCACTTTTGCTAAAACTTTCTCCGGACATCCTCTTTCCCCCTTCTCCCTCCCTCCCCAAACCCAGGATAAATGAGCCTGAGGCAGTCACCTGGCATGGAAAATTTCAACCTAAACACTTTGTTAGGCAAAACAGTCTTATAAGGGAAACTGTTAGGCAACCTTACCTATAGGTGTTACTATAATGTACCTATCATAGAATATCATTCTATAATACAACTTTAATATAATAACTACCGTAGGTAAAGGACTGTGCTGTCTTATGGGTGTAATTTGTAAAGTGTAAAAAAGCCGAAAATGGCTGGGAACTTAAAAATTGGACAGTATTAGACTGCAAATCCCAGTGATCATTGAACCTGGTGGTATTCTCAACAAAAAGCACCTCCAATTATGCTTGTAGCCATTTCCATTGGTTTCAACTGACTCAACAGACACTGTAGACTTCAGACTGACACACTGACAATCCTGGAATTGTATTATGTAGATAATGATTAATAAATGTTGAAAACACCACACTATAATACCAATCTTCAGATTTACAGGGAGTCAACTGTAAGTTCATCCTGGCCTAATGTGTGTAACACATTTTGTCATATAGGCTGAAATTTAAGATCATTGATACATTCATGTGCAGAACAGATAGGGCAGGGCATGCTTTGCAAGGATAGTGCTGATTTCCCCAAGGCACCTGGCACTAATCTAGTCCCATTAGAGCCTTATGCTCTGATTTGGTGAACACAGAGATAAATAGCTTCCCTCACACAGATAGCCACACTGACTGAGTGCATAAAATGACTCACCTGCCTCAGTGTGTGCAAGTCTCGGGCAAAATAACCAGTGCATACATCTGAAAGTTTAGAAAAATAATCCACAGTCAAAATGTTAGATCTTTCTTATTCTGACAGGCATTGGATGCTTCCCTGGACTGAGATCTCTTTGGTGTAATTTAGAAATTCCTTTCTAAGATTCCACATGGGTTCTGTGGAGCAAAGACTGACTTTTACTATGCATTTGTATTACAGCGATGGCAATTCCGGTCTCAGCTGAGGTCTTTAGTTGCTGTTGCTGTAATAAAAATACACGATAATTTGAGTCCATCTGGCAACATTTGTAGTAAACTAGTAAAATATATTGTGTTGGGGCATTTTTAGATATTTTAAAAATAAAGGGCCAGGTCCTCAATGGGTGGTGTAAATGGGCAGAATTCCACAGTTTCAATGGATCTATGCCCATTTGCAACAGTGAGGATCTGGTCCACGTGCTGTGCTGAATGCTGTATTCTAAGGCCTATTATTTTTGTGCCATTGTGATTATTTCAAAACTAAGTATATGCTTGGAGATACTCATACACTGTTCCACTCCACATCAAGCTGTATATTAGGGCTGTATTGTAGCTCGTAAGGCACAATTCAGTTTGGGACATTTGTATACATACCACACTGCAGAAGAAGTTGCCAGAAGCATCCAGACAGACTCTGCCACAATTCTTCAAAGGGTTCTAGGAGAGTTCATGCCCCAGTTAGAACTCCACCACTTCTGCAGAGCACAGCATGGCTTTTCTCCCACTCATCCAGTCCACTAGTTGTACTGCACCCTATGATCCTGTCTAGTGCCAACAGTGGTGCTAAACTCCCTGTCATTGATTGCTTTACTGAGATAGAGACTGACCTCTAGACAGTGTTATCAGTGATGGTGTAAATTAGTACCTTCTCCCCAACCTTGCACACCCCTTAGGACACAGTACTGCTCACTTACAAGCAATTACTCCCCATAAGCAAAAAATGCCATTGCTATTTTGCATTGTAGTTAGATTGTGTTTTAGCTTTCAGTTTCAGAAGTGTGAATATTAAATCTAATCTATGAATATGTGGGGAAAATGCAAGTCTGTTATGGTTTCTCTCATGCCTAATTAATGATGGACTGAAACAAATATCAACTTCCTCCTTTTAGCCACTGCATTTATACAGTGCATAAATAGACCTTCATTTGCAGGAATGATACTGGTATATCAGAATGTTACCTAAAAAGGATGAACAAAGACCGGTGATACAGAGAATATGCTCTGCTCTATCTCTGCAAATTATTAATCTGTTAGGTATTTCTAATTGCTTCATTCTTCTTATGAACATGCCCTACAACTGACAAAAAATGGTATGTAAACAACTTTAGTACTAAGGTATTATTGGCCGAATGTTGTGTAATAGCTCAGAATTACATAAAAAGGGAAGTGCACATTTGTAGCATTAGAGGCAATAGATGGCAGTCTTAATCCATTGTACTGAATACGCTACAGAAATATCAGCATCTCTTGCCCCTCACCCAATAAACCACCCACTATCTCTGTAGTTTTTAGGTCGCTGTACGAACATATTTGAAAAGATCATTTTGAAGATATTTTCCTTCTACAGGCCAGGCTTGATTTACACCCTCCCCGCCTTTCCCCAAAGCTGCTTTTCAAGGTGAGGATTGACAGTTCCAAGGAATGAACAGTTTCACTTCTCTTGCATCTAGTTCCAGAGAGCACTCTTAAGATGAGTAACATTGTGGGATTATTACCGGAACAAGCAATGGGAATATTGGCAACGTGTAGATCCAGGCTGATGAGCGAGTGCCAGGCCCCATCAGGCCCTCCCTTTGAGAGCACAGAGGAATGCCGCTTTGTGTACAGTACAGGTGAGATCCACAGTGGGAAGGGCACACCATTCACCCCAATGGTTCTGTCCCTATGGCCCTTGACTCTGTGAAGACCCATGGATGGGGTCATATGGGGGTGCCCTGTCCCCACACCAATGTGCTAAGGTAAAGCTGTCCAAAACTAATTCTGTCTTCAGCTACATTAGAGTACAAGGAGCACAGAAAAGCTATCTGTGTTGAAAAACACCCACTAAATAATGGTCCCAGGAGCAACCACACCCAACACCAACAGAGATGCACAATTTGGAAGCAGTAGGAGAGGAAAGGCACCTAGTAGTGTTACAGAAACATGGTACCACCACATGGGAAATCTGCAAGTTCTCGGGGTAAGAACTGCTGCTTGTTCTGCAGGCAGGGAAAGGCTATAGTCTGCTGTCTCCCCATGGAATGATCCCAAGAAAACTATTCTCCCTCCAGGACCCCTCCCATGGATTGTTACATGGGATAAAGTGAGTGGGATCCCCTCACAGGATTGCTGAGAGGCTTAACTAGTTAATTAACTAAATGTAATTGTTGCTGATATGGTAAGTACAAATTGTTTCCCTGCTAGCTTGTTCTGCTGTAACTGACGGTGATTTCACCTGAGGGAGTAGAGACAGCCTTTTCTTTGTATTTGCTACAAGGGGAGGTAAACATTAATCCCTGAGGAGCCATGCCAGTGTAAGGTAAGCAAGGATGCATTGAATCACAGCATCCCTCAATCATCCTCATAAATTCCCCTCCTCAGCCCCAGACATGTTTTGGGGAACATTTTTTACCCTCTCTCATCCCCCTACAGTGCCTTTACAAGTTCAGGCACATTGTGCTAGATTCTGTGCTGACAGGAGCTGGTACAAAACCTAGATATATTTGCCCAAGATCACATAGAAGATGTAAACCACCATATAAATAGTAAGCATAGCTGTTATTGCTACTAAAAGTCCCATGAAGGTCTGAGTCTTCTGCCCGCAGTGTTGCCACATAATGATACATGATCTAGCATGCCTGTAGCAACCAGAGGATTTTGCAGAAGGAAACAGAGATTTTTATAAAGGTAGTTGTTGGTGCAGAGTGCCAGCAGGGGAATGAGGTGGGTGTCAAAGAAGGGGAGAAGCAGTGAGTCGGTGTGTTTCAATGTTTGAATTAGTTTTCATTTTATCATGGCAGCCCACTTTCAATAACGCCCTGTTGTTCCTTCCTCAGTAATGTGTGTGTGGCTATTTGCTGGTATTTTTATGTTTAGATAACATTACACCAGTGAATCACAAGAGTCAGCTTTTCAAAGAGAGCATTGTCTTTTCTGAAAATTCAAACCTTTTGCTTCTTGCAAAGTGCTCAGCTACAGACTAGCCTCCTCTTGCAGCAGCACCCCACACTCCAAACACTCTGGATCAGTGGTTCCCAAACTTTTACTAAGGTGACCCACCTACTGCACTTTGTTTTGTTGTTGTTGTTGGGTTGTCATGGTGGTGATGGGGAAGGGAGCCCAAAATCGTAGGCCAACATTCTCCTCCTTCTTCTCTGCCACTGCCGCTTCCTCGCTCTGCCAAGGGGGCACTGATTACTCACTGCAGCAGTCTCTGACCTGGCACCACAATCCTAATCCCAGCCCGGTGTGGAGGAGAGGCCCCAGGTGGGTTTGTGGAAGAGTAAGCCTTCCTCACATTCATCCTGCAGCGGTGGATCCTGTACCATGGGGCTGGGGCTGGAACCCCACTCTGGGCTTTGCAACCTGGCAAACAGCAACACTCATGTTTGGCCTGGCTGCACCTCCATCATGATGGAGGGCTGGTTGGGCCAAATTTGGGTGAGTGGTGTCACAACCTGGCATGCAGGGGTACAGCACCACTCCGGTCCAACTTGATGCTAGTGGAATGTGCCCCTGCTGAAGGAGATTCTCTGCTGGACACCTCTGGTCAGAGTGTGTCCACTTTGAACAACTTGAACTTTTCAAAGTGGCTGTTGCGAATTGCATAGTCTGGCTCACTAGATATCTATCTATATGTGTATATATCAACCCAACAATATAGTATAATTTATAGACAAAAGATCACAGTGCTTGTCAAAGTTCATTAATATAAGATGGCTAGAAGCTAAGGAGAGATTACTCAAAAAGTTTGAACTTCTCAGAGTGGTACAGAAGAGGAGGAACATCGGATTAATTTTTGGTACTATCCACTTAAGAGGGGCTCAAAATGAAATCTAAATGGTGTAACTGTGGCAGAACTCATTCCTTGAATTAAACACTATGTACTTGATACAGATAAGGTAAGATTCAATGAAATGCTTCATGTGTCATGACCATGACTTGGGCAGTCAGACCTAGTGGTCAAAGCAGGGATTGGTGTCAGGAGACAGGAACTCAAGGCGAGTGATAACCAGAGCCATGAGTCGAGCCAAGGGTCAGAGCTGGAATTGGAATCATGGACCTGGGGCAGGGATCAGGAATGAGGCAGGAAGGCTGGAAAGCAGGAACCAGGTGCAAGGCAGAGAAGCTGGAATTAGGGTAAAGTCAGGAAAAGAGGGCTCAGGAGTCAGGCCAGAAACCAGGGTCCAATGTAGCAGCCAACCAGGAGTCCACATAATTCATGAACAACACCCTGTGCCACCTCCTGGCTTAAATAGTGCAGCTGGGCCAGTTGGTGGGGTTGCGTGCCCCAACAATCAGGACTCCCACGGGCGGGGCCTTTGGTGGGCCTAGGGTTCCTTTAGCCACTCCGCCCATCACTTACTAACAAGCCACCACATGGTGGCTGGGATGCAGCAGTTGCTTTGGAGACCCACAGACGTGGATGCAAGACCTGTGGATCTTCACACCATGAGATGAGCTAAAACCTGATATCAGGAGCACTGTTGTTAATTCACAGCAACTTCACTGAGATCAGAACATGGCCTCCTGCCTTAAAAATAATGAATGCATCCAATGAGAAAATCTGTTTGACTAGTTTTAGCCAGAAATCTTGTAGAACAGTCAGGTTCGAATCAATGCTGTAACACAGATGGAAGATTATTTTACTAGATGTGCCTGAGTGTAGATCCTGTTATCAGAATACAGCCCTGAGGATGTGAACCAATGCCTTTGCAAGTCAATGAAAAGACTCCCATCAACATTGGTGGGCACTGGATCAAGCCCATAGCGAGGCCCTTAGTATGTTGGTTCTATGAAACATTCAAGTCTATTCCACCCTTACTACTATTTGATTGCTTTCAGTTTCTGTGAAGTATCATTTTAATGTTTCTCTGTCCAAATTCAAATTGATATACCTTACAAATGCTTTGGTTCACGAAAACCAGCTGCTTTTTGTTTGCCTCTCATGACTGTAATGTGAATCATTCTACACAAAAAGGTTAATCTTTTAACGTGGATACAGTGGAATGTCATCATTCTAAATTGTATATCCTGGCGAAACAATGGAAGTCTGGTTTCAAGCTCAATGTTTTATTTGTAAATGGAAATTCATGGAGTTTTGTTGCAGAGGAAAAATAATGCATAGCACGTATATAGCATATTACATTTTCAAAACATTCATATACTTTAGCTCTCTTGAAGTAGGTATTGTTTCCATTTTACAGAAGAGAGTTTGAGATTTGTCCAAGGCCACATCTGGAGTACTGAGATTACAAATGAGGAGTGTCTGGCTTTCAGCCTCAAACACAAGCTACTAATCAACACTTGCCCCTCTACAGTACTTTTGGTCTTAGCTGAGTTAGAAATGGATTTTTACAAACTGCAGCTTTTCAATTGGTAGGTTCAAGAAAAATGTCCTGACCTGCTCTCTTCTGTAGTTCAACAATAGAGATACAGATGCTGTGAAATGAGCTGGAAAGAACTTGTTTTCTTTGGAATATGTCATGCAGGGCATATACAAGCACTGGTCAACATCATTTAATTCAGCTTTTAACTACTACAGTACATTGGCTAGGGTAACACCTGGGCAGATAAAGGGAAAATATTCATGAACATTTGTTTGAAGAAAACAATGCATTTAGGGCTTCATTGTGAAAATTGCACATAATCTGTAATAAGGGGAAGTGTGTAATTGCACCACCTCACAGGGAACACATTGGGGAGGCAAAATGCCTCCCTGAGCATCCCAGTACACAGATAGAATACTCCTCCTCCAACACTATGTCACTGTGTAGCTAGCCAGGAAGAATTATGGCTTTGCCTCTATCCTGCCCTTCTGCACTTCTTTGGGGATTCCATACAAACATCCTCCAACTCCCCCAGAGAGGTGGGGAAAGTGAATTACTTGTGTAACACTTCAATTCTTGCTGGCACTTGCATGGACCATGCAAGAGCTGTGGATGCTTCAGTCTTCCTCCCCCCTCACTGGTGTAAGTGCCAAGCAGAATCTGATCTTTAGATGGCTTCTGTGATCTTTTTTTCTTGTCTTACACAAACATTCATATGAGGAAACTTTTGTTCTTCAAGTTGTTGCGGATGCTCATGTGAATGAGTATTTGCTTCAAAATGTTTGAGCAGTCAGCTTCAAATCTCTGTATGGGGCTGGGTATCTGCCAGTCAGAGAATAGAAAAATACCATAATACTTATAAACTGATATGTGGGAGTAACAAATTACAGATGTGTAAAGCAATAATTGCTGCAAATAGCTTGAAAACAATCCATATGCTGAAGTGTGTTGCAGTAGTAACCTAATCACTGAATAGAGTTATGCAAAATTATAAAAAATGAGATAAGATCAAGCAGTATTGTCACAAGAGAGACCTCCCTTTCAAACAGTGCACTGATTCTGGAGTCTAAGTGTGGTTCATTTGTGAACTCAAAACATGGAAAGTGTCTGTCCGATGCTACAGATCATGAACCCAAGTCTGCGGAGCTGCTGAGTGAGAGCATTACCCTCTGCACCACCACACCACAAGATCAGATGAGGGAACTGTCAGAGGCTACACTCACTGATTCAACTGGGTCAAGAGAGTAGCAACAGACTGCTGATTGGACACCACAGGGAATAAGGATCCTTACACAGAGGGATAAACTAGTCTCCTTAGACTTGCTGCTGGTGTTAGGCCAGTCTGAATTAATCAGTGTTGATGTAAATTACCCTACTAATATCCTGATTATCTTTTCAACAGGGAAAAAAATGGACTAGTAAACTGTTCTTAAAAAAAATCTTCTCTTTTTCCAAAATTAGTTTCTAGCTGATGTATTTGATTTGTTTGTGTTCAGAATCCATTCTCCAGTGGTTGCATTTTATCTGCACTCATTAGTCTACAGTGACCTGTAGACCTTCAGCTGATTTCATGCAGGCTTCATAGACATTAAACATGACAAAAATGATTTGACTGGCCACAGTTTAAAAAAGGCTTTGTTTATTTAAAAGGAAATTGGGTTAAAGAAGGAGGACTGAGTGGGTCTTTGTTTGGTTTTATGTAAATTGAGAGATATTCTAATTCTTGTATCAATGTGATTTCATTAATAGCTTTATTTTTTTTAAGGAATATCATATATTAGTCTCTATTCTGTCTCCTCCATTGTCATATCTAACACCTGTTGTATTGGAGAAAGTATGTGACCAATTTTTAATATTTTAGTTTCACCTTTTTTCTACCTGCTTGTCTTATTTTCCTGGCAATTGTGTTGGTGTTTTGGGTTTTGAAAGTAGATACTCCATTTTAAAGTGGTTTATTGAACAATTTATCTGCATGTTTTTTTAAATTATTGATTGAGGGTTAGCATAGCAAGGCAAAAATATCAGCTACACAATGGCTCATTGACCTATTGGGTGGTTACTTTTTTCAGTTCTTTTTCATGTTTAGCTAAAGAGCTTCACTAATCCAGTTTGCTGCAGGTTGTTAAAGATCTGATCTAGTATATTAGATACCATTCTTTTTAAAGAATATCTGAAACCCCTTCAGATGGAAGTTGCCTGATTGGACTTTGGGAATCTTACATGCAACAAACACATTTCTTAAATTTCCATGGTTTTGCTACGGTGGTACTCTTTGTAGCTATTGCCTCTGACCACCTTGAGTATGTATTGACTAGTATGAGGAACATTTGTTTGTCATTCTCTGTAAAGTCAATAGGAATTCTCTGCCATGGGCTCTGAGCCCATTACTAAGGATGGCAGAAAGGCCTATTGGCATTCATTACATTGTATGCTTACAAACTCTATACCCGATCCAGCTTGGCCACCAATGCTAGTTTCTGCTAACAGCTTTCATTCTAGCTACTCCTGTGTGACTTCCTTGCAATTCTGCCAGCAAACTTGCTTTGAATTTGGTATAACCATGCATAAACCCCTTAATATACAGTCAAACTGCTGTGAACTAAATTTTTGGACAACATATAGAATCATGGACATGTAGGAGTGGAAGGGACCTCAGTAGGTCATCTAGTCCAGTCCTGTGCACTCAACACAGGACTAAATAATAGCTAGACCATTCCTGACAGGTGCCTATCTAACATGCTTATAAAAACTCCATAGAGATTCCACAACCCCCATAGGCAATTTGTTCCAATGCTTAATTACCCTGACAGTTAGGAGGTTTTTCCTAACGTCCAACCTAAACCTCCCTTATGGCAATTTAATCCTATTGTTTCTTGTTCTATCCTTAGAGGTTAAGGAGAACAATTTTTCACCTCCTTGTAACAATCTTTTATGTTCTTGAAAACTGTTATCATGTTCCCTCTCAGTCTTCTTTTCTCCAGACTAAACAAGCCCTATTTTTTCAACCTTTCCTCACAGATCATGTTTTCTAGACCTTTAATCATTATATATCCACCACCCCTAGCGCAAATGACCCCAAATCCTCACTGATGCTATCCTCATATCAGGCTGCACCCTCCTGAAGCATACTAAATTTCAAAGGAATCCAACTAAGCAAGTCAATTTTACAGGACTGAGAAAGGTCAACCTTTGGGTAGAAGTCATGATTCAATTTTGACTATAGTGGCTTGCTGCACCACTCTAATACAGGCAACATCCCTGCCCTAGGGAACTTATGCTTCCTTTCAAAAACACGTCCTAAAATAACAAAAGGCCATGGTGTATGGAATCTAGGAAAGGGAGAGGGAAACAACAAAAGGAGGATAATATATTTATTGGAAGAGGGTATATTTTTTCCAAGGAGTGCATACGTTTTCATGTCACCTATGACTGGATTGATAACTTCATTTTGCGAGTGAGTGGGAATAGTTGTTTCATCAGATAAACTATAAGCTCTTTGGAGGAAAGGACCATTATTTTGTTCTGTGTTTGTACAGCACATAGGATGTTGAGGTCCTGGTCTGTGACTGGGGAGCCTAGGCACTACTGTAGTAATAATAATAATAATAATTAATAATAATTAATAACGAATACAAAATAATGAATACCAATCATTAAAGTTACTTTAATTTTAATGGCTAGGTTCTATAATATCTACTGACAATCCCCATGTTTGAACCTTAGAGACTGAAGGCAACGTATTCTTTCTTCCTACGAGCCATACTGAAAGGTCTTTCTATTTCCTAGGCTTCTCTTGAGAAACCTGCCTGAGTACTCTAGTATTTGCACCTTGTAGCACCATTTACTTCTGTATAAAGTGGATGTAGAATGGTACCATTTTATGCTTGACTGCACAGATTAGAAGACTGTGAGGAACTGAGTCTTTTGGTGGAGTTAATTTGTGAAATTACTTCAGTCAATTTTCTTTTTATTACAAAATTGACTTTAGGCTATTCCGAATAAGTTGAAAAATTGAGACGGGGGCATAGTGGGTTTGGGGGTTTTTGTTTTTGTTTTTAATTAACCAATAATGACTTCCTACCTATTGCAAATTCTCTCCCCCCCCTCCCCCCGGAAATCTGGCCCATCTCCACAAGCAAGGCTAGTATTCACCTTTTTCTCTAAATAAAACTTGCAGGTAGTGGGCTTCTAACTCAGGGTTTTGCATGCCATAAACCAACCTGTCACAATATGTTTCATCTAGGAATTTTTCTTCGGGTTTCTTTAAATTGTCAAAGTACTCTGAAAGCATTTCCTTTTCTAACTTACTTTGCTTCTCCTGTGTACTTCAATGATATTTGCTCTAGGTATGTATTTCCTTAAAATTCAATTAGTTCTTAAACCTGTTCTCATTAGGCTTCTGGGGAGACACTAAATTGCTGGTTGCACTCACCTTTGTACTGATGTGTGGGTTAGGATGAGGAAAGGCCAATTATGTTTGTTTGGGGTTTTTTTAAATCTCATTTTTAGTTATTGGTAGCAGGGTGAGGGTTGGGGGAGAATATACCTGGTCAGCCTTGTCCTTATTTTCCTGATTGCAGAAAAGAGCCCCCTGATCTTGTGGAGTTTTTCCCCTGTTGCGTTCCATCTGCAACACTTTGGATTTTTGTGTGAGGGGATGTGATGGCTTGTACAAACCCCCCACTGCAAAGAAGGGGTTAAAGAGCTTCTCTGGGCCCAGCTGGCTTCACCCTGACATACCTGCAAAACATACATGGGCTAGAGGGGAGCAGGAAAGGTGAGTAGGAGGCAGACAGTGGAAGTGAAGGGACCTACGCTCTGAGCTCTGGGAAGGAGCACTGCATGAACTCCTGTGGCCTAGCTATAGCAACTGGTCAAGCCCACGAAGGAGGGACTTAAGACTCTCTGAAGGTTTGAGACTTTATCTTCGAGTTCAGTTACGTAATCACTTTACTTTCTTGGTTGTAAAGAGACGGGACTGGTAGGAAGTGATTCAGGGACGCAGCAGCACAGCACCTTGGGGTGAAGGACTTAGCTGCTTACCACTGGGCCCTGGATGGGCACCCAGCAGAGATGGAGTGGCAGGGTAGGGTTCCCTTACCAATCTCTAGGGAGTGTCCAAGTCAGACGTCTATGCCCAGTGCAGGGTATCTAGTTGACTGAAGACAGAAGCGTCTGGACAACGAGACTCTGATCCAAGGAGAAGCCAGGAGTCCCTCATCTATCCCAGAGGGTTACCCCATTGCTGGACTCTTTATGTGCCCCAAAAGGGGCAGACAAAAACAAGTAACCTAGCTGGATGGCCAAGTAACAGAAGGGACAGACCATTGTAGGAAAGGAACAGCTGTCAACAGGAGGCACTGAGAAAAGGAAGGGGTCTGCCACCCCCTGTCTGACCACTATGCAGTGCCAGCAGTGAAGGAACTCCTTCACGGTGAGTAAAAAATAGCTCTCCTTCCCTGCTACCCTCATTCTGCCTGTTTATTCTCATGGGGAAGGAGATGATCCCCGCCACCAGCGGGGTAGGAGGCTGTCAAGGCTGTATCCCCACTCTGAACTTTAGGGTACAAGTGTGGGGGCCTGCATGAGGACTTCTAAGCTTAACTACCAGCTTAGTTCTGGTCCGCTGCCACCATTCCCTTCCCTGGGAAGCTTTTAGAAACCTTTCACCAATTCCCTGGTGAATACAGATCCAAACTCCTTGGATCTTAAAACAGGGAGAAATTGACCCTTCCCCCCTCCTTCCTTTCACCAACTCCTGGTGAATACAGATCCAACTTCCTTGGATCTAAAAATAAGGAAAAATCAATCAGGTTCTTAAAAAGAAGGCTTTTAATTAAAGAAAAAGGTAAAAATCATCTCTGTAAAATTAGTATGGAAAATAACTTTACAGGGTAAGCAAACTTAAAGAGCTCAGAGGACCCCCCTCTAGCCCAGGTTCAAAGTATAGCAAACAAAGATAAACACTCTAGTAAAAGGTACATTTACAAGTTGAGAAAACAAAGTAAAACTAACACGCCTTGCCTGGCTTTTTACTTACAAGTTTGAAATATGAGAGACTTGTTTAGAAAGATGTGGAGAACCTGGATTGATGTCTGGTCCCTCTCAGTCCCAAGAGCGAACAACCCCTTAAAACAAAGAGCACAAACAAAAGCCTTTCCCCCCCAAGATTTGAAAGTATCTTGTCCCCTTATTGGTCCTTTTGGTCAGGTGTCAGCCAGGTTACCCGAGCTTCTTAACCCTTTACAGGTAAAAGGATTTTGGAGTCTCTGGCCAGGAGGGATTTTATAGTACTGTACACAGGAGAGCTGTTACCCTTCCCTTTATAGTTATGACAGAGGCACAGGTGCCTATTCCTTGCCCATCCTATATCCTTGAATACTGCGTGCAGTTCGGATTACCCCATCTCAAAAAACGAGATATTAGAATTGGAAAAGGTACATAGAAGGGCAACAAAAATTATTAGGGGTATGGAACAGCTTCCATATGAGGAGAGATTAAAAAAAACGGGTACTTTTCAGCTTGGAAAATGAGAACACTAAGGGGGGGGTGGATATAATGGAGGTCTATAAAATCAGTAATGCTGTGGAGAAAGTGAATAAGAAAGTGCTACTACTTCACAGAACATGAAAACCAGGGGGGTCACCCAATGAAATTAATAGGTATCAGGTTTAAAAGAAAACAAAAAGAAGTACTTCTTCACACAACGCACAGTCAAACTGTGGAACTAGGTGCCAGGAGATACCGTGAAGTTCAAAAGTACAGCTAGTTTAAAAAAAAGAATTAGATAAGTTCATGGAGGATAGGTCCATCAATGGCTATTAGTTAAGATGGACAGGGATGCAATCCCATCGTCTGGGTGTCCATACACCTCTTACTGACAGAAGTTGGGAGTGGAAGAAAGGGGATGGATCACTTGATTGCCTGTTCTGTTCATTTCCTCTGAAGCACCTGGCATTGGCCACTGTCAGAAGACAGGATACTGGGCTAGATGGACCATTGGTCTGACCCAGTATGGCCGTTCTTATGTTCTCACACATGGCCTTCCATCCCTGGTAATTATGTCCCCCTGGTGTGCTGCCTGGCAGAGATTTTTCCAAAAAGAGCGTTGAAATGAGTAGAGGTGCCCCTTAAAACTCCTGCTGTCTCTCCCCGCCCTGGGCAGAGTGTATTCCCTTAACTGGCTGCCAGCTATTTCCTCACTGCTTCTTCCTCCCATTGGCTGCTGCAGATTCTCCCCCTCTCTGGAAGGCTTTCTCTTAGGGCTACAGGCTTTTGAAGCAGCAGCAGTCCTCTCCTTCTCCTCAAACAGTTGTTGCTATCCCATTTGTTCTCTGCTTCATTCCAGGTACACACCACAGAAGTAGCATCGAGGCAGTGGACGGGCACTGAATGTTGGGTTCGGTTCTTTGCTCTGCCACAGACTGCCTGTGTGACCTTGAGGAAGTCCATTAATTTTCCTGTGCTTCAGTTCCTCATCTGTAAATTGGGCTAATAATGCTATCCTTCCTTAGAAGGGTATTGTGGGGATAAATACTTGGGAGATGTTCAGATACTGTGGTGATGAGGACCACATAAATACATAGATATATATGGATCACCCGTGATGCTGATATATCCTGAAATTCAACTGATTTTAAATGAAATCTCTATTTAAAATAGCAGTTCAGGAATATGTGGGGCAAAGTAGGGGGTGCAATAATGACAGAACTAGTATATGTGTCTATACATTCAATCTTACCTGGAACAAAACATGCTTTCCAATCTAAGAGTTTAGGTCTGTGAGATGTAACATATGTAGAAGGCATTAGTTTCAAGTACACATTTCCAGGACAGTCATTCAGATCAGGTAACTTTATTTTTGTCTAAAATTAAGGGGAAATTGTTCATTTTTATCCCAAATGAAAGATAGCTCTTACATGTTAAGTGCCTGTAGCATTAAACGTTTAATAGGATTTGATTTGATGCATCACACAGAGGTTGAGCGAGCTCACCCATCTCCTTAAATGCCTATTGTTATTAAAAAGAACACAGAATTTATGTCAGGGTATTTTTTAGATTTACCAGTTATCAGAG
This sequence comes from Terrapene triunguis, assembly GCF_002925995.2. NCBI lineage: Eukaryota > Metazoa > Chordata > Testudines > Emydidae > Terrapene > Terrapene triunguis. Next base: position 2,960,247 of record NW_020664383.1, read on the forward strand.
CAGAACAAACCATATTCTGTGGACTGCAAATGAAAACTATTTATCTTCTCTCTTGTATCTAAACCATATTTCACAGCTCATGAGACACAAATGGGAGAGGCTTTCGATAAAATGTTCCTAGGATTTTCTCAGTACTTTAAAAAAAAAAGATGTTGTAAAATAATTCATCATGTAAGCAGAGTGATAAGATTAACTGTTTTGAGTTTTACAACTGACAGAAATTATGTAGAGTGAGGGCTAACTGGCAGAATACCACTATGTTATGCTGGCTGTAATAAAAATGAATTCTAGATGCAAAGAAGTGGCTATTTCTTTTAAGAGCAGATCTGTCCCTCTCCTATATATTTATTAATGTTAAAATATTTCATTTTAAAGTAAATCTGTGATAGTTTTGGAGCAAAGAGTAAACATGAAGTAGAAAGGAGGGGGGAAAAGGACCTGGAAGAAAGCATTAGGACCTGCAAATTGAGAGTATTTATAGCAGTCTCATAGTCTTGCGGAAGAAAGGAGGGAGAATAACTAAAGTGTACTGGCTCTCAGGGCTTCACAAACTAGGGGGATGTAATCCAGAAATTGGAAAAGTCTAGGACAGATCCTGGTTCCTGCTCCAGCTACTGTGTGCCTCTTTTGGCAAGATAAGAAACCATAAAACTGCAGTAGCCATACAGCTGGGAATCCCCAGGTGTGGTAAACCAGTGTAGCCAGCTCTACCTCACCTCCTTTGATTCCCCTCTCCCCACCCCACACCCCGCCACGCATTAGAAGATATGCTAAGGTTGTGGCTAAGGGATGATCAGGCATGACCAGACTATTGCTGTGCTCCAATGATCCCTGGCCAATGGCTTGAGGCCCTTACCACTGATGTAGGTTAGAGATACCTGAAGTTGTTCTAAAGATCACTGGGAGCTGAACCCAGTAGCCTTGAGGATTGTATGTGTTGGGGGGAGGAAGGGAAGGTATGTGGGTGGCATACAGCCAGTTTTGTTCCCAGCTCCTAAGAGTCTGCACAAAGCACAACTTAACCAGACCCAAAGATCTGAACCTTTGTGTAAAAAGGTGGTCTCAAATCAAGCACAATTATTTCATAGAAATGGAAATAAACATATTGATTGCTCTACCACAGAAGGTTTATACCACTGTCCTTTCCTGGAAGAAACATATCCTGCTTTTTTGCCTGTATCACCTCATAGTGGCTGGCCTAGAAAGGGAATAGAAGCAATAATACTACTGAGAGAGGTAGTAGTGCTTGTTATCCTTTAGCTCCAATGTCAGAGACTTCTGTCTTTGGAGCAACTGTTAGAGGTAGTTTCCTTGCTACATGAGTGTGGATTAGTTGACAGTTGTGGTTTTTGTATGCAGATATGATTACTTACAAGTTGTTTGAGACAAAAAGTTTAGAATAACCCATTAATAATTAATAATAGTGCCTTTCATCCATAAATCTCCAAGTGCTTAACAAGACACTCCTAGAGAGAGAGCACGGTTGTTAAATGCAGGATCAAGAGTCAAGAGAAGTTGGCTTCTGTTCCTAGCTCTCACTCACGTGCCTTGTGACTTCTCTGTGCTCTGATTTTCCTTTTATATAATAATCGTATAATTTCCAGGGTCATGCAATTATTTGTAAAGTGCTTTGAGATCTGTGGATTGAAGATGATATAGAAATGTGAATTAGTACTATTATTAACAGCTAAGTATTGGTTCCAGTGTATGCAGTCTGAGGAGCAACCAGACACTTTAGAGCCATGTCAATATGGAATGCACTGTTTTACCTGTCTGTAGGCCACAGGGAATTACTGCAATATAACTATCCAGCTAAGACAAATTTTAAGACTAAGAACAGCCTTACATTTAGGTTGGCCAAAATTTTATTAGTTTATAATTCTGATAGATAATATCAATGTTTATATTTAAGCATTGTTTTATTTTTAGCCATTTAAATTTTCAGTTGTGGGAAATTATGGATGTATGCAGACAACAGGGAATGTCAGACAATAATTATTTAACGACAGTAGACTTTGAGCTTCAAAAGTCAAAGCTTTATGACAAATTGTCAACATCACATGTCAAAATATCCTTAACTCAAATTCTAATAAAGTCTCAAGCAGCATTTTTCTTGCTTTGCCTATCTGTACATTTCTATTATCAGTGGACATTGTTTTCATCTGCTTGTGTGTAAGGTAAATTGACATTTACCAACATTTACCAATAAAAATCTAATCCTTCCATGTTATGTTAAATCTATAGATAATCTTGAATCAGATGGAATTTGTTTGTTACAGTTTAACACAACAATTTACTATCATTTGCTTATTAGGAAGCGTGACAGTATAATAGTAATCACAATTATTTAGATGCTGTTATGAACAAAAACCATCAAACAACTGCTGTGATACTTCAGGTACTTAAAGCTTCATTGCTCTACAACTATAGCAGAATGAAAAGAGTTCATGTGTGCAGCTAGTTATAACAGACAAAAAGCAGATTTCCCCAAACTGCATGCATACATTCAGTACAGTTTTCATTAGTGAAAACAAACAGAAGCTAGAGTTTGAACTGACAGTCTTTCAGTACTCATGGGCTTTGCCAGTGCTCAGAAGAAGGAGGAAGGAAGCCTGTGCTGTGAACGTGAAAGAGAAAAAGCAATAAAACAATTGCCTGGAAGCTGCATAAACCTAGTTGCTTGATTATCTAAACAGGATAAAAGACAAGAAGTCCATATTTTTCAGTAGCTTCATTGTAATTGTCTATACTTTAAAGTCTGATTAAAAAGAGAACAAGCAGATTTTGTGGGTTGTTTTTTGGATTAAATCTATTGCCTGGGGCCCTATGTTAGTAAGCTTGCTGATCTGATTTTAGTTCCTAATGGACCTTAGTCCATATTACAAAAATATTACATATTTACACAGCACAGCTGGCAGTTTCAGTTCAAGGGAGACTCAGAAGAACCTCATGCTACAATTACCTCTCCTACTCCTGAGCATGTGTTGTGTGCTCCCTTCTGGATTTAGTTTCAGGCCATTTGTAAGATTTATGACCTTATTATTCAGCAGTGCAGAACACCATCCACTCCAGTGGACTTCAATTGGAATTGTGGGGGCTCAACATTTCTGAAAAAACAGGCCTTTATTATACAACATGAGTGCAGCATATGTAAAGAAAGAAATACATTAGGAATTTGCCAGATACTCAGCAAGTATAAACTGGATTAGCTCCATTGAAATCAATGGGGTGATGCAGATTTACACTACTGAGACTCTGGTCATTAGATTCCAAGCCCGTCAACCTTTTAACCAGACATTTCTTTTCGGCCATTTATCAGTAGATCAATGAATTACACTCACAATTGCCTTCTTGAGAAATCTAGAAACTCTTTCAAACCCTCAAATAAATACCAGATAGGCATTGTTTTAGAAAAAAGATCTTAAGCAGGTACAAAATACATTGGGTACAAAATCCATCAAATTCCTAAAGCTGTGTCCTCTCTGGATAAAAGAGGTTGCAGTTTCAGTGTTACTTCTCCAATTTACTGTGAAGCCTGCTCCTCTGTTAAGCACAATAGTGTGAAAAGCATTTTACTTTGTCTAAGCATGAAATTATTTCAGGTTTTTCCTGTGGTTTTATGAGAAAGGAAATCAGAAGATTTGACAGCAGAATATATATATATAGTGTATGTGCGTGTGTGCATGGTATATTGCTGTAGCATCAAGGTTTTAAGGGCCTTGTCTCTCCATTAGTAATTATTTCAAAGTTAGCAGGATGACGAAGACCTTGTTTAGTCCTTAAAGTCCTAATGTTTCCAGACTGAGTTAGCTATAAATCTTTTTCTGTTTGAATGCAATGTTTTTGGCTTAATTTGATGGGGATCTGATTGCTATCAATTTTGACAGGTGTCAAAGAGCACACTGCTTTCAGCATATAAGTTATTTAGGGAATCTCAAAACTTTGAAAACAGAAGGTGATGTCTGAGAACAATGTAGAGGGGTAACCTCCACAAAGAGATCCTTACCAAATGCTCCAGTAACACACTGGACTCTGAATTTGACCATAGAATTATATCAATTTTCTTGTAAAGTTATTTTTAAATTAATCTTCAGTATGAAGAATATCTGGACAAAAGACATTAGTTCAGATTAAATAAAACCAAACAACTAAACTGAACAAACAAAAATGAGGAAAACCATATGGTTCAGATAAAGTCAGAGCATACAAATTCTATGTTAAATCACTAGCATTGTTCTCTATATTTTTACTAGTTATTTTCAGAGGTTGATGTGTATCAAAATGTAGAAGGTCTGTACAAGAATTCTAGGCACCTATGTTCCTGATATTTAAATTCCGGATGAATGTAGGAAGTATGCCTCTATTAAGGCCCTATGAATATATGTATAATGTTAGAGGAAGAGGGTATATGAAGGAGATATTTCCACCCCTTGCTCAAAGCAAACAAACAAATAACTTTCAGCCTCACAGGCTGCGTGGAAAGGGTGTTTGCCTAGCTGGAGGAGGAGGGAGGGAGGTGGCAGAGAGATACAGGAGAATCTATTGCCTCCATCCTGTGTGGCTTGTGGCCTTCAGGTAATTATACAGCAGAAAGCGAACTTTTTTTTAAGGCTGCAAAATCATACTGGAAACTCCTATTGAATTTTCTGTCTCTCTCTCCTAGCTGTTCATTGACATTACTGTTTTTCAAATATATTACTTGCATTGGATATCAATCCCTCCTCCCCTTCGCCCACAGTATATTAGGCACCTAAATGAACATTCATATACTCAAGCAGAATCCTGTACTTGTCTGGAGTCATTCAGAAGATAGGACCCTATATTTACATTTTCCTAAGTTGATTCTCCTTTTGTTATTGCTTGTTCATTTTTCTTACCCCTGGGGATCATTTTTTAGATTGTTTTTAGCCTCCTATTTGTTCACAACTCCTCAAATGATGACTAGCTACAACTTTTCCTAATTAATTCTTTACTCCCATATCCAGATTACAAAGATATTATGCTGCTGATACTTGTTACATTCCTATTAGACATCTTGTCACAGGTTAATATTATCATTTACTATGGCCATTGTTTGCCGTCTTTCAGCCAGATCACGATTTTTGACAGTACTTGCATCCACAGCAATTTCTACTCCACTTGCAAGAAGCTCCTGATGTTCTATAAGAAATCCTTTATTAATATTCAACATACATTAGACCTAGTGCATTCCCTTCATTCACTATTTTTGTATTTCCAGCAAGAAAATTTTCAGGTCTTGCAATAAAATAATATAGACCAGCACCAAATTGGTTTTCTAAAGAAAAACCAATTTGAGCTGCTACCAACAATGTCACAATATACATCAACAATCTGCTACTCCTGGGAAAATTCTGTGCCTCTGCGCAAGCACAGAATTCAGTGCCCCACAGATTTTTTTTCTCTGCAGAAAAGACATTCTGCTGGAAAGGTGCTGCAGTTATGCCTTTCACCCACCAGGAGCTGCTGTGGTGCCAAAACAGAGGGAGCCGGATCACCGGCCATAACAGCAGCCAATAGGGAGAGAGAAGAGGTTGCATTCCTCACAGTGCTCTACCTGCAGGGCCCTACCTTCAGTGATGTGGAATGGGGTGACAGACAGAGCAGGGCACACGGTGCTGCTGGGGGATCATAAAGACTGGGGGGGACAGACTTGAGTGTGGGCTGAGTGGGAGTGGGTTTGCAGGGACACATGGAGATGGGAGAGGTGGGTGTAGGGCCTCATGGGCCGGGGGTGGCTGAGTGGGGGTACAGGGACATGGGGGGCAGAGGGCTGCAGGGTCACATGGGAACAAAGGGGAGGGAGATTCAGGGACACATGGGGATGGGGGACATGGGGAACCAGGGACACATGGGTATAGGGGGAGGGGTGGCTGAGTGGAGGAGCAGGGACACATGGGGACAGGGAGAAGGTGGCTGAGTAGGGGTGCAGGGACACATGGGGACACAAGCAGATGTGCCTGACTGAATGGGAGAAGCTAGGGGTCAGCCAGGATCTGCCTGGGGGAGGCTTCACAACTCTCTAACAATTCCTCACAGTCCCCCGCAAAAAAACTGTTCCATATTTCTCCCATCCACACCCAACAATCCTCCAGGTTCACTCCCAGGCTCCTTCCCAGCAATTTCTTCCTTCTCCCTCAGCTTCTCTTACCCCTGACTCCCTGAAGCCTTTGCACTAGTAAGGAATCTATTTGTCAAAAAACATTTCCTGAATTTTTTGTTGTTGTCTGTGTTGTTAAAGTCATACTTGTTGACAGGAATTTTGAAATAAATAACCAAAATAATTGAAACTGGCATGATTATATTGTGTTGTTTTGACAAAATGCAGAATTTTCCAGAATTTTTAATTATTTTGCTGCAGAGTTCCTCCCAGGAGCAAAATGAACTACCTAAAGACCTGTTCTTTGATCACTGTTCCCTGAAATATTCTCTCTGAATGATACTGCAGCTTTGTAAGTATTAATTGTCTGATACTATTCCAGTCTCAGAAATAGTTAGGCATTCTCATACTGGCTCCCTCATAAACATAATAAATATAAAGTATTCAGATTTCAGGGTTATAAAGTTATGTGTGTAACTGAAGTGAGACCAACGTAAATAAAATAGATTCAAAATACTTTGAAGCTTGATTCTATGATCCTTACTCATGCTGAGTAGTGCTATACCCTGCAAGTTTGGTACTGAAATTAGTACAACTGCTTGCAGTGTAATGTATTACTCCTCATGAGTAATGGCAGCAGAATCTGGCCAATATCATTGATTTCTAGTAATATTTTATGTTATCCTGAGAAGTGAAAATGTATTTAATTGAGTTAATATGTGATATGTCAGTGTTATCTTGTGACATATAAAAAGGCAATTCAGAGACTGTACTAACATGATTTAAGTTCACTGGGCCAGATCCTGTTACTCTAGCTCATGCCAAGCAGAGTAATGTACTATTTATAGTGAGTAAAGTGTATTGGAATCTCATCCAGAGTATCTAAAATACTATAATAGAAGTCCATTGTGATATTCTTTCTTACTTTGTATAGTACTTTACATCCATTGAAATATAACATTATAGCTCATAATGATATAGCAATAACCTTTATTTTTATGTAATACATTACATTATATTTATACCACAATAACTTTTGTCATTTAACTCTAGAATGAAGAGACTGAATTAAGAAACAAAACAACCAGAAATACTAATTACATCAACAGATTCTTCTGTTTTAAAACTGTTTACTGCTTAGCTTCAATGTAAGCAGGATCACTTCTTCAATGTTCAGAGCTCAATGTAAGGATCATGCCCAAAAAGACTTACGGGTAATGAAAATAATAGTGAAAGATGCAAATTAACAAAGAACTGCACAAAATACTATAAATAACAAATGTAGTTCTTAATCACTGGAAGATGATGGAAACTCTAACTGTTAACTTCTTATATGGTGGCCAAGAGATTCAGAAGTGGCTTGGGGTGACCAGCTTGTGACACCATAAAGGGGACTAGTTTTTCAGATGCTGGGTGCTCAGCACTTTATGAAAATCCGGCCCCTTTAAGATGTCTCATTTTGATCACCTAAAACCATTATCTATTTTGGAAAATGTTGGCCAGTATGGTTAACCTAGAGTTAGTTGTCACTCACAACTAATGTGTTACTAACTAATTATAGGGAGCACAGGTAATGACACCTAGAGTCAGGTTGCCCAATATTTCCTATTATAAACCTCTGTTTTCAGTTGTCTATAACTTACTTACCCGTTCAGGCTAAAATTCCCCATGTTGAGACGGCTGTCTGAGACTGAATGTTTTTGACAGTTTCAGCAAAAATGGTTTGGCCGTTTTCAAGAAGGAGATTAGGCAAAAAAATGTTTTCCCCATCTTACAAATGTATAACCACTGGGCAGCTGTAGTGGCTCCATGCTTTGGAGTAGGCTCTTGAAATGTGGTGGGGTGGCCCTTGTGTTGGGCATGTTTCTTTTGCCCATAGGAGGAAAATGCCCAAATTTGGTTAAATTTTGAGCCTTTGAAAAATCTCGGTTTACATATGCTCAGTAGAGACTTCTTAGAGTTTGGCAGCTAAGTTCCCTGAAGACTCCATTTGCACTGAGCATATTCTAGCCCACGGAAGCTGAGGCTGAACAGGACAATACACAACAGCCACCTTTACTATACAATCCTTAATCACCCCACAGACAGTAGTTTGTGCTGTGCACTGAATGAGTCAGGACCTGTGGGAAAATAGTATGTGGTCATGTAATTAAAGCCAGTAGCATAATACTAAAACACAGTCAGGCCATATTAAGATTACACCTGCAATTCTGCCATAAAATAACATATGAATGCTTGATTTTGAATTGTTAATGTTCTTTTAACATAGTTTTTGTGTGTAACATATATCAGATACACCATTTCATTGTCATTAAGCTTTTACAGTTATCTTTCACATTTTTGTACAAGAGAACTGATTGCTGTAATTGAATGTTACAAGAAACTTTCATTGGAAGAGGCAATTTTTCTCTGGCTTATTTAAAAATAGAGTTCCATGCAATTATCATTGGTAGTCATTTTTTATCAGATAGAAGTTGTTTACGGTAAGCTCAAGTACTAAATACAAATCAATATGTGTAATCAGTTATATTGGTCTCTATCAAAAAGCTATTAATGATGTTGCATGTAAATACTGAGTGGCTGGAAATAAAGGACAGCTATTAGCTTATTGGGAAAATAACAGACAGACCAAAGAAAGTATAAAAAGGAAAATTAAAGTTGCTTCAAGGATTTTTATAATGTACTTTTATCTTGAAGATCTCATGGAAGTTGAGAGGGAATTTGATGCCTTTACTCACTGCACAACTTCTTGAAGTGCTCTATAAGCCACACATTTCTAATTTCCCCATCAGCACTGGTGTGCACGCTCTCAATTCATTTTGCCAAACAATTCACCATTTGTTCCCTTAATTCAGAGGAGCCTTTGCTGACTCCTTTTCGGAACAGCCTGAAAAGTCAAATCATATTTTTAACTCTGACTGCAAAGTCTGTGGTTGTGCTGGGGTGGGGCAAGGAACATGTTTGCTTTACACAGACAACTATCTATAAAACTCAACTGACTTCTCAATTTTGCCACATTTTCTTGAACCACATATGTAATTATAAAATCCAAATCAGGGCCAATTATCTTGCAAAATTTCAAAATTTCAGGAGAACAAATTGTTAGCTGAATGAATTGTTGCATTGGTTTCAATGGAAGCAATCCTCCTGTCCTCCACATATGGATCCTGGACATTGGTAATCCCTTTTTACTTTCGTGGTGTGGACTACCCCAGCAGGGGAAAACCTTGGACTGAGCTGGCCCAGAGGGGGGAAGATAGGAAGTGGCCTAGGGAGGGAGCCTCAAGCAGCCTGGGTTGCCAGATCACTGGTAGCCCCAAAGGGCTTTGGGTTGGAGCCCAGTGGAGTGGGAGGACCCGGGCTTCTGCCGGTTATGGCTTGTAGCCCTGAGCAATAGGCCATACTTTCCAACTAACCCTCCGAGTGAGGATGCTTACACTTCCCTATAAAGTTATTGATGTTAAGCAGACTTTCTGAATTGTCTCCTGGGGTTTTCATAAGTTCTGTTCATAAACTCAGTCTGTTGCTGTAGCACTCATCCTTTTTCTCTCTCCTCTCCCACTACCTGTGGAACAAAATGTCATTATTATTGCAACCCTGTTAAATTGTGCCTTGGTGTATAGACTTTATCTCTGCCTCTCCCTCCCAAGCCTAACAGTGATGGAGGCATAACAGTTAGTAATGGAAAGATGGTGCCATCCCCAATTTTTCTGTTGCATTTTCACAAAGATATCTTCCCAATACACTATTTAGGTCTATTTATCTACTCAGATTCTCACCAAATTGCATCCGTGTCCTTCCCTTCACACCTAGAGGCTTCTGATTTCATAAGTTGTTGTGTTTTTTTTTTTAACCAAACATGGGGCCAGAAAAGACCATATGGGTCTTTTAGTATTTCCAAAATAGTTTTTAAAAATCTTTAGCCAAGGAATTTGGAACTCTTAAAAGGGATGTGACCCTAAGAGCATCCCTGTGCCAGAAGGCAAGGGACTCCCTGATATCTAACAGTGAGTTTCAGTTAGCCTGATCAGCTTAGTGTACCCTAGTTCACTATTATAATTTGTATCTAAATGGTGTTATATAATATGTCATTGAAAAACTAATAACTCACTGATCATTAATATTCTTTTAGGATGTATGTATGATCAACCCATAAAGGATTATACAGAGGTGCTGAAATTATGTGACTAAAATTTGTTTAAACTGGGCATGTTGGGGCAGTTGATAAACAGGTTTTCTCTAGACAAAGAAAAGAATCCAACACCTCAAACCAGGTGTGGCCAAATTCAATGTGTTATTCATTTGTATTGGAGGCTGCAGGAAGAGATCATTTGCATTGTAAAAAATCATTGGGGAAAAGAGACGGAGCCAGCATGGAGTGTACACCAGAAACCATGGAAAAAAATAACATTTCAGACAAATAGATTTCAAAGGTTTACTGGACTATAAAGAGAGAGGAAGTGAACTCCTCAGTTATCCTTCACTTGAGGAGACAAGGAAAACCAGTACCTTGGATTCTGTGCGGATCCTGACAAAGATAGTAAGCCATTGCTAGAAAAGGAAGATTGGTGAGGAAACTACCTCGAACAAAGACTGTTGCTTGTTAAATTATATCGTTCGGTCTTAGCCATTAGAAACCATATTTTTACTTTTGTTTGTAACCCTTTCCAACTTTATGCCTCGTACTTAAACTCACTTCAAATCTCTTTTTAATTAAATAAACTTGTTTTACTTTTCATGTAAACCAAGCCAGTGCTTTGATTAATCTGAAGTGATTGTTAACTGCCTCCTTGGAGTGTCCAGCCCTTTCCTGGAACACTCATAGAAGTTTTGTTTGATGCTCTTTAAAGAGACAGAAACAGCAGCTTGTTCACCTCCAGTCAGGTGAACAAGCTACTGTTTCTGTCTCTTTAAAGAGCAGCGAATGTAACTTCTGTGAATGTTCCATGAGAGGGCTGAACACTCCAAGGAGGCAGTTTTAGGGAAATTCAGAACTGGAGGTATGTGTTGGTGTCACTTTGCAAAGAGTAACGGAGCGATGGAAACTACAGTGTGGACTAGATTATAGTGGCACAGAAGATTATAGTGGCACAGAAGAATCCTATGCACTGCTACAGGCTGGGGACCGACTGGCTAAGCGGAAGTTCTGCAGAAAAGGACCTGGGGATTACAGTGGATGAGAAGCTGGATATGAGTCAACAGTGTGCCCTTGTTGCCAAGAAGGCTAACAGATTATTGGGCTGCATTAGTAGAAGCATTGACAGCAGATCGAGGGAAGTGATTATTCCCCTCTATTTGGCACTGGTGAGGCAACATCTGGAGTATTGAATCCAGTTTTGGGCCCCCCAATACAGAAAGGATGTGGACAAATTGGAGAGAGTACAGCAGAGGGCAACAAAAATGATTAGGGGGCTGGAGCACATGACTTACAAGGAAAGGCTGATGGAACTGGGCTTATTTAGTCTGCAGAAGAGAAGAGTGAGGGGGGATTTGATAGCAGCCTTCAACTACCAAAAGGGAGGCGGGGGAGTTCCAAAGGGGATGGAGCTAGGCTGTTCTCAGTGGTGGTAGATGACAGAACAAGGAGTAACGGTCTCAAGTTGCAGTGGGGGAGGTCTTGGGTGGATATTAGGAAAAACTATTTCACTAGGAGGGTGGTGAAGCACTGGAATGGGTTACCTAGGGAGGTGGTGGAATCTCCATCCATAGAGGTTTTTAAGGCCCGGCTTGACAAAGCCCTGGCTGGGATGATTTAGTTGGGGTTGGTCCTGCTTTGAGCAAGGGGTTGGCTAGATGACCTCCTGAGGTCTCTTCCAACCATAATCTTCTATGATTCTATGATTATTAGCATTTAAGGGACCCAGGGTTGCAGGACAGGTGGTGACATAACCCCTTGCTGGTCTGAGTTGAACCACAAACACATGATGTGGTTCATGTAAGTGGATAATGATCAATGAAACAAAAATATGCAAGAGGCAAGCAAGGAGAGACAGTTAAAAAAGACTTCATGAAAATGAGTTGAAAATATAAATAACTCTACTGAAGGGAGAGGAAATGTCAGATATAGAGTTGTGGGGAATAGGTCATTTTGTCTGAAGCCTGCCTATCAATAATGGGCCACATTTTATTGGTGAGATAGGAAACTGCTTCTGCCATTATAGTATGCATTGGGGGTCAGCTTTTTAGAATGTTTCTGAGAAGCTTAGCATCTCTCTGAGGGCTTATCTACATGGTGTCGCAATGCACATCAGAGGGATACAAACTGATGCTCTAATGTATTGTGCAACTGCCCAATGTAGATCCGTTGACATGTTCTAAAAGGTACTTCGTGCACACTGATGTAGTTCTGTTTGAAACAGTACTGTGTTAACCTTTTAAAGCGATGCCTATATGGGGCAGATAGGCATTTAGAGCACAACAGTTTACATCTCTCTGGTGTGCATTACCTCACCTTGTAGACGAGCCCTGAGTCTCGGTAAGAGCAAAGCTTGAGGACTTTCCCTGGTTAAATCTTGCATGTAATATTTAGCACATTCTGCCTTTTGTTGCCTGATTTCCAAGTCATGGAAAGAAAACAAACCTTACACTTTTTGCATCACATGCTTCTAGCCTTTGGAGAAAAAGCAATCCTCTGCTTTGATCCCATAATGTTAATATTTGTAGGAAAGATAATGAGGAACATAAAATTCCATGCTATGGAGGTCAGGAATAGCATTTACCCCTTGTTCATAAATGGCCAGATACATTATTGGGGCATGGAGCTGGGCTTCAGTTTGAGCCAGGAGAGCAGATAAGATTGACAAATGCTCTGATACCGTACATCCGGTTTTCCTAGGTGTTTAACTATGTGGTTCTTGCGCACGTGCTCAAGGCTAAACAGACAGCCACATCTGAAGTTGGGAAGGAATCTTCTTCCAGGTCTGGTTGACTGAAAATGTATGGGGGTGAGGGTTTGTTGTTAACTGCAGCATGGACCATGGTTCATCTGCTAGGAGTATTTGGGCCTATGTCATATACCTAGGTTTCCTACCACTGCAGGGGCCTTTGGCATTGGAATTTCCTGTTTATTTGTCTGAGATTAACAACAGTTTGATCTCCTGAAGACTCAATATTTTCCAAGGCAATGTACTCAAACTTATCCAAGGAAGTCCACTATCCTCAGGCATGCATCAAAACATGATTCTCTAGGTCTGCCACCTTATTTTGTAAAGCTTTGAATTATTTTTCTCCAGCTATGTTCCCAAGAGCCAGGATGCCACAAGTCTTCTGGGGAGGTGAGTCGGTTTTCTGCAGCTGTCATGTGCTGTAAACCTTTACAAGGTAGCTTACATACATCCTGTAGTGGCTTTGATCTCTTTTCAACAGGGTAAGAACTTGAATTTGTTCCAGTACAACAGTAGACAGATGCTAGTTGAGCTCCATCTCATGTGTTTTCAGAAGGTTCCAAGGAAGCTTCAGCTTTTTATTACTTCTCTGTTACTCTGAAGCAGTCACAATCCAAGAGTGAAATCCTGGCCCCACTGGAGTCAGTGACAAAACTGTCATTGACTCCAGTGACCCAGAATTTTGCCTCAGGTCTTAATCTTCACAGGTATTCAAAAGAAGTTTACTCTCAAAATAACACAAGAGAAAAGGTTGATTCACCCAAATCTAGAAGTAGGGGTGGAAGGAAAGGGCCATTAATTGTAGTTCACACCTGAGCTGCCATAATTACATCCCTGGAGATTTTTTAATTAAAAGGATAAAGTTGTGAAAAGGTCTCTCTCTGCTGGCTGCTGCTTCCTGTCCCAGAGAGAAAGAAAATGGATGGAGTTGGAGAGTGTTCTCACTGCTTTTCTGTCAGATGTTCAGAATGTTCTATTTTAGCAAGATAGGTGTAGGATTGACCCCTGGCTTCTGTTAGCATCCATGTGTTTGTGTAGGCAGTTGCTTTTGATTTGGATAATAGTTGTGTCTCAAGCACTCTGATCTTTTTGCAATTTAACACCTTCTAGAGAAAGTTAAATAAACAGACCCAGCAATGCCCCTCTGCCATGTACATTGGCCAAACCAGACAGTCTCTACGCAAAAGAATTAATGGACACAAATCTGACAGCAGGAATCATAATACTCAAAAACCAGTGGGAGAACACTTTAACCTGTCTGGTCATTCAATGACAGACCTGCGGGTGGCTATTTTACAACAGAAAAGCTTCAAAAACAGACTCCAATGAGAGACTGCTGAGCTGGAATTGATATGCAAACTAGATACAATCAACTTAGGCTTGAATAAGGACTGGGAATGGCTGAGCCCTTACAAACATTGAATCTATCTCCCCTTGTAAGTATTCTCACACTTCTTATCAAACTGTCTGTACTGGGCTATCTTGATTATCACTTCAAAAGTTTTTTTCTCTTACTTAATTGGCCTCTCAAGAGTTGGTAAGACAACTCCCACCTGTTCATGCTCTCTGTATGTGTGTGTATATATATCTCCTCAATATATGTTTCATTCTATGCATCCAAAGAAGTGGGCTGTAGCCCATGAAAACTTATGCTCTAATAAATTTGTTAGTCTCTAAGATGCCACAAGTACTCCTGTTCTCTTTACACAGCTTACATTTTTCTCCAGTACCCTTTGACATGTATTGTTGTTCCTGTTAATACAAACTTGCTTTGAGAAGCTTAAAGATTCTGCACGATATAACAAGGCTATCTTACATTTTAAATATTTGTAGACAGTTGAAATACAGTGTAAGTACTGTACTATTGGGGGTTGGAACCCTATGTGTTAAAGGAGAGGGACAGATTATACTCAGCCCTGAGTCGTGCATACTATTTTTACTTACAGTACATTATTAAGACAATGGATGGCTCTGAGCACTGTGCAGAGTTCCAGATTGAGTGTGATTTATAGTAGATAAGGGAGACAAAGCTGGAACTCTATTTGTGTGGAAACTTGTCTGTAGTCATAGTTTTCTTTAACAAATGCCTCCTGCTTAAAATGGACTGTGATTTCTTGTATCATCTCCAAGAGAGGCAAATGAGACAAGTGAAGTGGAAGGTTTCCAAGAGTCTTTCTTCGCTCCCCCATCCAACCTTGTGACCTCATCCAGGAGAATCATAATCCTTGCATTCAAGAAGCACAAGGACTCTGAATGTGGTCATAGCAACCAAAACAAATGGAGTAAGGACAGGTCCATGGCCTGACTTCTCCTTTATGCCATGAGGAAGGGTTGTGGGGTTGTCTGAGGGGGGAGAATTATGAACATACCATAGAAGATAGCTGAGAGAGCTCTGTCTAAAACCCACTTACTTAATCCTCTGATCAGTACAGACCTATTCATTTGTGTGGTTTATAGCAATACTTAGAGCTTGTCTTCACTATGGGGGAGATCGACGCTGCTGCAATCGATGCAGCAGGGGTTGACTCGGCAGGTCTAGTGAGCACTCACAGGTCGACCCCGGTACCTCAGCTCTCCAAGAAGAGTAAGGTAAGTCGACCGGAGAGTCTCCTGTCAAAGCAGTGCAGTGAAGACAAGGGGGTAAGTTGACCTAAGCTACGTCGATTCCAGCTACATTATTCACATAGCTGGAGTAGTGTAACTTAGGTTGACTTAGCCTGGTAGTGAAGACAAGCCCTTAGTCTTTATATAGCACTTTACATTTCAAAGTGCTGTACAAACATTAACTAATTAAACCTTACCACAGGCATGAAAATGGCATAAGGCCATGCAGCAAATCCTTGGCAAAGTTGCAGCTAGAGTTCCCAGCTTCCAGTCCCAAGGCCACTTCACTACACGTTGTCTCAACAGCATGCTTGAAAATATGTACTGGTTAAAAGGAAGATGTATGTGAAGATAGTAAGAGGCATAAGTCAAAATGTTTTAAAATATATGTTAATTAAAAATAAACAGTTTTTGTTTAACCTGCTAGCTTTACTACAGTCAATATTAGTTGGCCAAGTTTATTAACTAAAGATAGCATCCAAGAATAAAAATATTATATAGTCAGTCCTAAGCCTGATTGAAAACAGAGGAGGGTTCGTGTCAGCCTGACCATTGCCAAAGAAATCCTTCAAATGAGTCCTTTAAAGAGCTGACCTCATATAGAGGATACCAAGAATAAAATTAACAACTTGAAATTACAAGTGTCAGTTTGGGGTTAACTATCTTTTATTTCCTTATGATGTATAGAGTGGCAGAAGGTGAAAGCATTGTCATTAGTAGAATAAAATTAAGGTCAAATAGATTTGAAATAAGATTTCTGGAGTAGCAAGCACAGCTATGTTGTGTTGTGATGCCATGTTATTCAAGGGAAGCATGAAAAAAAATAGATACTAGAGTAGAACAAATAATTAATATACACATTATATTAATTTAGCTTTTTCTGCTTGTGGAAGATCTGTGAGCTGATAGTGTTTTTCCCAATAAATGTATTGGGAAAAACAATAATATAAATATATATAAATATATATATTTATATTATAATATAACTTTAGTGAATTGATCACAAAATAGTTTGCTGTAAGTATTCATAACTATATTAAAAATTTTAACTGTGACTGGTCAGATTGAATCACATGATCTTGCTTCTATTCTGTAATTGGCTAAATCAACCAATTCTGATAAAGATTCCAGAATGTGAACTATATAGTTTGGTTTCCACAACTATTCATATGTGCAATTATGTAATGTATTTTCTTCAAACTTTTGTTAGTAAATCGCAATCATTTGAATGTTAATGAAAATTAATACAACAGGGAAGTGCCTAAATAATCCATGATGGCTCTATTGATATGACTAAAATTATTTTTGCAGCACTCACAAGTGTCCTGGACACCATGGCACAATGGGAAAGTGTGATCCCTACTTGACAGAACTTGTGGAATTAACAAACAGCAGGGAGGAGACAAAATGGAAGGACTAGGGATACATCATTAACATTGCATGGTATAAATGTATAGTATGTGTATGCATTAGAAATTCACAATCATTTAAATAAATATCCAGCAGATGTCCAATTAACTGCAAATAATAATTAATAAAAACAATAGTAATAAACAGTAATAAACAAGGGCAATACAATAATGCAGTGGTAATACAACAATGAACATGATACAATACAATAATAATACAGCAATACAATGGCAATAAATTAATAAAAAATGACAAGAAAACAGGAGTTTTAGTTGCAAAAATAGTTGTGGATCAGTGTCTTGTTTTTATTATTTGAACAGCTTGACTAATAATGGAAATAATTTGAAAATATCAATTAATTTAAAAGAAATAATAATAATCTGTGCGTTGCAATGTATATGTCAGCTTCTCTTTTTGGCTACTCCCAGACTTCATTTTCTATTCTGAAATTGTTGCCAATGGACATTTCTGCACTCTAGGATAAGATGAGGCACAACCTCATACCTATAGCTGACTAGAATTCTTCAGGCTGGAGATCTATATACACCGTCCAAATAATATTTGATACAGGAGCCACAGGGAGCATGTCTGTAGTAGCTGTATTGTTGGAACTGAACAGGAACTGCTGAGGAAATACATGTATATGTCATTAACAAAGAAAAAAGATGATAGCCTTTTCCTTTAGTATTTTGAAGACTGTTTGCCTTAAATTTTGCTAGATTCTTCCATGCGCAGTAGGATTTCAGAGTGTAGCCATGGATCTGGAATGGAGTCTCCTTGATTATGGTTAGTCATAGTGATAAGGGTGGAACTAGTCCTCATTGCAGGAATCTGTCTAAAACACTGCACTGTATATTGATCGATTGAGAGCTTGCATTATGCATGATAGTATGGATGTTGTGGTTAATGGATTTGCTACTTCTTATGTGAATGTATGCCTTTTAATGAAGCTGTGGCACCATCTCACTTAATCTCTGCCATAATCTTTTAAATTTGTCATGAAGCAATGTGTGCATGTGGTTGTTTTTTAACTATATCCGCTACTGATATAAGCATATAAAAGTGAATGGTAACTAAGACAAAATCTCACCAGTCTGAAAGATCTGCTTTTTGTCTATGTGTGTCTCTCTAAGGGCTTCTAAGGCTCAGGAAAGCAGGTTATGGAAGAAAATAGAAATTCTGAATCATACTGAAACTTTCATAAGCCACTGCTTATAATGATAGACAGTGGCACTACATGACCATTTACCCACAAGTGGAAAAATGTCACTGATTGGATTAGACCTAGAAAGACTAATGCAGTTGTGTCCTTAAGGGTTAGAAGAAAAATGGATCTTTCAGCTCTGCAAGTGAGCACAACAAGCAATCCAAAAGCATTATTAGTGAGAGGTAGTTTGTAGAATCTGTTCCATTTATCATTGATACTAGTTGTAGAGTACTCAGCAAAAGGTGAGCTACGTTTCTGCTCCAGGATCCATGTCCCAAAGTCCAGTTCTGTGCTTAAACTTTGAAAATAGCCAAGAGGCATCCAAAAGAAAGGAAAATCATAACATATTTCCCCTGTCTGCAGGAATACCTTCGCTAAGAACCTTTTACAACACATTTTCCTGAAAGAAAAGATGTGGCTTCAGTCATACAAGACCTATATAGAATTATCTGTACAGAGATCTCCCAAGACTAAAGGGGAGATTTTCGAAAAAAGCATCTGAATAAAATGTACTGGGGCACTTAACTCTCTTTAGCCTGGTCCACACAGGCAAATTGACTGCAATAGTTAGTTCTCACTAGCTCCCCTGGAATAACTCTCCACATGAGTGCTCTTATTTTGGAATAAGAGTGTCCATATTTGGAACTATTGCACTTTAAATTCACACCCTCCCTTATTCCAGAATAACTTCCCTTTGTACACAAGGCCTTAGGCTCTTTTGAAAATTCCATCTAAAGTAGTTTTTAAAATGACAAAAAATGAAAAAAACAACAATCTCTTGAAGCATTATGAAATTATTAGTTAATTGAGCTGATTAAATTATTCATTGCAAATACATGATGAAAGTAGCCTCTCTTAATAAATCGTTTGCAAACAAAACCTAATTCCTGTGAATGCATTTTTCAGTTTAAAGAACTTCTTGAATGGGTTATGCATCAGAAGGGTAGCTGTGTTAGTCTTTAAGATGCCACCAGACTCCTTGTTTTTGTGGATACAGACTAACCGATTTATTTGAGCATAAGCTTTCATGGGTAAAAAACCACTTCTTCGAATACATGGAGTGAAAATTAAAGATACAAGCATAAATATACTGGCACATGAAGAGAAGGGAGTTACCTTACAAGTGGAGAACCAGTGATGACAAGGCCAATTCAGTCAGGATGGATGTGGTCCACTCCCAATAACTGATGAGGAGGTGTCAATACCAAGACAGGAAAAATTGCTTTTGTAGTGAGCCAGCCATACCATCATACCACACCAGCAACACCATCATAGGACCCAAGCACATGAGCCATACCATAAGGGGCTCATTCACCTGCACATCTACTAATGTGATATATGCCATCCTGTGCCAGCAATGCCCCTCTGCCATGTACATTGGCCAAACCGGACAGTCTCTACGTAAAAGAATAAATGGACACAAATCAGACACCAGGAATGGTAACATACAAAAGCCAGTAGGAGAACACTTTAATCTCCCTGGACATTCAATGACAGATATAAAAGTAGCCATCCTTCAACAACAAAACTTCAAAAACAGACTTCAAAGAGAAACTGCAGCGCTACAATTCATTTGCAAACTTAACACCATTAATTTGAGCTTGAATAGGAACTGGGAGTGGCTGGCTCACTACAAAAGCAATTTTCCCTCTCTTGGTATTGACACCTCCTCATCAATTATTGGGAGTGGACCACATCCACCCAGACTGAATTGGCCTTGTCATCACTGGTTCTCCACTTGTAAAGTAACTCCCTTCTCTTCATGAGCCAGTATATTTATGCTTGTATCTGTAATTTTCACTCCATGCATCTGAAGAAGTGTTTTCTTTACCCACCAAAGCTTATGCCCAAATAAATCTGTTAGCCTTTAGTCACGGGATTCCTTGTTGTTTTTGAATGGGTTATGTGCACAAATTGAGTCTATACCTCATAGGTTGTTTGTAAAATGTTCACTTTAGTTATCACTAGTAATTCTTTAAATTATATGTGGTGTGTGATTAGTCACCTTAATTTACTGGTAGTATTTCTATTCTCTTATTAGATAATTAGTATAGAGATCAGAGACCCTAGACACTATAGTTAGGGTGAATGTAAGACAGTCTTTATTTCATGTATACACAGACACTTATCTCCTTGTTATATGCCCTTAGTGGCCACCTTGAATAGTGGCCCTAAATGTTCACAACTAACACCACATGCTCCTTTGGTGAAAGGTTTTATAACTCTTCCCTTTTCAGAAACTATTCACCAAAGAACAACATATAACTGGAATGAAATAGCAATATAAAACAAAAAATAAACAGCCCTATGAAGATCAGGTTAGACTGCTGAAACTTCAGCCTTCTGTTAGGAACTTATTTTGCCCTTTTAAGCCTTTTGGCTTTTAGATTCTCAAGATCTTATGTAATCCTCCAGGAATGCCAGAGGACATCTTTCTCTAGCTGGATATCTCTTCACAAGGAAAGGCTCTGGAGTACAGGTTAGTGATTCTGTATGGTCAGACAGAGTGTTGTTCACAGCTTTAGTGTCTGGGTAGTGATCAGTCTATATTGGAGGTCTACCTGGTTATACAATTAGATGATACCGGTTCTGACAGAATTCCATCTGGCATACTAGCAATGTAGGATTGACGAGTTGTGGCTATGCCTGAACTCTTTTTTTTTTTTGAGAATTATTCACCCAGACATGATCTCCTGTATTTGGTACTCTCAAGGATTTAACATTCTGATGTCTGTCAAAGTTCCTCTTCTAATGGGTTTTATATTAATCTTCCTTCTTCTGTAGTCTCAGAAAGTCAGACAAACAAGGGTCAAGTAGGGAAGGGATGGCTGGGATAGTGGACCTCAATTTCCTTCCCACCAACAGTTTTGGAGGACTAAATCTATTTGGTAGGGGTGTTGACTGAGATGCCAACAAGATGAGGTGATGTGAGGATTTAGAAATAAGTTGTTTTATTGTCTTTACCATGTATTCTGCTTCACCATTACCCAAGGGAAACAGGGCTGGATGGGACATGAGTTAAACAGCAGGTATCTACAAACCACTTACAGGTCTCAGAGGGAAACTGAAGACCATTGTGAGCGATGACTTGCTTTGGAATTCTGAAATGGGCAAAGATGGATTTTTATCCTTCCTCCATCTGCACTTCTTGTTCAATGTCAATGAATCTTTAGAATTAATCAGTTATCAAAAGATAAGCTGCATTATCCAAACAGAAAAGAGCAGTTCCAACATTCTGCCATGGCATGTCTGGTAGAGCAGATGGTAGTAACAGTTCTGGTGAATTGGTCCTCACACAATCACAAATACCACACTTCTTAATTCTCTGTTGTAGTTATTTGTTCAGCCCAGGCCAGTAAACAAACTGTTTAGCTCTCTCCTTGCATTTTCTAATGCCTTAGTGTCCTTCATGCAGTCTGTCACAAACTTCCTGTTGCTTTGATGTGATGTAGGGATAACTATTTTGCATGCTTCCACAACAGAAGCAGTCTGTCTTCTAATTTTAGAGTGACTAAAAAAATTCCTTTTATGTTTAATGGGTACCATCCTGGGCCTTTCAATATCTTTTTTGACTCCTGAAGTGTTGATTTGTTCATCCTCCTATAAAGCGATTCTGGAATCAATGTTACGTCAGCATCTGCATCTATTTTAAAACCTATTTGACATATTCCCAAGGTGACCATGGTGATCCATAATGGTTCTTTTTGGTCATCTTCTATGGCTCTAAGTCAGGGGTCGGCAACGTTTGGCACGCAGCTTGCCAGGGTAAGCACCCTGGCGGGCCGGGCCAGTTTATTTACCTGCTGATGCAGCAGGTTCTGCCGATCGTGGCCCCCACTGGCCGCGGTTTGCCGTCCCGGGCCAATGGGGGTGGCAGGAAGCCACGGCCAGCACATCCCTCGCTCACTCCACTTCTCGCCGCCCCCATTGGCCCGGGACGGCAAACCGCAGCCAGTGGGGGCCGCGATCGACCGAACATGCCACGTCAGCAAGTAAATAAACTGGCCCGGCCCACCAGGGTGCTTACCTTGGCGAACCGCGTGCCAAACATTGCCGACCCCTGCTCTAAGTTATGCAATCTCAGTAACTTTTGTGTATTTTTCTTGAAAGACAGCTGCTGCATCACATCCTCTTTTTAGACATTTCTTGCTTGTGGTGTCCCTTGCTGGACAAAGCTATTTTTTGTGAGGTAGTTTGCCACAGCATGGGCATTCTTTCATGCTACTTGTTGTATTCCTTTTCTTTTTAGTCTGTTAGCATAGTCCTCTCTGGATTTCTTTGTGCTTGTACTGGTCTGGGAAGATATTGTTTCAAGGCACCCTCCTGAGGTATTTTTCTTCTCATGTCTATGGCTTCTACAGTGAGTTCCTCAAAATTATTCCTGAGAAGAGTTTGTTGACTTTGGAGGACTATGTTCTTAGCTTCCTCTCGTGTGAGGTTAAGGTAATTTTGGAGTCTTCCTGACGGTTGGCTGTCCCTCAGCCCTACAACAAACCAGTCTATGATAATTCTTTGTTCAGCTCCCTATACCCCAGCATTGGATTAGGTTGTACAGGGGTATTATGAAATCATTCTGACTTGCCCTTCTCTTGCTTGTGTAACTGAAATCATGTCCACTGAAAAATCACATTGTGAGCATGGCAGGAAATGCTTATCCAGTTCTTTTACTGTACTTAACTGTTTCATTTGAGCAGCTGTGAGGCTTCTGGAAAGGCTAATGTCCTCTCCTGCAGGTCCCATTGTCTAGGGCAGGATATTAACTTATTTCTCCTCTGATTGATATCTAATACTGAAGCCTGATAGAACCACTGGAATCTGCTTACTCAGAGTGGCAATCCCTCAGGTTGCTGGAAATCAAATTCTGATGGGGGTATTATTTGGAAGAAGGCTGGATCAGATGGAGCCATGCCTGCTGTTTTACCAGATTAGAGATTTATCCCCACCCTTTTCTTTGCTGCCTTTGGCTGATGTGGCCCTTTAAGGAAGAAAACTGTTTTTTGGTGCCTAGCTTTAGCTTCAGTTTCACTTACTTTCCTATCTTCACTCCTGATTGCAGCCTGGACTCACCATAATATTTTTCTCTGGGCCTTTGTGTTTTTTAGGACTCTTCTCTGCCTGTTTTGCTGCTAGCTCTGTGCAACTGTTGGTGGTTCTGGCTTGGTTGGAAGACTAGCTTGTCTGTTTCCTTTACCTCCTTTCCTCTTTCTACAAGGGAGTTCTGTGATCTATTGCAATTTTATTCAATCTCATTCAACACATTGTGGTCAGGATGAATGCAAACTTTCTTTATTTCCTGTTTACAAAGATTCTTATCTCCTTGCTATATGCCTCCTACTGGTCCTGAGTAGTGACTCAAACTGTTCACAATTAAAACATTTTAAATAAGAGAGTAAGGAACATTCACATTTATCTAAAAATTCCTTCTCATTCAAATATAAAAATTCATAAATGGGCAGATCCTCAGATGGTTTTAAATGATATAGCTTAATCGCAGTCAATGCATTATTTAAATCAATAGAGCTATGTCAGTTTACACTAACTGAGGATCTGCCCCAGAGACCTCAATGCTGCAAAGCACTCTTTAGCATGTGAGTAGTCCCATCGGTCGACCTCAAATATTATGACACTAACAAATACTCTCATTTACCAAGACATTGCTTTTTTGGCATTCAAACTTTCATATAAGCCCCTATTCCATAAAGTACTTCCAGCATGTGAGTATTTAGTAGAATCTGTTCCATTTATCAACCCACATGAGTTGAAAAATGGAACACATTCTACAAATTGACAAATGGAACAGATTCTACAAACAACCTACACAAATAATGCTTTTGGATTGCTTATCGTGTTCAATTACAGAGCTGAAAGATCCATTTTTCTTCTCTTCCTTCCCAATTACTCAGATGCTGAAAAGTAAGTGTGAATTTAAGTATGTTGCTTGAACGGGACCACAGAGAAAAGGCACTCACCAGTGTTTGTGTGAACAAGACCTACTTGCATGAACACTTCTGAATAGTGAATAACAAAGGGTACAAACTTGATTGAATCAAAAAGACATTTTGAATGAAAATGAATGTTGCAAACACTGGTTCTTTGAGTGGCTGAAGGTGTGTATTCCATTCAGGTGTATTCATGCCAAGCACACTGAAGCTGGAGACATTTTTTCCCTGGTAGTACTTGTCAGGATGGCGCACGCACCCTATGCCTCCCTGTGGCCCCTCTTGAAACTGACCTGACCATCTCATTTCCTTTTTACTGCCAGTGGCCTTAGTTGGAGCTCTCTGTCTGGGGTTTTCTCCTCATGGTTTTATTCTCTGTGACACAATTTGTCACTGAGACTTTACTAGTGTGAATAGTTAACAGCAGCTAGTGCCTGTTTAGTGTAGTTAGTTAGTTTTGTGGTGCTCAGCACTAGGTTATGCAGCATTTTCCAGATTTCAAACACTGCCTGTCATGTGGGGTCTCAGTCCCCCACATATGCTGCTTACTGTGTCTAGATGAAGGATATAATAACATGTACCATTTCTCATTCTTTTAAAAAGAGAAGGCAGATTTCTAGGGATCTTCATCTGAAGCAGCACCCGATTGAACAAGCTACGAGGCTTGCCTTAGTCCTGGAACCCTCTTTGGATCATGGGGCCAGTCACCCTCAGGTGTTCTGTACCTCCAAGATAGTTGCAGACAGACCCCTTCACTCTGATGCTTCCCTGAGAAGGGAAAGGGGACAGTCATCACCTCATCCTTCATAAAACATCATGTACAACAGATTAGAGCTGTTGGAAATCAAAGAGAGATCCATCCTCCTCTCATCAAAAATAGGCTCACAACATCCACAAGACTCAGATATTCCGGTAGATCTGGGCTGTCAACCCGTGTCTCCCTGGTACCAAGGCAGGAGGATCTAGGTGCCATACCATTGACTACAGAACTGTCAGTAGAATGACCATCAAGGCCGTTACCCATGGATGCAGCTGCAGCTCTGCCACTTTCTATCCCAACAATCCTGCAAGTCTTGCTCTTGCAGTTGTCCTCCCTGGGATCTGTGGGGTGCCCCTCCCTCACATAGATCTAGATCTCCACCCCAGTCAAACAGATGATCCCCTTATAGTTGTGAATAATTTGAACAAGAGTATTGTCAAGCTTGAAATGAACAATAGTATTGTCAGTGTTAGGCCTAAAACCTCCGGAAGTTTCACAAAGCGAGCCTTGTAAAATTAGCTTTAAAAAGCAAGCTTTGCAAAAGGAAACAGACTTGTGGTCAAAATACGCTGCAACCAGATAACACATTATGCTGACTCCTGTAAAGCAAGATAAGTTGTACCCCCCGGGCACAGCTTGTCTAACCCACATTAACCATATTTAAAACAATTGACTACAAGAAAATAAGTAAGCATAAATTATACAGTCAAAGCGACAATGCTAACCACATTAAAGATTTGGCCTAACCTGATTGGTTGACCTGCTTGAAAACACGGCCAGCAAATACTGTATAAAAGAAGGTGTAAAGACGCAAGTGTTTGTGTGTGTGTTGACCTAAAAGAGATCACTCTTTGTCAGGCTCATATACACCCCCCCGAACCAAAGGGACTTGCGCTTCACCGACTATCTGTGCCTGGCCAGGGCGGAAAGCGGTCGACTGAAGGTAAGGTATCTTTGGAAGAATGCAGGGTAAGGTTTCGGAGTGAACAGGTCTGGTTGTGCTCGAGCTAGTTAACTTAGTTATCTTGGTAAAGTGTTTTAGAGTTGTTTAAGTTGTTTAAAGATAACAGTAGTCAATAGTTAATCAATATATATTAACTGTATATGTTCTTGTGCCTTGCTGGGAATGGGCACAATGCTGGTAAAGCTAGTAGTTTGTAAACAATAATAGCTTTACATGTAGCTGTGCCTGTCTTCAGTATAACTTGCCATTTATATTAATCCTCACTCAGTGTTGGTCTTTAATTCTGTTTTTCTTATTCTGTCTGTGTTGCCTTTATAGGCGTAAGTCATTAAAAACCTTTCTTGAGGAATAATTAGTTGTTTAGTTTCTATTTTGCGGACACTACTCAACCTCATTACATCTGTGTTGGGTGGTGGGAAGTAGCGATCACCCAGAGCCCCATTAGGGTCCTGAGGTTTGCCTCCTCCTTCCATTAGTCTCCACAATAGTGAGGCAGACGAACCCCCAAAACAACCTACAGCTCAGGTACAGGATGATGGCCATCCTTTTGAACAACCTTTGCTGGAGGAGCCATTGCCGGAGGATCAATACCATCAGATACCATTGGCTCCAGCAATTCTATCCTCATATTCCCTGGATGACTCGGTGCCTCTAGGTTCATCTTCTCCACTCTGAGGACTTTAAATTCTACCAGGAGTTACTTAGGAGAATGCCTCCACCTCTAGGTACACAAGCTGAACTGGTACAGGAGAACATCCACATATTATTAGACATCCTTCAGCCAACATCAATGGGAAGGAGTGCCCTTCCAATTAATGATGCACCCTTAAAGCCAGGGAAAGCCTTGTGGCTTACCCCAGTGTCACTAGCCCTAACAGTTAAATATATGGACAAAGAATACCAAGTACCATCACAGGGATTTGAATGGTTTTTATTCCCATCCAGTGTCATCCCCGTGTTGTCACAGCCACTAAGAGAGATCACAGCAGGAGACATTTAAAATGCCCCAAATTAATTCTATGGCCTCGCTCCAGATGAGAATAATGAACCTGTAAACTCCTCTATTGAGATACGACTTCCTCAACTGGGAGGCAATGTTTAAATTCTCTTTTGTGTTGTCTGGCAACCTTCTTAGCAGAGGGTCAGCTTGTTCCAGTCTGCTCTCAATGTTGCAGATGCTTCTTCCAGGGCTATGGCCTCTGCAGTTGTAATGAAAATGGCATCCTGATTATGTAACCTCAGTGTAGTGCCGAATATTCCTTAGTTTATTGAGGACTTACCCTTTGATGAACAATCTTCATTTTTAGATAAAACTGACAAGGTGCTGCACTCAATTAAATATTCATGTGCTATCCTCCACTCCCTGGGAGTGTACAATCCAGGTACCAGAAAGCACCAATGTAACCTTCCACAGCAATATTCTCACCAGTATCAGACAGATCTTTCACCCTCTGAGGCAACAGGATACCTCCAGGAGGGCACAGAAAAGGAGGTCATCTTGCTCCTGTTCTAACCATTCCTCTTATGCTCAACCTGCTGTGGGGAAACAACCCTTTTTGACTACTTCTTCTTTGAGGATAGTGATACAACCAGCAGCGATCTTCTCATTTCTTCTCCTGCCCTTTCAGGAACCAATTATCTTACTTCATCAGTGCTTGAGAGGCGATAACCTTGGGCAAATGGGTCCTAAGTATGGTGGGACTGGGATATTTGATCAAATACTGCTCCATCTTTCCTATTTTGTCCCATTTCAGGGACCCATCTCCATGCCCCTTTGAGAAGTTTGGACTCTATTTGCCCTGGAGATTATAGAGGAAGTTCCTCTGCAGTTTCAAGGGTGGGGTTTATACTCCTGCTGTTTCCTGGTCTCCAAGTTCAAGGAAGGACTGAGACCTGTGTAGGACCTTCAGGCTCTGAATAAATTCATCAAGCAAGTGAGATTCTATATGGACACTTCAGCATTGATACTCCCTTTCCCAGATCACAATGATTGTTTCACTGCCCTTGATACTCAGACATTTACTTTCATGTGCCAGTGCTACCCAGTCACATTAAATTTCTCAGATTTCGGATAGGGGGCTGCCATTATCAGTATATGGTACTTCCTTTTGGCCTGTCATTGGTTTCTCATGTTTTCATCCAATGCTTGATGGCATTGGTGGCCTTGTTAAGGGAGAAAGGAATTCATGTCTTTTCTATTTTTAAGGGGAAAAAAGTGATCCAGGTAACTACAGGCCTGTTAGTTTGACATCTGTAGTAGCGCAGACATAGGTCAGGGATTTGTTACAGGAGTGGGTGGGTGAGATTCTGTGGCCTGCGTTGTGCAGGAGGTCAGACTACAAGATTATAATGGTCCTTTCTGACCTTAAGTCTATGAGTCTATGAGTCTTATCTTGATGATTGGCTGGGGTGAGAGTCATCCCAGGACGAGGTTCATTGCCACATCAGGTTAATCATTTGCCATTTTAATCATCTGGGACTCATTCGGAACTCAGAAAAGCCAACACTCCTTCTTACTCAGACTCAAGTTTATTGAAGCTCTGTTCGATTCTATGATTTTGACTGCTTTTCTTTTCCAACAGAGATTTCAAGCAATTCACAACTTAAGCATGTCCCTCAGGTCTCACCCATCCATGACATCTTGGACTTGTCCAAGGTTGCGCAGCCACATGGCCTCCTATACTTATGTAACCAAATATGCAAGAATACTTCTCTGAACTTTTTAGGGATGGCTGAAATTGGTCTACTGGCCAAGAAAGCACCACTTGGACAAATTTGTCTGACTCCCACCTGGAAGTGATTATGCTCCCTGCTTTCAGCTGTGAAAGTTGTAACAGATGCCTCTCTAATAGGCTGATTCACTCACCTAGAAGGTCATGAGTTCAAGCACTCTAGTTAGAATAGGGTTAGACTCTCCAGACCTATGTCCTTGAACTCCAGGCAATACATGGAGACTTCTTCCTTTGTATCAAGGGTTTGTCAATCCAAATTTTGACCAACACCACAACTACAATGTTCTATCTAAACAGAGAACGAGGGGCTCACTCAAGCCTTCTTTGACAAAAAAGGAAATGAGCTTTTTGAGAGTTTTGCATCATAACATATCACCTGTAGTTGCACATTTGGAGCCCAGAATCAGTTAGCCAATTCCTCAGCAAGAGATTGTCCCATAACCATGAGTGGTCTCTCAAGTGCAGCATACTAAGGTCCATCCTTCAGGCATGGGGCATCCCTTCAGTTGACCTAGTCACTATGAAAGACAACAAGAAGTGTCACCAATTTTGTTCTCTGTTTGGCCAGAATTTGGGCTCAGTCACTGATGCCTTCATGTTGGAGAGGAGATTGGGTTTAATACATGCATTTCCCTCATCCCTCTCATCCCACACATCCCAGTATTTTTCAAGGACAAGGTAACTCTATGGCCACACCCAAAGCTTGTAACCAAAGTAGTGTCAACTTTTCACTTAAATCAGACAATATATCTCCTGAATTTCTTCCCAGAACTGCATTCTAGCAAAGATAAATGTCTACATATCTTAGATGTTAGGAGGGCACTGACCTTCTACCACAACAGGACAAAGCCTTAGACAGTCTCCTCATCTCTTTGTATCCTATTCTGATCATGTGAAGGGTCATGTGGGATCAGCAGAGCTGATCTCTCAGCAGATTACTTCCTGCATTACATTGGTATATGCAGTAGCCAATGCTCCTTCTCCATGAAGACTGTTGGCCAATTCTACAAGGGCCAAAGCTACATCAGTTGCCTTCCTGAAAGATATTCCTGTACTAGACATTTGTTGGGATGCTACTTGGTCCTCAGTGCATGCGCTTACTTGGCACAGTGTGGTCAGCCACATCTGGATTTGATGTGAACTTTGGCAAAGTAGAATGCAATCATTGTTTAGCTAGAGTATGAGCCCATTTCCAAATGGTACTGCTTGTGCATCACCAGAGTGGAATACATGTCTGCAACCATTTGAATAAGAAAAGACTGTTACTTAACTGTTCAGTAATTGTTGTTCATCAACAGGTGGTGCAGGCATGTACTCCACAGCCCACCCTTGAGCCCTTCTGCATTGGTGTCTTAAGCCAATTTCTCTAATGAGAAAGAACTGAGGGGGGTTGGGGTCAGTCAAGGTGGTGATGCTCTTATATATCCTCAGGAAGGGGCACGAGGACACATGGGGCACATGGACACATAGGGTCTCTGTTTGCCAGAAGCTGGGAATAAGCAACAGGGGATGGATCACTTGATGATTATCTGTTCTGTTCATTCCCTCTGGGGCACCAGCATTGACCACTGTCGGAAGACAGGATCCTGGGCTAGATGGACCTTTGGTCTGACCCAGTATGGCCGTTCTTATGTTCTCCACCCTGATGAGTAATGCTGTGTGGTGGAAAAAAGATTCTGGCTCCAGTGCATTTGGCACAAACACTCCTGAATGGTATACACATCTGCACCCACATCTTGAACAATAACAGTTACTGAAGAGTAACAGTGTGGGGGTTTTTTTTGCACTATTTGACTGGCTCTACTAGATAAACCCAGTTCTGATCTTTTACAATTCCCAGTTTCACTCTCTCTTGTAACAGTTTGGACAAAATTCAGCCCTAGAATTACCCCTCACCTTTGTATCAAAATCACCTTTGGATGAATTTTTCATGGATGTAAATAGACATTATGCCCCTCCCATCTTCCTTCAGAATAATTTGTCCTTTTTTTCCTCTATTTGTGCGTCAAGTCTTTAGCCCTACTGTGCCACCCATTCAAGATTATAGGTGTCTGATATTGTCAAGGAGAGTGTCATATGGGACCATTTCAAAGACTTAGATAATAGCTAATAACAACAACAACAAATCTACCACTTTCCCATGCCTACCATCTTAGTTATTGCTAAGAAGCTTTTTCTGTTATTTGGAAACCCATTATTATTGCTCATTTATTTTCATCTATGGTAGATCCTTATTG
Organism: Terrapene triunguis; assembly: GCF_002925995.2. Lineage (NCBI taxonomy): Eukaryota > Metazoa > Chordata > Testudines > Emydidae > Terrapene > Terrapene triunguis. Next base: position 2,991,102 of record NW_020664383.1, read on the forward strand.
TTTCCTAATTATTTGATAAATGATTTTATATTACAGAAGTACAACTCTGATATGATATGGTCTCCTTTTCTCTCTCTTTGGAAATTACTATATATTTTCTGTTTCTATTTACTATTTTTCTGTCTTGCCATTTCTCCTGCTATTTCTTCAAGAATCCTACAGTTAATTTTATTTAATCTTGATTTCTACATACCTCAGGGCTATCTTTTCTCAGCAAAATTAAAGTTAATGGGAGCTTTGCTATTGTACAGATGGCATAGTTGATCTAAACCGTGACTATCCTATTATAATTATGCCCTCTGACTTGTGTCATTATTAAACCTTCATTCATCATTATTTGTATCTCTTTCTCATTAAAGAGCAATAAAAGACAGTTATTAAATATCTCAGACATGTCAGTGTTTGATTTCCATTACCTAATATTAGTTTTTTTCACTTAGTGTAGAATTGCTTGTTTAGTTTGATTCCTTTAGTTATCAATGTATAGTCTTTCATTTTTACCTAACTGATTTTCCTGCAGCAGCTGCATAACTGCCTCCATATAGTTTAACTTAACTTTTTTTAAAACTATGCCAAAATGCAGTAATTCACATTATGGACTAGCAGCTTGCAAAATCATAGATAAAACACAGTTGTTGTTTGTTATGGAAGTATTAAAAAAAAAAACCTCTGAAACTCAACCCTAGAAAATATCTACTTTTATTTGTAATATATGTTATTTAAATTTATCTATTTCCTTTTCCAGTGTTCTTCAAGTAAATAAAATAATTATTCCCTGGAAATGTTTAAAGCCCAATTTCTGTGCAGAGTAAAATTTTGTGGACAAACTGTATATTCCTTAAGATTATGGATTGTAAGGATGATGCCAATTTATACAATACGCAGTTTATACATTTATAAATGTGTTCAATAGCAGTATTGTAGGGTCTCTGTGCTACAGTCTCCTCAATAGAAAAGAGCAGAAGTTTAATGTGAGAAGTTAAGTGTTGGAAGACTCCAATATAAAGCAGGGTTGATTAAACTTAGTGATACCCAGAGTGACCCCACAGAATGCCTGGAGCCTAAGAATAGCTTCTAATTTGTTTAATTTTTTATGGCCTGACTTTCAAAGGTGCTCAGCACCTGCTACTATGATTAACTTAATGGGATTGGTGGTGCTCAGTGCTTCTGAAACCCAGCCATTAATATTTTTTTAAAGTAATTTCAGATTTCCATGAAACAGAAGTTACTATAGAAGGGAAAAATATTGTACAGATATACATCAGTCTAAAATCAGTGCACACCATCATGATATTTACTTGTTCCAATACTTCCATTATCCTTCATAGACTAAGCAAAATTTATTTGTTGTCTGAGTTCCCCACGATGTAAAACCTGCATTAGGGCTCCAATTTAGCAAAGCACTTAAGCACAGGCTCAACTGTAAGCCTGTGAATAGCCAATGGGACTACATAAATATTTAAGCACATGGTCTGCTAAACTTGAGCCTTAATCACTTGTGTTCTCAAACTGCAGTTATATACAGAAAGTTGCCACTGACCACATTTTAGGATACGAGCTACATTTGGTCCTCTAAAGGAACCCTAACTGTGATCATCTTGAGTTCATCTGATATATATACAGAAAACTATACTCTTCATTCCTCTCCCTGCAGGATCCTAGCTCTTTCATGACTATACAGAGGTTTATTTGCATACATAAAGCCTTTATATTTCCTTGGCTAAAGAAAAATACGTCTATCACTAAGGCTATGTCTATCCTACAGAGTTAAGTCAACTTTAGTTTCATCGACGATCATAAGCTGCTTTAAGTACATCGGTTGTGCACATTCACACATCGCTCCTTGTGGCGGTAGAGCACATCCACAAAAAAAGCATTACATCGTGGGTAGCTATCCCACTGTGCAACTTGCCACCCTCTGCCGCTGGGAGCTCTGGGAATGGATTGGAGTGTATCATGGCAGCATGCTCACTGTCTCATGATGCAGTTCTTTCCGTCCCATCATTCCATGGGCTTCTGACTTTGTTTTGTGCCATTTTTGAACAGCCCTTCTAAACTGTGTGGCTGCCATCTCTGCCTGAAAGCATGGATACTGAACTGCTGACCAGTCTGGTGATGAGCGTTATAAACACAACACAGCTGGTCCTGCAGTATTTCATGAGATGTGAAATAGAAAGTGAGTTGCTGGTGCCTGCCCAGCTGTGTGCCATGGAAAGAAATAATTTAAGATTGCTGCTGGCATTCATGGAGCAGCTGCACATGGTGGGCCATTGGTACTGGGCTCAGGAAACAAGTGCTGAGTGATGGGATCACATCATGATGCATGTATGGGATGATGTGCAGTGGCTGCAGAACTTTCGGATACCGCCTTGAATGACCCCAGTAGTACTTGCTTCCTGGGCGTTAATTGTGCTGAGCAAATATTCTTGTCTATAGCCATTCTGTTTGAATGTTAGCGCCAATGAACATGTGTATGACACAAATAAAGACTCATTTTATTTCAAAGCGTAAAATTTAATAACAGGACAAAACACAATATTTTTGTCAAACAGGGGATATGGCATTGAGGAACTGTCTCTCGGTTACGGCTCTCACAGTTGCCAGCTTTCACTGTGAAACCAGTTCCTAGGAGTGAAGTGCAAGGGGTACTGAAAGGGATGGGGAACATGTGCGGAACGTGGCGGGGGAATTTGCAGAGGGCATGGAACCGAGTTCTGTATTGGCTGCTGGGGGAGTCTGCTCAGACTGCAGCGTAAGGAGGGATCTGAGCATTTCTGTCTGGCTCTCCAGTAGCTTTATCATCTGCTCCAGCCCCTGTCTCCTTTCCAGGCTATCCAGCCTGAGTTTTTCATTAATTGTCTCCCTCCACACACTTGCTTCGCTATCTGCTAAATCTGTTGACTGCAGCACTTTGCAAAACATCCTCCTTACTCCTCCTGGTTCTCCTTCTTATCTGATGGAGGCGCTCCGACAGTGTGGAGGAGTGTGTCCTCCAGGGCACATCTGGAGAAACCAAAGAAATAATCCAGAGAAAGTACTGTGAGTGCACTCACAGCTGTGAAGCACTAAAATTACACATCCCTCTTTTTCACTGTCCCTTGGCTAGCACACAGCCCTGTGTGAGTCCCAAATATGGGTTTGTTGGGAATGACAGCATGGGAAGGGGAACGGGCAAGAAGGAACAAAGGGTCTGGGTGGTTTGCGAAGGAGATTGCTACAAGTGCCTAGGAAGACTATTCTGAATATTGGTGCCCTTTTCCACAGGCTAGGGTAATTGAACCCAATATCTCACTCCTAAATATAAACCAGGGTGCATGGGTGTATCTCCTGCATGGGTGGGGCTTCAGACCAGCTCCATATGATGCTTGCTTGTATACTGCTCTGGTCCTTGCAGAAATAATTTCCGGGTGGCACGGCAAATTTTCTTACACTGCGGGGAGAAACAAGGCAGCTCTGCCAAAGAACCTTCGGCCGAGGATTGCATAATACCTACAGGAAAGTTTCCTAGAGATCTCTATGGAGGATTCCTGGGACATTCTTGTGTACATTAACAAACTTTTCCACTGGACCACGACAGCATAGCTGCATAGGCTTATTGATTAATTTCTGTCTCTTATCTTTTGTCTACTGTATAACAAAGTACACAATCTCCTCTCACTGTGCAGTGTCAAAGCAAAATGGATGCTTAACAGAACTTGCAACTCCTGCTTCATGCATGCTGGAGTCCCAGGGCTGTCTAGACCCCCGCCAGAGTCAAAAAGAGGCCCTGACTCCCTGCACCACTGGACGACCCTGTTGTGTGATCCACTTCCTCATCTACCACTTTGTCTTCTTGGTTGACTCTGCTGGGCGCTGCCTCCAGTCCCCACGAAGTATTCCTGGAGCTCTTGGCAGTGGAGGTGGGGTCACTGATGAGGATGTCATGCAGGTCCTTGTAGAAGCAGTGGCTTTGGCTGCACCAGGGTGACGGCTGGCCTCCCTTGCCTTCTGGTACATCTCCCTCAGTTCCTTGATCTTAGCATGGCACTTCTGTGTGTCCCTTTCATACCCCTTCTTCTGCATGCCACTAGCAATTAAGCCATAGATATCAGAGCAAAGCTGCAACTGCATAGCCTGCTCTCCCCATAGATCCAACAGCTCCAGTATACTCCTCGTGGAAGCACGTCTGCTGCAGAAAGCCAGCATGGTCAGCTGGGAAGATGCTGTGTGAACTGTCCTCACTGAGCAAACAGGAAGAGGAATTTCAAAAATTCCTGGACATTTTAACAGGGGAGGGGCACATACCTGTGTACCTTCAGGGCAGCAGAGTTCAAACTGATGACCAGAGCGGTCATGATGGGCATTGTGGGACACTTCCTGGAGGCCAATTAGGGTGACATAAGCAAGCACAGTGTCTACAGTGACACTATGTTGCTCTAACTGCATTGCAAAAAGACCTATTCCTCTTGTCAAGGTGGTTTTATTATATCAGAGTGGAGAGTTACATCGGTGGGAGGAGCATTTCAGTGTGTACGCCTCCCGTGTTTTGTGGCTGAAAGCTGTCTTTTGTCTACAAAACTGTATAGTTGAGACAAGGCCTAAGTTGCTTTCAAAAATATAAGTAGCATGCATAATAAGAATCATATGTGCATATGTGTAAGAGACAGGTAAGTCTATTTTTACTACTAATAAAGAGCTGGAGGTTTTGAAAGTAAATCCTATTGAGCTTAAGAATTAGATCCTTGAGCAAGACTCTTTGAAAAGTTCTCCTTGAAGTGTTTCTTTCATATCCTTGCATCCAAGAAAAAGGATTTTGCAATTTTGTGAAGCAGGGAAATGGAAACACCTGCCAACCCTTTAGATTCTAAGGATTAATGGGGTAAATGTATGTAGATGTTGGAACCCACTGTATGGATTATAGGATCCCTCTCCCTCATAGTAGCATGGCTCACTTAGGAGCTTGGGTGTTGCTGGAGGTATCCCACGTGGTGGCACATTGCCCCCTCAGGGCAGCAGTAGAGGAATCATTGAGGAGTTAAGGCTTCTAGAAGCAGCACTGCCTCCTGTGTAAATTCCCCAGGGAAGCAAACCCAAGTTGATGACCAGACCCTAACAATTTTTATCTGGTCTATACCCCATTGGTATCCAGATCCCAAGGCTGGGATGGAGTCTGCTGCAAAGGCACCCTCCTCAATTCAGCATTCCTGTCCACATTATATGTGCTTCTGCTCCAGTCTGCTAATAGAAATAGAGGAGCCTCTCTCATGGGATCACAGTAAGTAGTGGTATCATGCCTACTGAATCAAAGAGTCCATTCTCCCTACAAGAACAGACTACAGGGCTCCATGTGAGGCCTAGTCAATTTTTTTTCCTGTCAACTGTTTTTTGTAGGAGAAGTGGTGTTGACTAAGCAAAATTTTACACAAAAAGTTGCTTTCTGCCAAAAATAACATTTTGTTGTTGTTGTAGAAAATCCAAATGCCTGAAAAAAAAAAAACAAAATATTTTTCTTTAGGTATTCCACCACAGCGCCTCATGGAAGTTATCTCATTTGCTAGATCCTTTTTGGCAAATGAGTAAGCAGAAGATGAGAAGACCTTTGGAACGCCTCTCTTTCTCTATTTGTAGCTTAATGTACTTTCCCAGTCTGCCTTGATTTGTTTAAAATGTTGTTTATTGTTGGAGTAAAACAACCCCCCCCCCCACACACACACACACTACAACTGAAATCTCTTCTTTCTTTAAAATATATTGGGTACCATTTATGGCCCAATTTATTTGGACTGATATTTGTGTTACTTCTATAAATCATCTATGCCACTCTTTTAGAAAACCAATAAAAGTACCTCCCTTGTGTTGTTGCTATGCCTCAGAAATGATTGTGCAGCTGCCACAGAGGAATAAATAAGAACATATATAATTAATGTTGCCTGCCTGTGGTGTATATTCAGTATGTAATGGATCTCTTGCCTAATAGTTGTAAAATGTTCTAATCATACTTCTGCACTGGCGATATTCTAGTGACAGCTGTTGATGAATAGTAGGGGGAAGATGGCTGCCACTTACTCTGGTATATTTTTTGCCTTCTGTGCACATCATCCCACTCACCATATTTGGCCCATATAGGATCTGGCCTCATATCAAAATGATGTTAGGCTTGATGATTTGAAGGCTAAAAAGGCTTTATTCTATAATACCAGAATGATAGATCATGTCTGTTCACATAGCCAATACTGGCCTAGAGCCTCTGAATGCAACACAGTGGGAGATGCTGTAAGGGATGCTTGTGGCTCACTTATGCTGGGGTTGCTTGTATGTCTGCCTCCTTCCTACCTACTTACTATATCAGAGCAATCTGTAGGAGTTGCTCTAGTCCACGTCTGGCTATGTCCCCCACAAAGGACAATTTGCCAGTCTAGAATGGCCAGAGCACAGTGTTCTTTGGACATGCCCAGATTGCCTAAGAATGTGTCCCTTACACCTGTTGGGGAACTGGAGGCATAGAGCCTTCCTACATCAGATTTATGCCACTTTGGGATTCCTCCTATATTGGAGGAGTAGAAAAGGGAACGAAGTCAGGTCTAGAATCTGGTGTAATGAGTATTCCAAAATCCTTCTTAAAAAAAGCCCTGCTGTAACTTATGCTCAGGTATTTGTTAAGCTACATATAATGTGATGTGCAGGCCATTGAACAGTTCTTTCTCAATTGCCCAAATCCTCATTTAATGAGTTTTGTCACTGTTGTGATAATGTGTGACAAGGACTAAATTATATATTTTTACTGTAAGGGATTAATTTCCAACAAAATTCATTGTATTTAATCATGTGTGTGTTTGGACAACACGTTGGCAGATTAATTTTAATGTAGGTACATGTAAAGTAATGAATATTGGGTAGAAACCATTGCGACTTTGTATTCATGGTAGTGCACTTGGAATGGGACAACTGCAAAGTACCCCACTAATAAAATTTATCCTGGATCTGAAGAGACTTGGCCTCTGTGCCAAACTGCTCACCGAACAGCAGTTTTGATGGTGCTGTTTTCTTGTTTTTAAATGTGGAAACTCATCCCCTTGACTACTGCCTCATTTCCCATAAGGCAGTTGAACAATCATTAAGCAGCACCAAATTTTAGTCACGACTTGCTGTCATACTGCCTTGGGCCACATTCAAACAAATGATCCTGAGGCAAGAGGCTCCATTTCTGGAACCACCCCATCTTTTGTTTTTCAACCATGACACATATTCCCTTTAAAATGGAGTTACTGAACTTAAATATTTGTGATATCTTATTACACTGCTCTACAGCCAAAATGCTTCTGAAATAAATGTAGTCAAACTTTACTAATTCTGGGTCACTGAGAATGAAAATGATGCTTAAAATTGTTGATTGGCTCTAGTTTTCAAGATATGCTATTGGGTCAGTATATACGACCCTTGACTTGGGAATGGCGGAGGATAAGTGAGTTATAAAGGGAAGGGATCTCAGTTTAAACCAGAAATGATTAAAATACATCTTTGACTGGATCTATGAATAAATCTATGACTGGGTTTGGACAGTACTTGCTTTTTAGGCAAAACAATGAATGATGCAATCTGAAGCTGGTATTGCGTCATACATGATATGAATTGCATCATGTTATTCCTAGAAGTCATGGATTATGCAATCATAACGAAGCTTACATCACTCTGCTGAACAAATTGCCCTATATCAGCTCTAGAAATCATACAGTGTCGTGCTCTCTTATTTGTCAGTGTTTGATTTTGCAAAGGGACACATTTCTGTTTAGCCAAAGTGAGCAGAGATGCCTCGTACTTGTGTGAACAGTGCAGATAACTTCTGCTATGTTTGTGGTGAAGTGACTTTTGCATCAGAAAAGCGCAGTATAACCACTATGGTTAAGAAAGCCTATCACCTTTATTTTGGCTGCAAAATTGGAGATCAGGACAAGAGGTGGGCCCCACACATATGCTGCAACACTTGTGCAACAAATCTTTGCCAGTGGTTGAACAGGAAAAGGAAATCTATGCCTTTTGCAGTGCCAATGATTTGGAGAGAGCCAACAGATCATACCAGCAATTGTTACTTCTGCATGGTGCCTCCAGTTGGGAAAGGTGTGTCAAAGAAGAAAAAGTGGACTTGCATTATCCAAACATTCCATCAGCTATAGACGAGGAAGAGGAAGAGGATGAAACTTCTGGTCCTGAACCATCAGTGTCACAGGACCCACATTTTCTCCCATCCTCCTCCTCTGAACTACACCTCCTAACATAAGGTGAACTGAAGGACCTTGTCAGGGATTTGGAACTACCCAAGAGTAAGGCAGAGCTGTTGGGCTCCAGACTACAGCAGTGGAATCTCCTGGCAGGTGATGTTAGGGTTTCCATGTTCCGTGACCGTCAAAAGGATCTTGTCCCATTCTTCTTCATGGAAGGTGATCTTGTAGCCTGCAACAACATCGATGGTATGATGGCAGCCCTCAACATCGTTCACGATCCAGATGAGTGGAGACTGTTCATTGATTCATCGAAGACGAGTCTTAAAGCTGTTTTACTGCATAATGGCAATGTTTTGCCATCAATTCCAGTTGGTCATGCAGTCCATATGAAGGAAACCTATGACAACATGAAACAACTTTTGAGGTGCATAAACTATGACTAACATCAGTGGCAGCTTTGTGGCGATTTGAAGGTTGTTGCTCTCTTGCTTGGTCTGCAGACTGGATACACAAAGTACTGCTGTTTTCTCTGCGAATGGGATAGTCATGCAAGAGATTCCCACTACATCAAGAAAGATTGGCCACTCCGACAGTCATTGGAGCCTGGGAGGAAAAGTGTTCAGCATCCACCACTTGTTGAATCAAGGAAGATTTTGTTACCACCCTTACACATCAAGCTGGGTCTGATGAAGAACTTTGTCAAGGCCATTGACAAAACACAAGCAGCTTTCAAGTACCTTTGTGGAAAATTTCCAAGGTTAAGTGAAGCTAAGCTAAAGGAAGGTGTCTTTGTTGGTCCTCAGATTGGTGAACTTCTTCGAGATGATGCATTTGACCATGCACTGCGTGGCAAGGAAAAGACGGCATGGAAAGCCTTCCAGTTAGCGGCAATAAATTTTCTCGGAAACAACAAGGCAGACAACTACAGGTTGTTGGTGGAAAACCTCCTCAAAGCATACAAAAGCCTTGGTTGCAACATGTCACTAAAGATACATTTTTTGCACTCTCATCTAGATTTTTTTCCACCGAACTGCGGAGCAGTGAGCGACGAGCACGGCGAGCGATTTCACCAGGACATTGCAACAATGGAGAAACGCTATCAGGGCAAATGGAGCCCATCAATGCTTGCAGACTATTGCTGGACAGTGACAAGAGATGCTCCATTTAATGAATACAAGAGACAAGCCAAGAAGCGCCGAGTAGACACTGAATAGGACTAAACTATGTACATAATAGTTTTTTGCCTTTTGTTTCATAATAAATTTTATTTATATAACCCTTTTGCTGATTTTTAAAGTGTTACAGAAACAGGACAGGTGAAATATTATCATGTAAAGCAACCAAACACATGAAAAGACCTAGGTTTACAATTTATGATTAAAACTCTACTATCTACACAATATACATAGACATAAAATGTAAAAACTTAAATATCTTAGAAACAGTAGCCAATCAGTTGTTTTAATTGTCATATTTGAATTCAGCACATCAAAATACATAATAAATAGCACATTTTATCTCTGAAGCAGACGACTTCTCAAAAATTGTAGACCAGTGTTACCTGTAATAGAACCTCTCAACTTTGTGAAAACAAATTCTTGTGTTTCTCCCTGCCTGGATACAGACAATGAGTTCTGCATTATTTTATGCCAATATATCTGGATAACTCTTCATCCAAAAAGTTCTCCCTAGAGAATGTGATGGGTTAGATGCAACTTACAGCCATCTTTTCCTGCAGATGGCTAGCCTGAAGCTACCCCAATTTATTTATTGAATCTCATCCCACTGAATGCTTTATGTAGAGAATTCAGCACAGAACAGAATAATATAGTGTTCTTAAAATAATTTACACTAAATCCATTCAAGAGTCAGTGTCTAACTACTAATGTAATCTTCTCTCTACTAGGGGACAGCCCAGAGACAGTTAATGAAGCCTGAAAAGTGGGTGGCACTGGCTAGGATGGGGCCTTACTAGGGATGTGTAGGTTCAGCCACTGGCTGGGCTCCTATGGAGCTCCCAATTAAACTAAAGTTGCCTTCCCTCAGTTGAACTGGGTAGAAACACTGCCTACCAATACAAAGGGAATATGTGTAATAGGGCACAATGGTCCTCACTGATGCAGAGGTGAAAGTTGCACCTCTGTCCCATTAATAGTGGATCTGGCCCTTCATGTTGATCCCTGGGTACAATCCATTCCAATGATTTTCATATAAATCATATAGAACCTTACTAGTGATTTCTTAAAATGGCTAAGAAATCATGCAATAGTTGAGCAAAACTGGCTGGCAAAATTCCCATAGATGTCATTTGGATTTTTGTTGAAGCAAGGACTGAACAGATAGGATATCTGTTTTTTGTCTTGCTTGTTTTTTTTGTATCTTCCAAAAACTTCCAACAAAAAATTCCTGATACTGAAATGTATTAGACTATTAGAGTCTCCCCAGGGAAGTGGAAAAGGGCCCATTACTTGGCACAATTAAAACAAGGCCAGGAAAGCACTAGAAAAATGTAGTGTAGAAAATGGAGGATGAACTTTAGGTATTTACTATCTCTAAATTTTGTTATTTCTGTGCTTACAAGGAACAAGCAAACAAAAAAGATCTGCAATGTGGAAGATGTTTGTTATCTGTAATTGTGCACTAGTTAGAGTCAAAACAGAGGCACTGCAAGATCGAGGAATACAGCTCAGTTGTCCCACATTACAACCCTATCAACAGCCCAAACAAAATAAGGTGTTCTCTTTTTTGTGTGTATAAAGGATGGATCTGGTTTTGGCTTCAGTAGGGCCCCTCTCTAAGTTTTGAGCTGAAGCTGGATGAATACTGAAGAAAAAGTACTTGCTGCATTCACTTGAATAAAAAAACATAAAGCTGTGGTGACAGTCAGGAAGCAGGGGGTAATCGAGCAAGCTGTTGTATATGGCCATGCTGCAGCCACACCCAGAGCAGTAAGTAGTCGTCTACTTTATTAGCAGAAATTATGTAATAGCTCTTTATATATTACTTCATGGTGTTTTTGCCTGAAGTTCCATGCCAGACACTCTCCCTGATCTGGCACAGACAGCCTGACAATATGCTGAGTTCCTGCTGTGAGAGCACCTTAGGGACTGCTAGCACAACCTGTTTGTTACCAGCTCCATCTCCACTAACACCTTTCTCCCCAAAACAAAGTGCACTGCAGATATGGCAGAGGAGGAAAGAGATTATTGTCAAACAAAACATATAACATATGAACTGAGTAGTAAACTCTCACTTTGATGCTTAGTGCTGAGTAACAGCAGCCCTGCCTCAATCTATCACAAAGAGAAGTAAGACGTTTGGAGAGGAAAGAAGAGCTGAAAATGAGTGAACCTTATTAGAAGCCTCTTTTCTTCTGTCAAGTCATGAGCCCCCTGTTTAGCCCTGGGTTTCTGCACTAGCAAAAGGGAGAGCTGCTAGCAAAGAACTCCCATGCAGAGGAATGATTTTAACCAGAAATACAGAATGATGAAGCAGAAGTTATAGAAGTCTGATTTTTGCTAAACCAATAAAACCTACCATAATTTAATTACTTTGCACTAATAGGTCTCTTGGATCTCTCCTTTTGGATATCAGAAAGGCATTTGGCAGGTTGACAGGTGAATCTTTCGTTCAAAAGGAGTGTATTTTTGTTCATTTAGACGTGCTACTTGAAAATGTACTTCCTCTTGCTTTAATCAAAATAAGAACAGATGTTCTTGTAGCAGCATGATGACCAGCCTATTGTCTTTTTCAAGTGATAGCAAGCAAGTTCACGAACTTGGAGAACTGTAGTATCAAATTTACTTTTGCAGTGCAATTAGTCTGTCTTCAGCTATTTGTATACAAGAATTTGGGTGATTCCATTTCGCACAGGACATAGTAAAATGAACCAGCATGGGCCACTCAACAAGATGTGGAGGAGGCCCCCAATGACAGTACTGTGCTTTTAGTCAAATAAATTAATCTGTTTTTATTGAGGGCTCAGTTTGATCCTTATTATTTTGCCACCTGGGGTTTTCTAAATGTTCATATCTCCCTCTACCGCCTCCTCCGATTCTGAATCCTGATGCCACTTGCTTTAATGACAATTTCTGCCTAGAACAACAGTGACAAGAATCAGATTGCAACCTTTACAATGGAGTAGTTCCATTATCGGAAGCCCAAGTTGTTGAGTGGCCGTGCCAACTTTTATTATTACTTTTTTATATGAAACGGAAGCACTCAATTTCTTCTAAAGGAACAGTAGAAAATAGCATACTTGTGTTTAATGGGCAGGACCAATTCAAAAACCATTTAACAAACAGCCCATTCTCTTCCTTCCCATTTTGAAAATATACTTATTTACTGTGCACCAAAGGAATAAAAAAGACAATTTATCAGAGGGGCTTTACATATGGTGACAAAGTGCAGACAAAGTACAATAGTGGCAAGTCTTCTATGCACTACACTAGCTAACATCCTATCTATTATGGGATAATGAAGATGTGAGATGTGAAAAAAGCTCTCTCAAAAGATCTATGAGCTGGTTCAGCTTCCATCTAAAATGACCATCAGAGCTGTATCTCAACTTCAGTCTCTCCTGTCTAGTTTGATCTTCTCTGCGATGTGACACTATATAAACACACACAATACTCTGGTACACTGTCCTTTCCTAAGTAATATGGAAATAATTTGACATTTATTTGGATTTCTAGAGCCTTTAAATTAGAATGAAAACAATTCAGCCTCACCTCTCACAGCTATGACTATAGAAAGACATCTTTAATTGTTCCTCTTCTTTCAGTATATGTAGTATAAGTCATCTTGAGTGCATATCAGGAGAATGCAGAGCAAGGTAATTAGATGAAGTCAATTGCACAATTATTTTTAATAAGATGGCTGCTATAGATGACAATTTATGGACACCCTTCTAATACCAAGCTAGAACAATTGCTTCTAGTTACTTTCGTATCATAGTCCTAACACTTTAAATAACATCATGACATTTAACTGATGAATTGCTGAGAAACAAGTACGTTAACTCCTTTCCTTCTGGGAAAGATGAAAGTGTAGTTATTACATAAAGTAGAAATTCACTGAGTTGTTTTGCCTGGACTGTGAATTGTGTGTGTATGGGGGGAGTGAGTGTGTGGGGGCGGGGGGGGGGCGGGGGTGACAGGCTTCTCAAATACTAGTGCTCTATTTTCCATTTGCCTGGTAAGTTCTTCAGTGTGAGGCTTGGGGGGCGGGGGGAGGAGGACCTGGACTGAAAATCTCACCACCAATTTGGGAATTCATACATCCAATGCTTATTGGCACTAAAGCCTGGTTTAAAGCCCATTGAAATCAATGGATTCAGTGGTGCTTTGGATTAGGCCCTGACTTTCCAAGGCAACAATGTTCTCACTCAATGATTTGATTTTTCCCCCGTCTTTCATATGAGGGGTGAGCCAAGGGGCAGCTAAGGGAGGGAGGATGAAAATGGAGTGCAGAATGATATTCAGAACTGAACTTTTAACATGTAGAAAACTTGGATCTCCAAAAATATGCATTTTGGGTCATTGCTACTGCATATGTGTGTGTGTGGTGTGCTGAGGAGCAAAGAAATGTAACATATTAGACAGATATCAATAAATTAATATTTTTGGAAAGATAACATTTAGCCATTAGACACCAGTGCAGACCAAACAAGTTGTGTGAATTTTTACAAAATTGTGTGAGAATGCTCAGCCGTTCTCTGATATCTGAAGTCATTCCCACAAAATTCTTCAATTTCATAGAAGAACACCAAGTCTATGATGTTCTTTTTATTTTCAATTAAAAAAAATGAACAAGTAACAAAAGGGATTCTGAGGGTTACCACTTCATTTTTATGAACCCATCAAAAGCCAAAATTTTCCAGTTTCCCTTGACATGTAAAACCTTTGGAACATATCTATGATCAAATCATTACTCTCCCTCCAAAGCTTCAGAGACAGAGATAAAAAGAGATGATGGACAGATTTAGCAACAAAACAGGCAAAAAGAAAAGAGGAGAAACACATCTAACACAGCAAGGTGTTAAGCATCTTCTATCTAAGCACTTGGCATTTAAGAAACTCAGAACCGTGTCACATTATGCCCATATGTAGCACCTTTTAAAATGGTTGACTATTGCTATTTATAAGTTGCTAGAGAGCTAAACGTTCTCCATTTACTAAAACACTGTTCATATTTATGGGAACAACTATGCAGCACCAAACTTCAGTCCTGTTTGACTGCATCAGCAAGATCAGAATGGTGGTCAATAGTCTATATTCATCTTTATGTTTTCACAGCATACAAAGAGATAAGTGAGATAAAACATAAAATACTCTTGCTGGAAGGCAACATAACACTACTTTATTTCTGAGAAGTCAGAACAACACCACACAAGAACCCAACAATAGAGAGAGACAAAGCAGGCTGCTCCTAAAATAGAGAGGCACACTTGTTCTAGGCTGTCTGTCTGATGATTGACTCTGATTGCACACTTCCCTACAGAGCCCGTTAGCATGGAAGCAGAGCCAGGACAACCTACTCTTGGAACTGCAGAGCAGTTGACAATACTGCACAATCTCAGTTTTTAATCTCTTTCCCTGTAAGTAAAATTTGGCTCTAGTTACCAGTTCACATGCCTATGAGATACAGATATACCCATTGTTCTACAGTGTATGTCTGCAGTACTGTGTGTGAGTCACTGATGAGGCTTCTGTAGATCATGCTAATCTTTTAAACTAGGATCTAATTATGACCTTTGAAAGAAAAGTACTTGATTATGTCTTGCAAAATCTATTGCTTGCTTTAATGTTTGCACTTGTAAACGATCATGCATTCAGAATTTTGCATAGATGTAGCATACCAGCCACTTTGGAAATTTTGGCTTGGGGGAAGAATGTAGCCAGAGTGAGAGCAACACAGACAATCGCCTATTCATAATTGATTATATATAGTTATACATCACATCAATGAGGGAGGGAAGTAACCAAAAACATATACAGTTTGATTCCAAATTCTTAATAATAAGCATCTGTATAATACTTTTCATTCATAGATCTCAAAATGTTTTTACAAAGGAGTGTCCACATCATTATCCCCATTTTACAGCAGGGTAAACTGAAGCCCAAAGAGATTATTCGTAAGTGATTTGCCCAAGGTCACACACCAAACTAGAGCCAGAGCTAGGAATAGAACTAAGGTTTTTCCACCTGTCATCCTCTGGACTCTCCTGCCTTTCTAGCTTTGGGATCTGTATGAGTTGTCAATTCAAGATTCTCCTATTCCATCATCGCTTCAGAACAGGGAGCCATGCAGGGTTTCACATGCGTTAGTAGGTACACGGAAGCAACAAATGACAAATCTTTCCAGTGAGAGAATAGCAAGTGACAGCCCAGATAAGAGTGGACTCCATCACTTTAAACTTGCTTTCACGCTGCTTGCTATCATGATTGGCCACCAGAGTCCCAGGAACATGCCCTGGATGACTGGGGGCCCTCTGAAAAAAAAAATAGGCCCATCCCATTATTAAAGGCCTGGTAATGGAAGAGATGTCAATGAGACAGGAGGCAATCCTCATTTGCTGCATCACCAGTGGTGAGCCCCTCCTCTGCCCTACTACTGGATCTGTAATGCTGAGCTTTTCCCCCCTCCTTTTCCCTTGGGGAAGAGTCCAAAGGGAGGATCAAATAAGGATTTAAGTGGAATTTTGGGAAGATGGAATGAAGCAAGGTAGAGGCTAAAGACTTAATAGTTACTGCTAGTTATTTATGTCAGTATAAGGCAGCAGATAAGGCAGCCTGTTTCCCACCAGGATCTATCAATAAACAGAGTATTGTATAAAGCAACAGAGGGTCCTGTGGCACCTTTAAGACTAACAGAAGTATTGGGACCATAAGCGTTCGTGGGTAAGAACCTCACTTCTTCAGATGCAAGAAGTGAGGTTCTTACCCACGAAAGCTTATGCTCCCAATACTTCTGTTAGTCTTAAAGGTGCCACAGGATCCTCTGTTGCTTTTCACAGATTCAGACTAACACGGCTACCCCTCTGATACTTGACAGAGTATTGTATGGTCATCATGGCCATGCTATTTTTGACAAAATGTGACTTTTGAGTTTCTCTTTCTCCCCCATAACAAACCATTATCTTGGTAAGTGCAGCCAGACAAGACTCCCCCATCAATCTTTACACATTTTGTTCTATGTATGTCCTGTATAGTTAAGTAGAGAAGCAAGAACTTTGGGGGGCGGGGTTGTCTTTAATTTTTTTTAAATGGTAAAAATAAGTCTTCAGTCATCCTAAGAACAAAAAGTTTTTCTCATGAAATGTTGTTATAAACATCATCTGTTTTTTAAAGTACAAATAGTGTTATTGTTCCCAAAACCAAGCACAGTTTTACAATAAAAGTAGGGGTTTTCAACTTGGGATCATGCCTCCCCCTGGCAGCATCACAAACAGGTCTCAGGGGGGTCGTGATCCCCATCCTTCCCACATAGAAAATTGAAACAAGAGTCATGGCTAGATCCCAGCTAGTTAGGAGGAAGGTTCTAGCTGAATGGGAGGGGTTCCTGGTGTGGAAACAGTTAAGAACCACTGCACTAAAGCATTTCACTGTGAATCTTTTGCCCAGCCCTCAATTTATAGTAAAGCATGTCCAAAATATTATAACTATCATACTCAATTTCTAAACTCTCTGACTGGCGTTTTTCAGGATATTAAGTGAGATGAAGTACATATTTCAATCCCAGCTAGAGATGCTTTGGCACAGACCCCAGCCTTACATGTATGTTCACTGGATTTTAGTTCTGTATTTACCTCCATATGATTGGGGGCTATGGCTATCATAGCCAGTGAATATTTTCACTGGCACTACTTTGTCTGAGCTACAGCATGAATAATGTTCATGAAGTAACTCTAAACAAGCACTATGGTACTTAAAATAGGATACTGAAATTTCTTGTCTAGTTAAATTTTGATTTGTTTCATCCATACACCCATTAAAATAGCATTTAACCCTTACAATAGTTCCTGAATATGGATGTCTTACATATATGGCAGATAGCTATATTGACTAGAAGTTATTGAATACAATTAAAAGTCTAAAGTAGAGAATTCTGTCTACTTAAAGTTAAAATAGAAATGGATAGCAATAATAATAAACTTAATGATCCAAAAATAAAACAAATCAATGGTCTCATCTAAACTACACTGCAATAAATGTCCCTGCTTAGTGCTTATTCCCTTTCTAATAAAGAAAACCTATTAAACAAACAGATTACAACTGGAAAAAAAAACAATAAAAGCTCAATTGGCTCTTTTAGTTTCTCTCGGAAGGGTAAAGCTGCAGTTTAGATTAAGCACAAGAGATGAAAACTAGGGTCTCTGAACTACTAGAAATGTATATTTGATAAGGACAAACACAGATTCAGTCTTAACTCTTACGAGGGACTCAGCTGTTTTATTGGTTAATACCAGATAACATTCTCTCTCTATCACTCTTTCTCACTAACTAGCTCAGCTCATTGAATAGCCTTTTTTTAAACTGTTTTGTGAATATTTTTGTGACTAAAAGTACAGAGTTTGAGTCACTAGGAATTCATGGAGCCATATTGTTTATGTGCAAATATTCTTTTGGCCACTGGCTATTTTTGAAAATGCTCATGCATCCTCAAAGTGATTTATTGAAGTGTGAGTGATTATTTGTCTGAAAGTGTGTTCATTATTTGTCATTATTCTTTTATTTAGAAACTCCAGTCAGGAAAGTGAAACCATATCATATGGCATAGGCAACATAACCCAAAACATGAATAATAGATACAAACTTTTCAAAGCAAACAACCAAAGAGAATAAACACAACCCATCTAAACTATTTGGTAAATAAATTTGGAAAAACCAGGCACCATTATTTTTAGTGGATTAGATACTAAACCACTGTTGAAAATAAAAGGGCTAAATCCATTGGACCAGATACTGTAATATCTTTGCCCATGTTAAGTAGTGCCTTACTTAACAGACAGTCCCATGGGACATGTTTCAAGACTTGGTTCAAGATCACATTGATTTGGTTTAGAGTTTGTTTTGAAGGAGTCTAATGGAAGACACTGGGAATGACTGTAACAACAGCTTTTCTGTTAATTGAAAAAATATGAAATGCAAAGAGACTTTGAAAGATGGTTTATTGCTTACTTTTTTGCTGCTTGTTTTGTTTGCTTTGTGTCTGTCCTTCCTCTTTGCTTTCCTTAATTTTTCACTGCAAGTTGCGGACCTAATGGGTATGAAACCAAATAAACCTCTAGTCATGTTGTTTCTCTAACCTAACTACATATTCCAATTGATTTAATTTAAAATTATATGGTAAAAATGAGAAAGTCAGCAATTTTTCAGTAATAGTGTGCTCTGACACTTTTATATTTTTATGTCTGGTTTTGTAAGCAAGTAGTTTTTAAGTGAGTGGAACTTGGCAGTACACAAGAGAAATCAGACTCCTGAAAGGGGTACAGTCATCTGGAAAGGTTGAGAGCCACTGAGATAAAGTATAGCAAATAAATTGACTATACCTGTGATTCAATACTAAAATATTCAAGAGACCAAATAGCCAACCCTAGTCAGTTTGTTAGTCACAGACAAATTAGTACACCATAAAAAGGAGACATAATTACCACCCTTCTTGGGATGCGATCTCATGGTGGTCACTTTACATAGAAGGTCTGCTTTGAAAATATGCACTCAGCATACTGTAGTCCAGGGGTCGGCAACGTTCGGCACGTGGCTCGCCAGGGTAAGCACCCTGGCGGGCTGGGATAGTTTTATTTACCTGCTGACGCGACAGGTTCGGCCGATCGCGGCCCTCACTGGCCGCGGTTTGCTGTCCCGGGCCAATGGGGGCGGCGAGAAGCCGCGGCCAGCACATCGCTCGCCCGCACTGCTTCTCGACGCCTCTATTGGCCCGGGACGGCGAACCGCGGCCAGTGGGGGCCGCAATCGGCCGAACTGCCGCGTCAGCAGGTAAATAAAACTGGCCCAGCCCGCCAGGGTGCTTACCCTGGTGAGCCGCGTGCCGAACGTTGCCGACCCCTGCTGTAGTCGTTTACAGGCTAAAAGCACTCAATACATCACCTGAGATTTTACCCACCAGTCTGCAACGGTTTCTTATCTTGTTTTTCTGTATTCTCCTGTGCCTTCCTTATCTTTGTATTGGATGCCACATTCCAGCTGTCAGTGGGCTGTGGCGGCACCTTCTTACTGTACCATGACATAACATTCATACATCTTGTTTCTGATGGCTTTTGTATCTGCCTGAGTGCAACGGTTTCAAAGTATTATGGGGTATACCTTAATGTGCATGACATTATTTTGGAAAAAGCACACTACAACTCACAATATTGTATAGTTTAGCATAACTACCCACCATTAATATATGATATGTGTACAATATTAATACCATTGATGTGATATATAATAACATGGTATGCCATATGTATAACAAATATATATTGGCTAACAACTAAGTATTCTTTTTTCTCTTTCCTTATTCATTTCATTTTTTTCTTTATCTGTGTGAAATTTAGTTTGGAGAAATGGCTTTGACAAAACTAACTGTTTGTCTAGTTTAATCTGGACCTCAGCACTGTAATAGCTGAGTGGCTTTTTCACTAAGCTGAGGATTTTTTCACTATAACACAGTTAATATTTTCCATCATATAATAAAACTAGTAACGCTGATTCTGTAACTTGTAGTTTTTGGCTATGTGTTTAGGTAAACACAGATAGAAAGTGTATCGTGGTATGGTTATTAAGGGTTTATGTATAGGCCACAAGAAAGAACCATAAAAGAACTATGAAATGTAATGCTGGCCCTTGGGTGCATTAAATAACATCTAGTTAATCCATAAATCATGACCCTAGTCAACAGCATCATCTAACTCTGCTCAATTGTCCCTTATAGAGAAGGCAAGAATAAACTCAAAAACAATGCTCCAAATGGAAACATTGATTTACTTGGTGTTGTACTCAAATCAGCCTGCGTGTAGGCTAATGTGGGAGGATGAATAACTATGTAGAAGAATACGGGTGTATGTCAGAGACAGAGAGGGGGAAAAAAACGGATGCTCCAAAAACAGGAGCAAAAAGGTCAAATCAGTAAACATCCTTTAAAAAAAATGCATCAGGGCAGAAAATGCTTAGTAAGGGGTACCTGGTAACTCACAGGAATGAGTGTTGTAAGAGCACAGTGAGTACCAGTGGCAGGAAAAAACTCCATAGAACCAACCCAGGAGAATGAAGATAAAGTCAGACAACAGTCAGGCAGTTAGTCACTCAAAGACCACAGTGATTGGCGGGGATATAAGAACTGGAATAAAACAGAATGGTGGGGGGGAGAACCACCATTACAACAATCAAGGTTTAATTGTTTAGAAACTTAATTGTATAATTCACATATGCTTAACACAAGAAGACTCCATGCCACTTGCATCCCCCACATATCACATCACAAAGTATCACCGACAAAGATCAAGCCAACAGGTCCCATTATTCAAACAGCAGAATAGGCAGAGATTTTCTTAGGCTATCCAATATTTTGTTGATGATATTAGCAAAAGAGGGTCATTGGGCCACTTTTTCTTAAGGATAGGTGCTCTCATTATGGTATTTAAAGATTCCTTTGGCAGCTTTAATTTATCTTAGTTGACCTTTTTGAAATACTTGTTCTCCCTGTGCATTGTGGGAGAATCATACAACATAGTGCCATAGCTGTGGTCAGCAGAGGCACTCAAGCTGGATCCCCCTCAATATAATAGAGAGTGGCTGGCTGACAGGGTGACTTGTGTAAGGGCTCTTGGACTCTGGAACTTGATTCTCACTGTGACCTAAAATAGCTCGAATTTTTTGACCTTCTGGAAATGCTGCAAAAGACATTTATTTTATTGAATTTTTGCAGAGGGATGAGAGTATGCATCCCACAATGATGAAAGGGTGGAAAGGAGTCTCTAGAGGAGCTGGTCTGGCTGTTGAAATGTTGAAATGATTAATATGCTGGGATTTTATCTGTATTATTAACGGTGTGTTTGGGCACCTAGAGCCTTGGATAGGCAACTTTTTTATTTAAATTATATACATAAAATTAATATCATAGTGTCTGATTCCTCATTCCTGTTTCTATGACTACACATCATTTCTCGGATGAGCCACTGTACAGCGCTCACATTAGTGAACTTAAGGGAAGAATTCCATTTTGGGGGTATTTTATACATGTTTGCCACCTTTCCATCCCCATCTGTGCCAAACAGATGATAGGACTATAGGGCCTGAGGTATCTTTAGATAATTAAGACTTCCAATACACTGACAAATACAATTCTTCTTTTGCTGAATATGGGAAAGTCCACAAAAACATGATTTCTATTTATTAATCCTATTTATGGACACATAATGCATTTATTCTTTTTGAGAAAACCCTTTTATTTTTGCCAATTGTATATTCTTTGCATTTCAGCTGAAAATTATTTTAATTTTATTACTGTACAGTCTCAGACTTTGTATCCTATTTATTTATTAATAATGGAACAAAGAAAATATTCATTTTGCATGGAATGCTTTCACAACTTGCTCCCTGCATCCTTCAAGGTAATTGCACAGCTTTCAAGGGAAACTTTGCATCTAGCTTTCTAGCAGACTTTTGCTTTTAGATTAAACCAATATTGGTATAACCCTTTGAAGACTGTATATATATATTATTAAGGTATTGGATTGGGACTCCGGAAATATATATCCTTTGTTCTATCATAGACTATGATATTGGACGATACTTTCATAATATATACACGAGTGGCTGATCTGAGACTGCTCGCAAACCTTAGTTCTTGCATTTCCTAATGTTTTAGAGGGGTGCAGGATAGATGAATGGGAAGGGTGTGGTTGAAGTGGACAAACAATGGACTAAAGTTGAGAGAGATGCTACTAGAAGCAAGCAGGAAAAGGAGGATATGCAGAGGAAGGAGATGAGCACATGAGTGGGGAAGTAGGGAAAGTGGATGGAGCAGAGGCTAAGTGCAATGAACCTAATGATTGAAAGGGGAGAATCACTGGAACAAGTAGGTACTGAATTAGTCAATTAGTTATGCAGCAAATTGATTCAATAATGTGTTAACCAATTGATTGAGCAATGAATTAACTAAACAATAAGGTAAGCAGAGACTCAGGTAAGCAGTTAAACAGACAATCAGGGAATTAGTTAATTAATTAATCAAGCAGTGAACTAATTAGATGAAGAATCAATAGATTCATCTATTAATTAAACAGTAAACTATGTGGTGATCTACACAATTAAGCAAGCAGGCAAGTGTTGAATCCAATGAGCAATATTTGAGGCAGTCACACAGTTAGGTGTGGCCAGCAAGTCAGTGGGGTTGAACAGTTTAAAATGGCAGCCTGAGAGTATTGCAGAGAATAGCCAAAAAGCAGTTATGAGGTGGAGGTCAATGTGGCAGGCATGGTTCAGCAGCTGAGGGGGATAATACCAGCTGCAGGGATCCTGTGGATATATGCTTGTTTCCCCAATTAATATTTAGAAAGGAGCAACTGAAAGAAGTCCTTGGTCTCTGGTTTAATGTTCACTCAATGTAAACTTCTGCTTTTGTGATGGCACAACAGCTATCTCCGACAGCAAGTGTTGGCTTCTACCAGAGACAGGGTAAGATGAGTGATAAATGATCTGATGTTATCCAGCAAACCCAAATTTATTACAAATTGGGTTGTTCTTATTTTTTTGGCAAGTTACATTTCTCTCTGTTATATTTTCCATATGAATTTGGAAAGATTTCCCCCCCCCCTTCCATTACTATGTATTTCTGTAAAATCTTTTTTTAATATTCTTAATCTGTATTCCTTATTTGCATTATAACAAACCAACAAAATATTGGAATGCCAATAGAATGAACCTTTCCTCTACCACGGGGTGGGCAAACTTCTTGGCCCGAGGGCCACATCTGAGTATGGAAATTGTATGGCAGGACATGAATGCTCACAAAATTGGAGGTTAGAGTGCAGGAGGAGGTGAGGGCTCCGGCTGGGGGTGAAGGCTCTGGGGTGGGGCTGAGGGTTGGGGGTGCAGGAGAGTGCTCCGGGCTGGGACCGAGGGGTTTGGAGGGCAGGAAGGGGATCAGGGCTGGGGCAGGGGGTTGGGATGCAGGAGGGGGTCAGGGGCAGGATATGGGTATTGCTTATCTCAAGCAGCTCCCGGAAGCAGCGGCATGTCCCCCCTCCGGCTCCTACATGGAGGCACGGCCAGGCGGCTCTGCACGCTACCCTGTCCGCAGGCGCCATCCCTGCAGCTCCCCATTGTTTGGAAACCCATTGGCAGGGGTGGCACTTGGGCAGCATGTGGAGCCCCCTGGCTGCCAGTACACATAGGAGCTGGAGGGGGGACATGCTGCTGCTGCTTCCGGGAGCCATGGCACATGCGGAGCGGAGCAAGCCCGCAACCCTACTCCCTGGCGGGAGCTCGAGGGCCATATTAAAAAGTCTGAACGGCCGGATGTGGCCCCCGGGCATAGTTTTCCCACCCCTGCTCTACATGCATGAACCAGTGCTTTTTCATAATGGGTGTCATGTCTCTGCATGCATGTTGAGACATCATATTCATCACAAGCTGGTGACTGATGCAGAAGCTAAAAATAAACTAAATTAAACAGTGGCCTTTGTATATATTTTCATCTCCAGAAAACAGAAGTTTACATTTACTTGTTTTTATGACATTCAATATAGTACTGACTAATAAAAAGTTCAAGGCTCAATGAACAACCTGATTCTCTCCAAACTCAATCAATTTGTAGTGTGTGTAACAGTTTCAAAAAGACAAAAGTTAAAATGCTACTTGTCCGTCTGTCAAATTTATTGGACTGAGAGAATTTGTGAATTGCTCACTTCAAGTAAAAATTTGCCTGAAAAAGAATAAGGAGCCTGATGCCTGCTTTAGAACAGCAGCAGATAGTGCTTTATCAGCCAAAGGTTTCCAGCTTTTGTCAACTTGTGGACATGAGGGTGCTGTAGGGCTTCAAAGCATAAGATGGCAGCTGCAAGCATCAGTGAGGAAGAGAACGAGTTTTGGGGGGTTGTTTGTTTTTTTTAACTTTATCTAAAGTATGAACTTTGTACACTCTAAACCAGGGGTCGGCAACGTTTGGCACGTGGCTCGCCAGGGTAAGCACGCTGGCGGGCCGGGCCAGTTTTATTTACCTGCTGACGCAGCAGGTTCGGCCGATTGCGGCCCCCACTGGCGGTTCGCCGTCCCGGGCCAGTGTTGTTCTGAAAAAGGGAAACAGAGTGAGCTTCTTGGCAGTATATAGCTACTCATCCTGTGCACATTCCATATTTCCATCATAGATGTTTGGTTGTATCTTAGTCCACACTAGACAGTTGTAAATTCCACAAGGGTGGCACATACTAATGGGCGTGTGTGAACCCAGCTGGCATGCATTAAAAGTTTTCTAGTGTACATTAACACAATGCTGTTTGAAATGGGACTATTGGCTTGTCTACAAGGGGAAGTTAGTGAGCAGCAAGCTAGGGTATTAATTCAAAGTGCACTAGTACTCTGAATTAACTGCCTGTGTGGGAGGAGATATGACTGCTTTCTATAAATACATCAGAAGGATAAGCACCAGGGAGGGAGATGAGTTAAGGGCCAATGTTTGTACAGGAACAAATGGATATAAACTAGCTATCAATAAATTTAGGCGCGAGATTAGACAACGGTTTGAAACCATCAGAGGAGTGAAGTTCTGGAACAACCTTTTAACTTGTTTTAAGACTGAATTTGACAACTTTACGGAGAGGATAGTATGATGAGATTGACTACAATGGCATATGGCCCATCTGCAACTGCTCCCAGAAAATATCCCCAATGGTAAAAGGTGGGACACTAGATGGGGAGGAGTCTGAGTTACTATAGTTTCCCAAGTGTCCAGCTAGTGAGTCATACCCACGTGCTCAGGGTCTATCTAACTGATCCCCATATTTGAGGTGGGGAAGGAATTTTCCCTCAAGTCAGATTGGCAGAGACCCTAGGGGGGTTTCGCCTTCCTCTGCAGCGTGGGGTATGGGTTGCTTATTGGTTTGAACTAGAATAAATGATGGATTCTATGTAACTTTAAATGCTTAAATCAAGATTTGAGGATTTCAGTAACTCAGCCAGAGGTTATGAGCCTAATATAGGAGTGAGTGGGTAAGGTTTCTGTGGCCTGCAATGTGCAGGAGGTCAGACTACATGATCATGACTGTCCCTTCTGGCCTTAAAGTCTGTAAGTCTAAGTTCATCAAAGCAAACAGTTTCTATGAAACATCTCGTTTTTGACAAACTGGTATTCTTCCATTGAAAAACTGTTCTATCAGAAAATTCCTGACCAGCTCTAGTTAGGAGATCTTTGTTCTTCCCAGCTTCCCACTCATTTTGTGACATCTTCCAAGTCACTATCCTCTTCTCTGTAAATCAAGGATATTCATGCTTATCCACCTTTTATAAAACATTTCAAGATCTATAGATGAAAGAGACTAGAATGTGATAGCACATAAAGCAAAGGTTACATTAAGAAACCTTGCAGTTTTAAATTTAAAACTTTGCCTGTTTATGGGTATTAAAAAGAGTAATTTTATTATGTCTTTACCGTTTAAAAGGTTAAGATAATAATCTATGCAGTTTAAGGAAAAAAATGATGTATTGTGTCTCGGTATTCCAGGAAGATTGGTGTAGGATAGCTAGGTGTTTCAACTTTAAAGTATGCTATATTTGTGCAGAGCATATAAATACATGTTTTATTTATACACTTGTGACTGCATTTTGACAATGGGTAATTTTAGCTGCCGCTGCTTTGTGTATTACGGATACATATGTGATTAGTATTCATCTTTATATATTCAGTCATTTTCCATGTTCAACATATATTTTGTAGCTACTAGAAACTTAACATGTTCTCTTGAATTTTTAAGTCTACAAATCTTCTACTTTGCACTGTTCTTGTTGTAATAGTCATATTCAAATATACACTCATGATGGTATACAACTAGAAAGTTTTCAACCTGGGTTCCCAGTATGTGTAAGAAACCTATTTTATTGGTCTTCCCTCAGAGATTAATGGCCCTATTGTTCTAACAGAGAACGCATAACAGCTAATGGAGAAGTGTGTTGATAGTTTTGTAAGGCATTATAACCATCTTGTGTCCTCCGCTATCAATAAGGTAGCTCCTTCCTGCCCTTATCTCTGTGGCAACTTCACAAGTCACCTTAGTATATAGATCACCTGCAACAAATGAAGCATAAGAAGATGAAACTAGAGCACTAGTAGGTGAAATTGCACTGTGAATTTGTCCAACTATAGTATAAACATTTGTGAAGATTTCTAATATGAGTGTGCTAGAGATACATAACATAGGAGGGAAAATATTTCACCACAGCAGCCATGAAATCCCAACCAATGAATCTGTCTGGGGTGGCATACAGTCTGGCTCATCATCTCTTTGGGAGGTCAAGATCTCAGAATCACTTAAACAAGCAATTATTAGGTCCAGCTCAATAAATTGTCATGTCATCATGGTAACAAATTCACCTACTATTGCCTCTTCTCTAATCTCCTTTTTCCAGGGAATGTTATTGAGATGGTTGCAGGTGTGATGTCTCCCTATTTCTATTGTCCCTTTTAGTTGGGTTTTAGATCTAGATGTGGAATGATGTGATTGACCAATGATCCTCTAGTGTTGGACCGAGTCCCAGATGATCATACAGATCCTGTTAGGTCTGTCAATAGCTTTTCTGAATTTATTAACCATCCGATTTTGGTTGAGATAGTTGTTGCCTTTGAAGGAGGTAAACTGATTTCTGCTTCAATGTTACTTCTTTCTTCTTTGAGAGATTCCAGCAGGCAATACAGTGCAATTGCTTTTTCACTCTCAGAGAAAACCCAGATTCTGCAGATTCTGTCCTGTTTGTAAGGGGTTCAAAAGTGGCTTAAACCATGTATGCCCCTCTTCCCATCCCCCACACCTTCAGGCTGCAGCTGTGTGTGGTGCACACAGCATGTAATCTCATTCAATATACTGCTTCTTCTTAATTGTGAAATACTAAGACTAATACTGCAGCCTGAGGTTTCTCTCCCATATTGGGGAAGGGGCAAATTTACAGTATTATTATGCTTTAGTCTCCCTGTATGTCACTTGAGCTTCAGATACAAAAAAGTTAGTAAGTGCCCTATTTATGGAGAAACAGACATTTCAGAGTTGAAACATAAGAAAATACTTCTTATCTTTTTCTGAAGGAGGATACTATATGGAGTGAGTTATGGACAGACAGAGGTCCTACCCATTGCTACATGAGTATATGAGATAGAGGTTTGAGGGAAGCCAGAGGCTTTTCCCTTGCATGATAGCAGGATGATTCCAACCCAGGACTCCAGGGGGTGCTGTAGTTTGGGAGGACCTGTGTCCTCTTGCACCCTGATCATTCACCACAGACCCAAGCAAGCGTATGGATTTGGGACCCATGTGCCAGCCCCCATTTCATATGCTGGCAGTTGCTGACATCAGCAGCATGTGGCCCCAGCATGGGACTCCGCCATCTCTCTCTAGCCAAGCCTGAAGAGACGGTTTTGGGTCTGATGGTGCCTGAAAGATGTTTGTGGCTGTAAGCAAAGGAACTATTTGTGTTTGGTTATGTTTAGAAAAACAGGACTTTGTACGTTCTTTGTGAATACAGTAAGTTGCATCAAAGGTACCTGACTCCATCGTCAATTTCTATTCCTAATTGGAACAGCCTGCCAGATCCTACAAATTTGGCTAGCCATTCAGGCTGAAAAAGTATAACCATCTATTTCTTCCTGTCCCCATACCTCTGTTACAGTTCCTGTAATCCTTTATTTCTTCCTGGTCCACCCCTTCCCCAAGTCTGCCCATACACTGCCTCCTGGCTACATCAGCACAAATGACGAACTGTGTGGAGAGGCTAAAGCATGGGTGGGAGACACATGGTGCCAAACAGGTTTCTGAGTATCCTCTTTCATACAAAAGGGAGACATTCATGCAGAGACAATCCCTTTCATGCACGGATCTATGGATGCACAACTAAATATAATGAACTCTAATTACACTATCTGAACCCTGACCCAAATCCTTAAGTGTCCTCTTAATATTTTTAAGAGCTACTTGTAACCATAGGCTACTTGGTAGCACCAGTGCCTAATTAAATACATACTTAATGCTATGGAAATACATCCATATATTTTATTTAGTTGCCCTTAATTTTAATCCCAGAGTCAGTGAATGATGTTGGATGCCTTGACATGCATTTTATAGAACACAAATCTAGAGTGACATTTTCAAACCTGTGAGTCCTTGTGAAGTGTAGAGAATCACAACCTGCCAAATCAAGTGAGTCATTCTCAGTTGTATTAACAAGAGCTGGCAGGTAGAGTATGTAAATTAGTTTATGAAAATGTATTATTGTGATGCAGTATGGTCTCTTGGGAGCAGTATCATTTGCTGGGTTTTTGGTTTTTGTTTTTGTTTTTGCATTCATAGCATTATGCTCTGAAGATGCAATGGATATGGAACCAATATATTTTGTCAACTCCACTACAACAGCTAGTGAGGCAACTTGGAGACTAGAGATGCACTCTCCCACACCCCGCCCTGCAGAAAATAAACTCCCTGCTCCCCCACTGCCTCACCACACATATAGGAAATTGTCTGCAGGAAGCTCCATGCACAGGTTCCTCTGAGACTCTCACAGTGGGAATGGAAAACAAAGGGCCTGATTCCCTTCTCTCACACCAGTGTAAATCAGGTTCACACTTTATAGGGATAGTTGCAGCTTTCATAAAGAAAAGCAAATGTGACTCTTCTACAAGTCTGTGGAAAACCATTGTTCCAAAAATGGTGTTTACCACCAAGCCTTGATTCAAATAACTCTGCGTGCTGCAGTCCAAATCCTATTATAATGTTGATTCTTAGACAAATACAAAGTGACTGAATATGCAAATAACACTTTGTTGGTAGGTCCTCTACCTCCTGCAAACGAATTGCTGAGGTTGGTGACATCAGCAATAGTGATATCACAAGAGAGGGTGGACCTTCTGGGGTTTTTGGTCCTGGTGACAATTGCAGAGTGGATTTCAAGGGAGGGAGATCTGGGAATGGTGATGGGGCCGCCACAAGCAGTTGGTAGGCCAGACAGAAGGTCTGGCCCACCTTGCTTGGAGAGGGGGCTAACTGAAGAAGGATAGGAGAGCTCTGAGGAGGGAACTTGAAGATGCTGAAGAGAGCTCAGAGAAAGTGAGGGACTCCCAAATCCATCCTATTAACCCAGCAGCAAGGGTTGGTAGTGGGAAGTGACACTGGGCACAGACAGATCACGGCACAATATGTATCTACATTTGTAGATAAATAAGAAGCTCTAGGTAGACTCACATAGGCTGGGTAAGATGAGAAGTTTTGGGGTATTAAACTATTTCACTAATGCTTCCAGTTCCATGTGAGTTTATATTTGTTCTTAGTGTAATAAATGTGATGTTTTATTTTAACTAGCTCTAAGACTAAGCCAGATATATAATACTAAGTTATTTAGACACTTGACTGCCTCTTCTTGAAGTGACGCTATATAATAATTACCACATGCTATGGTGTATATCTGGGTTTCCAGTTCTTGGGAAGAAAAGACTTAGGTCTAAACGAGACAAGGAGTAAATACTGGATGGAGGCAGCAATGATACTAGATAAAGCATCATCAGGTTCACTTGTGTATATGTCAGCTGTTCATCAAAGGAGGAGTGGGTCCTCAGGACCACATTGTAGCAAGACCGAGATGGACAAACATGGTTCGTATTAAACATTCTACCTTGAGAAATTTAGCTTTGGATTATCCCTCTCCCCTGCAAATAACACCCCCTTCCCCGTTTCAGTTGAAAGGTCTATTCTTAGTTTGAAATTTCTTTTGAAAATCTGGTGATAAATCCTGGATTACCATAGAGGGGAATTAGACATTGAATCACATGGCACTATATTAAATGATGGAAGCCTAGGGCCAGATTGTGCCCTCTCTGAAGGAAGGAAGGTCTCCATGAGATTTACTTTACAGAGTTGCCTCCAAATTCTTCTGTTAGGACACTAAGGTCCTGGTCACCAGACTGAGGAAGTCCTCAAGTTCCATGGGCCTTGAGATGTGCTGGATACACAGGGCTGTCTATACAAAATTCCTGTGCCTTTATATTAGTTCTGGGGTCAGATGCTTTCCCTTCCCCCCGCTTCCCCAAAAACTTCCTGGAAGCAAAGCTCATGCAAATGGTTGATCTATTTTCCTTCATGAAGATGAATGGTTGTTAGTACAGTGATGGGAAAGAATGATATAAGAAAGATAAAAATAAATAGAGATACAGTATAACAACCCCTCTGTGTTTTCTATAAGCACTTGTAGTTAGTTTCTGTTTTATTTTGAACTGTTTCAATTGCTTCACAGAATATGTATTCCTTCAGCAGACAAAAGCCTTCCCATAACCTGTTCAGGATTGTTTATTATTTCATTTGCATTTCAGACCGTTGTCTTTCTCCCCCCCCCCATGTTTGAATATTGAAAAATTAATAGTTTGCAATGAAATAATTTAGGTATCACACCTAATTTTAATATAAATATTTTTTGCTACATAAAGGTGGAAGGTATATTAAAAATTACCTACAACCTGTTATATATTAATGTTGGGATCACCTTTTTCTATAGAATTGAAACTTTTCAAAGTGTAATTTTTTTATGACATTTTACTTTCATGGACAAAGTTAATCTTAGACAAGCTAATTGTAGTGAAATTTGCAGATGCTTTTGATCTGAAATGTAATATATTATTAATAACAATCCCTTTTCCCCTCATTAAGAGGCTAAAACGAGCATATTACAAAGAAATGTATTTAACACTCATTTTCAGGAGCAATATTGTATTTTTTTCTCTTTGATTGGAGCTTGTTCGCTTTCTTTTTAATGTGCTGACAAAAAATAGAAGTGAAGCTAAAAAGATAATTTTCTTTAAATTAAAATACAAGACACTAATGATCTCAACTAAGTGTTCTCAGTAGGGGCCTTCTTAACCAGAACTTTCATTATTGGAGAAATACTTTAAGTATGCAGGCTGCTATGGTAGATGAATAAGCCAGCATTGTAAAGATTGTTTACATTACAGTGAGTGTTTACGGAAAGTAATATGCTTCTCAACAATTTTTTTTAAACTGTAAAATCCACAGATGTCCAGGAGATATTTTTTCATCCTTCCCCTCCCCCACCCCCTTGTAATTTGGAACACAAAGGAAATTTG
This sequence comes from Terrapene triunguis, assembly GCF_002925995.2. Lineage (NCBI taxonomy): Eukaryota > Metazoa > Chordata > Testudines > Emydidae > Terrapene > Terrapene triunguis. The sequence goes on from NW_020664383.1 coordinate 3,022,634, forward strand.
CTTACCAAGACATGCATTTAAATTAGAACTGGTAGAAAATTAGGTGTTTAACTTGTTTTTCAATGGAAAAATAGATGTAGACAAGATTTTTTTTTATTGTGTCTTTTTTCCATGGAGAATTTAGACTTGTCAAAAACAAAAACCAGAAACCAAAACATTCTTGTCCTAAAAGTGGAACATGTTGATGCAAAACCAAAAAACCTGACTCAGAAATGCTGCTGTAGTGACTCATGGAAGTTGTAGTTCAGGTGGAGCATGGCCCCATTCTTATCTATGGGCCAAGGTCCCCAGTTTGATACTTCTCCCATAATTCTCTACAGTTGAGAACTCCCATAATACATTATGGTGGCTTAGCAAAAGGAAAGACCATGGTATATCATAGGCGAAGAAGACAAGCTATGGAGCCCAGCCCATAGATGAAAATGGGGACATGAGGCATCCAAATTACAACCATGGTGATATTTCTAAAATTATTTTTTTTTCCATTTTTGGCAGAAAACTTCCATTTTTCAGTCAGTCTACATTTTCTTTAGGGAGTGGGGGGAATCTGTCCAAAAATAAATAAAATAATGGTGAATTGCCAGCTCCACCCAGATGTACTAAAGAAATGCAGACTTAAAACTGGAACTTAATCTTTCCATTGAAAGTATCAGATATGTTGGGTAAAACTCATTTCCAGTGCTGCCACCTGTTGGTAGGATAGCCTTACTGAAGTGGCAATGTTCCAGTGGAAAGTTGGTACTTAAAATTATTTTGTAGCCAAAGGAATTGCCATACCAGTTTAGAGCGATGATCCATCTAGCCTAGTATTGTGTGTCTGTGATTAGCTGATTCATAGGAAAGTATGAAACTTATAAATTGGATAAATTTTCAATAGCATGCCTAATGCCTAAGTCATTGACTGTTGGCTTATGCCTTGAAACTTGAGTTTATAATCCCTATACATTTTTGTCCAAGGTGATATAAATGTGGATCATATTAGTATTATTCATTAAGGATGACAAAATAATATATTGTGACAGTGAGATCCATATATTAGTTATGCATGGTTTTATACACAAAGTCCTTCTATAACTTCTAAATGTGCTGCCTTCTAATTTCATTGATAGTCCCCTTGTTTTTGTATTAGTAAAAAGTTTGAATAGTAGAGCCCATCTGACATTTTCCTCTACCTTTCCTTATTTTATCTATTGCCATTTTATGTCATCTTTTATTCTTCTCATCTCTGCTCTTCAGTGAGACCTATTTCCATGCCAGATTTCAGTTTTCAAAACTCAGCTCTTTTCAGCTGTAGAGCTGTTCCAGAAAAAGGTCTCAATTGTTTTATAATGGGGAAAAAATCCCCACCTTTGTCACCCCCACATGTCTTACTCAAAAATGGCCTAAGCTGTTGGTTTTTTAAATCAAATTTAGTCATACACTAGCCTGAAACATTTAAGCCTAAACATGTTAGAAAGTTATAAGTGTCTGGTAGTGGGGTGAAAGTAGAAACTGTTATGCAGCCTTAATGATAGCACTCACTGTTACTTCTACTATTATTACAGAAGCACTTTTCTCAATTCCACAGTTAAGGCTGTGTTGAGTTTTGCACTCAAGCAGAAATTCAACTACTTTATTACGTATGAAGAGATAGTAGTGCTCCTCAAAAGTACAGCAGTGACTCAGAATACAGAATGTATTTTCTAAGAATTTGTAAATAAATTGGGAATTAGTTTATGAATTAAATGAAAGTAGGGGACATTAAGAAATTTCATACCTGTTGTCCAGCTATTTCTTTCTCCCCAGTGCTCTTAACAAAAGGAATAATCTTGTGCACAGGTAGCATTTGAATACTCCTTTCTTAGTGTAATGGTGTTGCCTTTGGTGGGACCCAACTGAGAGTGCCAATTCAGGACAAATTGCTTAAAGCAGGGCAGTTACGGCCCAAGGCTGGGGTTCCTGTTCACACCAAGACAAACCAAACCAGCCAAACAGAGAAGACTTCGGTTTTACCCCACTTCCTAACAATAAGTCTCACAAGCAATTTCCTTAGACACGCCAGTTTCCCAGTATCACCAACAGTGCCACTCGTTATGGGGAGGAATGGTTATGAAAACCAATACCCCAGTAAAAGAGAAAAGGTTCTCTTGATCACAAAGGACCAAGCCCCAGACCCAGGTCAATATACAAGTTAGATCTTACCCACAAATCATGCTTTTGCCAATCCTTTAGAATCTAAAGGTTTATTCATAAAAGGAAAAAGATATAGATGTGAGCTAGAATTGGTTAAATGGAATCAATTACATTAAGTAACGGCAAAGTTATTGGTTCAGGCTTGTAGCACTGATGGAATAAACTGAAGGTTCAAATCAAGTCCCTTGAATACACCTCTACTCTGATATAACGCTGTCCTCAGGAACCAAAAAATCTTACCGCATTATAGGTGAAACTGTGTTATATCAAACTTGCTTTGATCTGCCGGATTGCACAGCCCCGCCCCCCTGGAGCACTGCTTTACCGCATTATATCCGAATTCTTGTTATATCGGGTTGCGTTATATCGGGGTAGAGGTGTACATCCACATCTGGGATGGGTCATTCAGTCCTTTGTTCAGAGCTTCAGTTTGTAGCAAAGTCCCTCCAGAGGTAAGAAGCAAGATTGAAGACAAGATGGCGGAGTTGCAGCAACCATTTATAGTCTCTTGTCATGTGTCCTTTCTTTCTTTGTTCCAAAGACAAGCATTCTAGCACATGCATGAAAAAAACCCTTAGAGTTCTGTCCATAGGCATGTCCCGGCATGCATGACTGAGTCACAAGCTGTATCTGCCTTCTTTCAATGGGTCAATTGTATAGCTGATGGTCCTTAGTGGGCCATCAAGCAGGCTAGGCAGTGCTGATGCCAAATTGTCTGGGGTGTCACGCAGAAGCATAGTTCCAGTTTGAAATACAGACAGTATAGAGTCAATACTTATAACTTTTTAAATACAAAAATGATACATGCATACAGATAGCATAATCATAACCAGCAAACCATAACCTTGTCTTAGACACCTTATTTGACCCCCTTTAGTGCCACTACAGGACCTTGGTTGCAACAATGATCTATACCAGTGGTTCTCAAACTAGGGTCGCCGCTTGTTCAGGGAAAGCCCCTGGTGGGCCGGGCCGGTTTGTTTACCTGCTGCGTCCGCAGGTTCAGCCGATCACGGCTCCCACTGGCCCGTGCCGCTTACTGCAGCCCCCATTGGCCTGGAGCAGTGAACCGCAGCCAGTGGGAGCCTCGATCGGCTGAACGTTCGGACGCGGCAGGTAAACAAACAAGCCCGGCCTGCCAGGGGATTGCCCTGAACAAGCGACGGCCCTAGTTTGAGAACCACTGATCTATACAGTCCCAGTTTATGTCAATAAAATCACACTTAGCATTAATGATACTTTTCCTGTTTATTCTTCATAACTGAAATTTTTTTTCACTAAGGGTTGATGAATAATGTTGTATTTCAGTTGAACAACTCTTACAAAATGGCTGCCATCACCCATTATTCTCAATAGACTAAGGCAACACATTGTTCAGACAAAATGGCTCCTGGCTTTGCTATCACAGGTGGTGGTGACCGTTTTGAAAGAGAGTGGCTATGGTCTCCATCCCTTTGAGAATCATGGGAGGTGGCAGCCATTTTGAAGATGGCAATTCTTTGAGTCTCTCCAGATTTTTAAGAACCAACCTCTGCAGACAGCTCAAGGTTCAGCTATGATAATTAGTGGCAAAATTATTAAATATTAATTTAATATCATAATTTTAAATATTTCCTTTTAAAAGTAATCTGTTGAACCAGATCTACTCAGCTCAGATAGTAGGTGGGAACACTATACATGTGGGAATGTAGGAGTGCAGGAGGAAGGGGGGATTTGTGATACAAAACTGGGTGACTGGGCAACAATATGGCAGATGAAATTCAATGTTGGTAAATATAAAGTAATATACATTGGAGAAGATGAAGGTGTCTAAATTAGCTGTTATCTCTCATGAAAGAGATTTTTGGAGTCATTGTATCTAGTTCTCTGAAAACATCTGCTCGATCTGCAGTAGCAGTCAAAAAAACTAACTATGTTAGTAACCATTAGGGAGGAGAGAGAAAATAAAACAGAAAATATCATAATTCCAATGTTTAAGTTGATGGTATTACCCACACCTTGAATATTGCATGCAGTTCTGGTTGCCCCATATGAGAAAAAGATATATTAGAACTGGAAAAGATACAGAGAAGGGAAACAAAAATGGTGAGTGACAGGGGTGCTGGAACAATGTTTATAGTGGGTGTGCTGAGAGACATTGAACCAAACTAAACCCTATATATGATGGAAACCACTTGAAGCCACGAGGTGCAACAGCACCCCTCATTCCAGCACCTATGATGAGTGGTATGGAACAGCTTCCATGTAAGGAGAGATTAAAAATGACTGGGGCTGTCCAGCTTAGAAAAAAGATGACTAAGGGGGGATTTGGTAGAGGTCTATAAAATCATGAATGGCGTAGAGCAGGGGTCGGCAACATTCGGCACGCAGCTCACCAGGGTAAGCACCCTGGCGGGCCGGGCCAGTTTATTTACCTGCTGACGTGGCAGGTTCGGTCGATCGCGGCCCCCACTGGCCGCGGTTCGCCGTCCTGGGCCAATGGGGGCGGCGGGAAGCCGCGGCCAGCACATCCCTCGGCCCGTGCAGCTTCCCGCTGCCCCCATTGCCCGGGGCGGCGAACCGCGGCGAGTGGGGGCCGCGATCGTCCGAACCTGCCGCGTCAGCAGGTAAATAAACTAGCCCAGCCCGCCAGGGTGCTTACCCTGGCGAGCCGCATGCCGAACGTTGCCGACCCCTGGCCTAAAGAAAGTGAATAGGGAAGTGTTTTTTACCCCTTCACATAACACAAGAATCAGGGATCACCCAATGAAATTAATAGGCAGCAGGTTTAAAACAAACATAAAGAAGTTCTTTTACACAACACATACTCAACCTGTGGAACTTGTAGCCAGGGGATGTTGTGACAGTCAAAAGTATAACTAGATTAAAAAAGAATTAGATAATTTCATGGAGGATAGGTCCATCAATGGCTATTAGCCAAGATGGTTAGGGATGCAACTCAATGCTCTGGGTGTCCCTAAACGTCTGACTGCAAGAAGCTGGGACTAGATCACAGAGAATGAATCACTCAATAAATTGCCCTGTTTTGTTCATTCCCTATTTAATGGTTTTTGCCTGTGAAAATTAAGCTGGTCTTGTGGTTACGATGGTAGATTATACCTTAGGAGAATTGCAACTACCATGAATATATTTTACCTTATTTTACTTATATGTATATTCAACCTTAGCCCCATGTTAATATAGCCTTTGTCTGAGAATATATAATGGAGCAAAATTGTGGTATTTAAACTATAGCTCTGTTTGGGGGCTACCACCCCAAGAGTAAGATCAGAGATGGTGTCTCAGGCAGACAGTCTCTCCCATGGGATGAGCAATCATCTCTATCCAGCCCTGGTGCTCTGCTGGCATGTGTGAAAAGGACATTTGATATCATGACCATGGCTCCTCTTCACCCTTCCTCGACACTCTCTGTGCTGCTCACTTTTCAGCAAGGAGAAGCAGAAACAAAGCACCTGAAATCTCCAGAGTGCAGGAATTGCACAACTAAGCAAGGCAGGACAAGCTTCTAACTCAGTCCTTCCAGGCCTGCATAGATATGGAAGGGCCACTCGCCATCACACCCAGAATAATTGTCTTTATTTTTGGAAAGTGTCTCTCCAGATTAGCAGAGTTATATTAAGCAAATTCCCTCATTTCATTTTTATCCCAGTATAGCACAATAACCATTCCTCATTCAGTCATATTCTCCACAACTTTAATTATTTATGACTCCTCAAGGTTTGTTCTTTGTGGGTAGGATCATCTAAAATTTATCCTGATCAGTGTCCACTTAATTAACTACAATTAAGTACTAGAGTTTATAGGGAAATCAAATATCCAGGAGAGCAGGATGAAATTTATTTCCCATGAAAATCAGAGTTAACAGTTCCAAGGGACCCTTCTGTGATTTGCCCATAGTAATGAATAATATGGAAAACGTTAATTAATACATTATGAATGACACCTAGCTGCAGCAATAAAGTTAATGATAACATTCTGTCCTCAGGAAGCAATCTGATTTCCCCATTGAAAGGAATGATCTGGTGCAGTAACTACCGCAGGCTAGGAGAATCCACTTCTTTCTAAATCTATATCTCATAGGTCAGAGACAATGACAGAGAAAAGTTACAGTATGTTCAGTATGCACTGTTAAGTTGCTATAGTGTTGTGGTTATAGGGCAAACTACAACTTAGATGCAACAGGCATGGCTCCCTGCACCTCACTGTGGATGGAACACAAACATTCTTAGAGCGGATCTATGGGCAGCAGTCCACTGTTGCCAACCATGTTAATGTGACTGGCCAATTGTGTTAGTCATCTTTAAGCCCTGTCTCTCCAGGTGCCTGTGATAACAGCTGATTAAAGTTACTCAAAAACAGCATCTTCAAAACATTCTTATTACTATTTTATTTTATTAGTTAGCTTTTAATTGCCAAAAGAAACATAGCATTTAGGAAAATGAGTTAAAACAAAAGAGTCATATAAGAATGTTTCATTACCTAATCTTCACCACTCTATCCATAGCTCAGGTAGTTCAAGCTTATTTCCATCTCTGAGTTGGGAGAGCCAGCCTGGTTGCTGAAATCCCTGTAACTCCTGTCTTCGTGTCTGTCAGTTTGGGTGTTAGCTTCAGTCTGTTGATAAGCAGCTTCTCTCCTACTTTCTGAAGCCAGCAACTTTGATTTAGGTTCCTCTTTGATGCTAGGTTTGGTCTGGGAAGAGTTAACCATTCTAGCTTGGATGGCCAGTTGATGGCCCAGCCATTGTTATCATAACTCCTTTGAAGCTATTTACCCAGGTATTTTAGTTTTGCTGTTCTTCCATTTCCTGTTGTTTTCTCCCTCAACATGCTCCTTTGATTTAACTCCATAACATATAAGCCATCATAACAAGCACACAGAAGCATGTACCCATATTCAGAAAAAAATAGATATTTCCTAGTTCAGGGGTCGGCAACGTTCGTCACGCGGCTCGCCAGGGTAAGCACCCTGGTGGGCCGGGCCAGTTTATTTACCTGCTGACGCGGCAGGTTCAGCCGATCGCGGCCCCCACTCGCCGTGGTTCGCCGTCCTGGGCCAATGGAGGCGGCGGGAAGCGGCGCGGGCCGAGGGATGTGCTGGCCGTGGCTTCCCGCTGCCCCCATTGGCCTGGGATGGCGAACCGCGGTGAGTGGGGGCCGCGATCATCTGAACCTGCCGTGTCAGCAGGTAAATAAACTGGCCCGGCCTGCCAGGGTGCTTACCCTGGCGAGCCGCGTGCCAAACATTGCCAACCCCTGTCCTAGTTCATCACATGTAGCAACATCAAACCACATTACATTTTTGAAAAACATGGGAATTTGTGAGTGTGAAATGTCACAACCAATAGCATATGAATTTGGAGTAGCACCAATGGGGGGAAATGCTGATTTTTATAGTTTATTCTAAACAGATATTTATGCAAGAGTTTAGTACTTGTTTGACATTGCGAGCATGCTTCAGAACCCCCTGAAGACAGTGAAAGAGCTTTACAGTGAGTGTGAAACTTGTGTATAAACTCTAAAGATAAATGATGACAAAAACAACTAAAGGAGAGGCAAGTAAGATTCATAAAACTTTAGTCTAATGGGCCTAAACCTCAAAAATACTGTTGGTAAGAAAATTAAATGTAAAAATGCCAAGGATAATACTGTAGTAAATTGTTTGCAAACTATTAATTTTATCAGACATCTGAAATTTTTCACCACATGTGTATTTTGGCTCCACATTTGGCATAAATCAAAGTTGTTTCGTTATCTTATATGGAACTAAGCTGATTTACATTGGCTAAGGATTTTGCCCATTAAAAATGTGAGCAATAATTGCCAAAAATATGTTAATGGGAGACAAACAAACAATTTTTCCCCACTGAATATTTTTATTTATAAAACATTTTTGGAGAGAGAGGGTGTCAGAAAATGACTGGGAGAGATCAAAATTCTTTTCAGAGGCTATGTCTGTTGTTTCCTTTAAAAAATTCAACACTATAGGTAACGCTAATAGACATTGCTATAATTCAAAGAAGGCCTATTTAGGCTGAAAAGGATTTAGCCAGTAAAGTTACATAAATATCTTTCTACTACTGAGGAACCAAGATTTTTTTTTTTTAATAGGAACCTATAATTAGTCTCCTAAACCCATATTTAGGCAGCTGCTTGATTTTCAAAAGTGCAGCGCACCCAGGAGATTCCATTCAGGTCAATTAAAACTACTTTGGGCGTGGCAAATTTGAAAATTATATCACTCATTTAAAAATTCTTACATGTGGATGTTGAAGCCTAACTTTAGGCATCCATTTTGAAAATGTTGTCCAACATGACTTGGGTACTTGGATATCATTAGGCAGGGTTTAGACACTGACAGAGAGAGATTAGCAGCTTCGCAAGAGAAAGGCAGGTGCTCAGGTAGTGTAAATTGTCATAGCTTATTGATTAGCTGAAGTCTGCACCAGAGATTCTTGGCAACAGAGGAAGTAAAACCAGGAGTAATTTATGAGTACAAGGTCAGGAATGATAGAGCCACTAGATGGCTGAATCTTAGGTTATGTCTACACTACAGACCTGCGCAACTGTAAGGTCTCCTGTGTAGCTGCTCTATGCTCTCCCCCCGCTGGCATAATTAAACCCCCCCTCAACGAGCAGTGGTAGCTATGTCAGTGGGAGAGTGTCTCCTACCAACATAGCACTGTTCACACCAGCTCTTCTGTACCTCTGGCCAACAAAAGGTTTGCCAAGTAGTGCTAGTATAGACAAAGCCTAACTCTCAGCAAGTGTTCTTAAAAGTGTTTTCAAGGTTTAAGTAGACATGAGGTTGATCAGAAGCTCACTTTCCCCCCCTACCTTAAGTGTCTGAAGAGTGTTTTTTTTTCCCCAAGAGTGTATGAAAAAGATATACAACCCAGCTCACAATTCTTAAGAGAATGAGAATCAATCTTGAGAGCAATATGACAGATTATACTGCTGGCTGCTAGAAAGGCCATAGAATTGTATAAATTAAGAACCCTAATTCATCTCTTTTTAATCATGTACCCTTGGTATCTTCTAATCTATTGCAGTTATCTGTTCTTGATAAAATGGCTCCATATTGAGGTGAGGTTTGCTTTAGTGCTTTAATAGTTCTGGTTGCTCATTAAAGACCTCCTGTATTATTTTTAAAAATACACGGTTTTAAATTTATCAACAAGCAGCTATTATTATATTAACAAGAGCTGGTTAAAAAATTTCAACAGAAATGAAAATAAAATCACTTTTGTTGAATGTTTCCAGAGAAAACTTTTAATGTCTGGTGAAAAATTGAAAGCCAAAATGTGTTGGCCAAAAATGAACTATTTTGATTCAGAAATGCTGCCATGTGCCTCACGGAAGGTGGTGTTCAGTTGCTTCATGCCCCTATTTTACTCTATAGGCTGGCCTCCCTGTGTTCAGATTATGCCTTCCATGATGCAACATTGTCTCCTCTCATGGTGAGGGAAAGTGATTGCATAATGAGAGTCTCTGGCCATGGTGCATCATGGGAGATGTACTATGGAGCCAAACTCATAGAGGAGAATGGCAACATGAGAACATCAAACTACAACTCCCATGAGGCACCATGATAGGAAAGCAAAATAAAAATATTTTGTTTCTTGGTACATTTTTCCGAGATTTAATTTTTCAATGAAAATAAAATCATAATTTTCTGTGGAAACCAGATATTTTCTGTGAAAAGTTTATTTAATTGAAAACCCAATTTTCCACCCAAACAGTTTTCATGGAAAATTTTCAACCAGCTCTAACACTAACCCTCTGGTTAATAGTCTGTAGTGAAAGTCACAAATCAATATCCTTAAGAATTTTATTCTCCTTTGTAAAAAGAACAGGAGTACTTGTGGCACCTTAGAGACTAACAAATTTATTTGAGCATAAGCTTTCGTGGGCTACAGCCTACTTCATCAGATGCATAGAATGGAACACACAGAAAGAAGATATTTATACATCCAGAGAACATGAAAAGGTGGGAGTAGCCATACCAACTATAAGAGGCCAATTAATTGAGATGAGCTACCATCAGCAGGAGAGAGAGAAAAACCTTTGAAGTGATAATCGAGATGACCCATAGAAGGTGTGAGGCTATTTTAACATATTTTAACATGAGGAAATAGATTCAATTAGTGTAATGACCCAACCATTCCCAGTCTCTGTTCAAACCTAAGTTAATTGTATCTAATTTGCATATTAATTCAAATTCAGCAGTCTCTCTTTGGAGTCTGTTTTTGAAGTGTTTTTGTTGCAAATTGCCACCTTCAGGTCTGTCACTGAGTGGTTAGAGAGATTGAAGTGTTCTCCCACTGGTTTTTGAATGTTATGATGCCTGATGTCAAATTTGTGTCCATTTATTCTTAAAACTACAATACCCACCTGCTGAAGTGAAAAAACAGATTGACAGAGCCAGAAGAGTACCCAGAAGTCACCTACTAAAGGACAGGCCCAACAAAGAAAATAACAGAACGCCACTAGCCGTTACCTTCAGCCCCCAACTAAAACGCATCATCAAAGATCTACAACCTATCCTGAAAGATGATCCCTCACTCTCACAGATCTTGGGAGACAGACCAGTCCTCGCTTACAGACAGCCCCCCGCAACCTGAAGCAAATACTCACAGCAACCGCACACCATACAACATAAACACTAACCCAGGAACCTATCCTTGCAACAAAGACCGATGCCAACTCTGTCCACATATCTATTCAAGTGACACCATCATAGGACCTAATCACATCAGCCACGCCATTCACCTCATTCACCTGCACATCTACCAACATGATATATGCCATCATATGCCAGCAATGCCCCTCTGCCATATACATTGGCCAAACCGGACAGTCTCCTGATGTCAGATTTGTGTCCATTTATTCTTTTGCGTAGAATCATAACATTCAATGTATGTACATCCATAGATACAGGAAACTTCTTTCATCTTCACATTAGGAAATATTGCAAATTTAACAACAGTTTATCCTGACAATTTCAGTCTAGAGCAGGGGTGGCAAACCTGTGGCTCCGGAGCCACATGCAGCTCTTCAGAAGTTAATATGTGGCTCTTTGTATAGGCACCGACTCTGGGGCTGGAGCTACAGGTGCCAACTTTCCAATGTGCCGGGGGTGCTCACTGCTCAACCCCTGGCTCTGCCCCAGGCCCTGCCCCCACTCCACCCCTTCCCGCCCCCTCCCCTGAGCCTACCGTGCCCTTCCTCCTGCCCCCCTCCCCTCCTGAGCCTCCTGCATGCCACAAAACAGCTGATTGGGAGGTGCGGGGAGGGAGAGGGAGGCACTGATCAGCAGGGCTGCCAGTGGGTGGCAGGCGCTGGGAGCAGTGGGGCCTGGGAGCTGTTTTGGGGGGCGAGGGAAGCTGCTGACGTATTACTGTGGCTCATTGGCAATGTCCATTGGTAAATTCTGTCTCCTTCTCAGGCTCAGGTTGGCCACCCGTGGTCTAGAGGTTCAGTTCTGGTTGTTAGATCCCAGTTCTATATTAAAAAAACTATTTGGGTTATTGTTAATGCCTAGGACAAATACAAGAAAGGCTTTCAATTTAATGCCCTTATTTACAGAACAAATATACAGTTCAGCCATAGAAAATTGATGCAAGTAGCCCTTTTAATCTTTTCACCCTGTAACTATTTAAAAAAAAAGTATTTTTAGTGTAAAAATGCCAAAATTTACATTATCAGGCTTTTGCTGCAATACCAATAACCCAGTTTAAAATGTTCCCAATTTAAACTTTTAAAATCTTGATTTATAGTTGCTGGAAGTCCCTTAACAATAATGATGCTCCAAAGTGTAACTAATACCTACAAAACAGGAGGAGGAACTAGCGAAAGGAGACACAGAGATGTATTCTGAGGTCATTAACACTGGTGCAAATCTGCTGAAGTCACTGGAATTAACTAATATTGGTGTAACAGAGATCAGAATCTCCCCTCACAGCACTAACATATAGGAATAGAGACGTACTTGCATTTATTGTGTATGTGACATGAGTTATGTGATTATGGATATTGTTAGTGTGGTGTTGTTCATATGAAAGCAAACAGAACAACCCAGAGGCTTAGAATTTTAATAATGTCTCAGTTGCCATGTTGGTTGATGTACTATACTCTGTGAAAGTTTTATCGAACAAAAGCCACATTATATCAAATGGGCAGCTCCTATAGGTTCCCACTCTAGTTTAAATAATCATAATTTTGGTTCAGCAGTCTCAGATGGTACTGTCCAAATATACATGATATGTGGTATTTGAAAGGCCCCAATCCAAAGCCTATTGAAGTTCTTTCCACCAACTTCACTGACCTTTAGATCAGGATATAAGTAAGTTTGCACTTCAGAAAGTTGGTCGAGGAAATAATTACCAGATCTGAGATGACTAATAAGTAGGCTTTTCTTCATTCTTCACCCCTACATGGGGAAAAATCATTTTTGTAACAGATTGGACTATGTGTGTAATAATACTTGATATTGATAAGTATTATTGAAGACTATGGAGTCACAGAAAACATAGTTCCTTTAAAATTATGAGCAGGAAAAAATGAGAGAAACTGACAAATGTCTTCAGGTAACATTAAATTTAAAAGCATGCCTTAGTGAGAAAGGCCATATAGACAAATAGAGCAATGATCACCCCATCCATAAACTCTCTGAGAAACTAATATACTATGAGAAATCTGCTAGGCAAGATTATGGTTTCAAACCACCAAATGTGTTGGTGAGTGGGGTAAGAATGGTGACTCCATGAATGATGAATTGGGGCCTATATTTATATTAGTTGTGTGTGTGCACTCATGCACACACATTCGTAGTATTAAAACCCATTCCATTATCTCTAAATACTTTATGTAACAATATATCAATATATTTGTTTTATTTGGTAAGTTACGTGTATGAAAAAAATGGATTATCAATAAAAATGTGGAGGGGGAAAAAAACCCCAATTCTGAGATTAAGAAGAAAACATCATAAACCTAAATGTGATAGATTTTTTTTAATAGAGACTATTCCCTGAAGCGACTGTAGGGTCTGAATAAATCCCAAATGTATATAGTTTAGTTAAATAAAATATTTCCTTCTTGACGTAATTTGGCTATAAACAATGCCCCCCACTGTTTCAGCCCTAATATTTATGGCACTTTCATTAATGTGCTTACAATAAATATAGTAAGGGAGACATAAGCACATTAATAATACATATCATGCTTCATAGCTTTTGCTCTTGGAATGTCTTATCCTGCACCTATTGAAGTCAATGGGAATCCTGCCATTAAATTCATTTGAAAGAAAATTGAACCTGCATTAAGAACCAATAAATTCAACATCAAGGAGTTAAACTGTGGAGTAATTTCTCTTTTTAACCTCCATTGTAACTTATTTCCTTATTGTGACAATCCAATTCATTTTGTTGTTGCTTACCTACAACAGTTTTGGAATGTTAATAAATTCCAGAAATAATTTGCATTATTTGATGTGCTCTTCCCTATTTTAAAATTTAAGATTTCATTTTTCAAGTAAACTCCTGAAGCTGTATACTAACAAGTGGCGGACAATGTCTATACCACTTTAATTCCAACCACCTTAAAGGAATAGTAGAAGAAGTAATATACTTTAACCATTAAAAATTATTGAAACATTATACATCTGGCTCAATCAAATTAATCTTATAAATTCATTATATCACAAGTTCTGAATTAATTAATTGCTTTATTTTCTATGAAAGAGTAAAACTTCTTGTTGAAAACAATGATCATTAACGTGTATAATCTCAGTTTATTAAAAAAAAAAATGGTTTAGTCCAATGTGCTAAATCCACTTTCATGAGGGTATTGCATAGCCTCCAGCATTTTTCTATAACATTTCACTTTTTGTAAGAAACATTAAGAACATTTCTTAATAGGAACTTGTACAATTAGACAAGATGGATAAAAAGTTACAGTAGTTGAGAGCTACTTAGAGGTTCAGTAAATGCTGAGGTATTTTACTAAAATTGAATGTAAATTACTGCTATTACCATGTCTTCATTAAGACTACTAAGGGACATTTTAGTCATCTCTGATTTTCTCTTTATAAAAGTTATTGTGACCTACAGTTATGTCACAAGGAGATAATACCCAAAAGAAAATGAGTCAATTTTGAAAAGAAAATGAGAGATGATAGAGCACTGAAAGAAAAGGCAACTAGAAGCTTTTCCCTGGAGGAACCCAGAGGAGCGAGTAGGATTTTAAGACGTAGTATAGCTTTTGTCAACTCTAAATCTGATTTTTGTACCACATTTGTGTCTATCTTGCCCTCTGGAAACAGACAGAAAGATATGTTTAGGTTTCAGAGATAACAGCCTGAAGAAGGGTAACAGCCAAGATAATCTCCGTTTCATATCACAATGATCATGAACAAAATGACAGGCTATGTAATTATAATACAGATTTGCTCCAGTAGCTAGCACTTACTAGCTTAAATTTACTGGAGGAGGTTGGAATCATGTAAAAGGATACCCTCTACCATGGCAAAGTAAAAAATGTGTCATGGAAGCCCACCAGACTTTGGTCTCAGAACTTAGTGATAATATAAGGGATAGGTTTTTACACATTTAAAACCCACACAGATAGCATTGGTTTTGTAATCTCCTAATAGAAATGAACACCTTACATTGAGATTCCATTTAATATTTACTTAACCTCATATATGGTTCCCAGGCCTGATAATTTTTCTGCTCCATAAAGAAGGAGGTCTTTGCTTGTTTTAGGCTTGCCCTCTGATTCTAAGTATCTAGAAGTAATTGTGTCAGAGTTAAATTCAGCAGCATGTTTTCTATTCCTTAGAATCTGTTTGCACACACTGATGACACCGAAATATCTGATATAAACACTAATTGTCCTATCAGCTACACTGCTTGTGAAAAATAAATAAAGTGAAAACACTTTAAATGCCCATCTTCATCTTTCAAGGACAGA
The DNA here is from genome assembly GCF_002925995.2 of Terrapene triunguis. Taxonomy (NCBI): domain Eukaryota; kingdom Metazoa; phylum Chordata; order Testudines; family Emydidae; genus Terrapene; species Terrapene triunguis. The sequence continues at coordinate 3,037,780 of NW_020664383.1, forward strand.
GGAGTATTGCAAGGGGCTAAAATGAACAAAGAATGACAGTTTAAAAGGTTTTGAAAGTGTTTGGTCTATATTTTTAAACATTTGCAACTGTGACTAAATTTATATGTAAGAATCATAACTCAGCATCTCAGTCTCACTTATACTCTGACGTACTGTTTGTTTCAAGGCAACTGTGCATTGTTGTTCCTGATGATTAGTTATGTGGATTCTACTGGTTTTTAGGAAGGTGGGCATAGAGGATTCTAAACATATATTACACGCAGAGGGAGGAAAATGTTCTGCCACCCAGTTAATCTTATTTTTTTAATTATAATTTTACTTTTATGGGGTTGTTAGGTCATCTTACAGTCTCTTACCAGGTGAACCAAGGCTATAATAGAAAATATATTCAATTATCACCTTTTATATAATCTTACAAGGAGCCAAGTGAGGGTGAATATTAATATGGCAATCATGCTGATGCAGAAATAGACAGGACCCAACATGAATGAAGTCAGGTGTCAGATGTAAATATTAATGCTCTGTCAGAAATAGATTTCTGAATTTAAAATCTCCAAAAGAGAAAACAAGCAACAGTTAAATAACAGGTTCTATTGGGCCAAAAGAAATCTGATGAGGTTCAACAAGGACAAGTGCAGAGTCCTGCACTTAGGAAGTGCACCACTACAGGCTGGGGATCGACTGGCTAAGCAGCAGTTCTGCAGAAAAGGACCTGAGGATTACAGTGGATGAGAAGCTAGATATGAGTAAGCAGTGTGCCCTTGTTGCCAAGAAGGCCAACGGCATATTGGGCTGTATTAGTAGGAGCATTGCCAGCAGATTGAGGGAAGTGATTATTCGTCTCTATTCGGTACTGGTGAGGTCACATCTGGAGTATCGCATCCAGTTTTGGTCCCCACACTATAGAAGGGATGTGGACAAATTGGAGAGAGTCCAGAGGAGGGCAATGAAAATTATTAGGGGGCTGGGCCACATGACTTACGAGGAGAGGCTGAGGGAACGGGTTATTTAGTCTGCAGAAGAGAAGAGGGAGGGGGGATTTGATAGCAGCCTTCAACTACCTGAAGAGGGGTTCCAAAGAGGATGGAGCTAGGCTGTTCTCAGTGGTGGCAGATGACAGAACAAGAAGCAATGGTCTCAAGTTGCAGTGTGGGAGGTCTAGATTGGATATTAGGAAACACTATTTCACTAGGAGGGTGGTGAAGCACTGGAATGGGTTACCTAGGGAGGTGGTGGAATATCCATCCTTAGTGGTTTTTAAGGCCCAGCTTGACAAAGCCCTGGCTGGGATGATTTAGTTGGTGTTGGTCCTGCTTTGAGCAGGGGATTGGACTAGATGACCTCCTGAGGTCCCTTCCAACCCTGATATTCTATGATTCTATTGAGGAGGGCATAAAAAGAAGACTGTGAAAATAAACATTAGAAACATTGTAGAGCTTCCTGGAAAGAAAGAGAGAAAGAAATCTGGTGGAGGAAAAGGTAACATGACCCCCACAGAGGAACCTTACAGCAAATGCTCTTGCGTACATGAAGATAGACAGCAGACAGTAACTCCACTACATGATAGTCCTGTGGCTAATACACATATAGCACATATCTGCCTCTAATAGGTTCTGACATTCTACAATGTTGCTAGGGGCAACATAGTATGGAAATGAGGAAAAATGGGGGCTCCTGCGTGATTTGGAAATAACTGAAAGACGACAAAAGTGTCAAATTGGCATTTATAGAGTCCATTTTGGTAGAACATGGTAAAACACGGTAGAACTGTGTTTTAAGCAGATTAGTAAACAAAATTCATTGTTAGGATATATCGGTAAACTCCATTGATATATACTTTCAACCTGAACTAGCAGCCAGAAAATATATTATACTTTCTATAGAATAACTCTTCTAACCCCCAAAATGTGCAAATCTGGAAATGAATGGTGTAAGGATGCAGCCACTACACTCATTCCTTCTGCACATTCTGTCACTACATGCTGAATGGCTTTAATAGCTATGGCTATCATTTTGCAAAAGTGTGTTTAAATTAAGGATGAACAGTACTGTGATAAAATTTGAATCAATGTAAAGCAGGAGGCTGTGTGTGTGTGATTTATTTCAGAAAATTAGTGTTTTAATTAAATATATTTTGGCTAAGATCATGTAGCCCCTACTATTGTAAGTAAAAGCCACTGAAGTCAATGGGACTGTTGAGGTAAGGGCTACAAAGTAAGCAAACTAATTTAAATGTTAGGCTTGAACTGTTTCTCCCTCCCTAATTCTACATCCATATCAGAAAAATGTCAACTTTTAATACCATACTCCCAACTTCTGTGTAAATGCTGCTTACAGAAAACCTCACTACATGTGCAGTATTGCTGCTGTTATGCTGATAATGCTAATGCATGTGTTTGTAATTGTGTTACCTGTTACTAGAGCTGGTTGAAAAATCGGGATATGTATCATGTAAATTAAGGGAAAACAGTCTCTACTTTTCATTGAATAATTTTAAAATTCTAAATCTTTAAACCAACTGTACCATTACCTATGTATTTGCCCTCATGATGGAAAAATATTATTTTTCTTTTATTCTTTTAACACAGAGTAGCTGATTTTTGCGGTTTTAGGTGTAAGACTCAGAAGTTCCGAGTTCAATTCCTGACTCAGCCATAGACTTTGTGTGTGGCACTGGTGAGTCACTTAATCTCTTTGCCTCAACCCAGCAAAACACTTACACATGTGCTTTAACTCTAAATATGTGAATAACGCCAGTCAAGTTTAAAAAAAAAAAGGCATTGCTGAATTGGGGGCCTTGTTCCTGTGTTCCCTATTTGTGTAATAAGAATAACAATACTTCCTATTCATCAGAATGTCAGTGAGGATAAATGAATTAATGTTTGAAACACTCATATTCTATTTTAGGGGCCAAGTAAGTACCTCATCTCCTTGCTGCCTATATTACAACTTGAAAAAAAATCACTTGCAAATTGATTAAAGCTATATCTCCCTCAGGAAATTTGTGCAATGAAATCTTCCTTGGTGCCAGTATATTTGCAAAGAGTGCTGATCCTTTGCCTATAATTGCTGACTTCATTTAACCAAATGATAATGAAGTACATGGCATGCTCAATAATTCTGAAGTATTTTCCAGAAAGGAATGTGCCAAGTGTAGTGGCTATCTCAAATTTATTTAAAAAGGCAGATACAAATCAGTCCTGTTCAGCCCAGTGATTCTGTACCCTGCCTGTAGTAGAGCTGGATAAACAACAACTCAACAAATAATGTATGCATTGAATTCTGTTCCTATTTCTCCTTGTGAAATACCCACAAATAAGCTGCCGTTTTTCATTAAGTTGTTTGCTATTCACAAACGTTTAGACTTTGGATTGTTCAGAAAATGGTGGTTGTGTGTATTCACAATTGGCTACTCACACTGCTGCTCATTAAACACATGTTTAGGTGATTTGCTAAATCAGGCTGAATGCCCTAGTTTCCCTGCTGTGATTGTAGTTTATTGCCCACTTCCACATCTTTCTCTCACTGTCACTTGGCATCTAGAGCAGCCCTCTGATCCTTAAGTGGTGACTCATTATGGCACAGTTTAACACACACACACCCTACTTCCCCCAAACAGCCCCACTCCTTCCCATTTCAACCCACAAAGAAGAGCTTACATAAGGGCCAAGGGATCCCATCAGGTGAGAATGCACTCTGTTTCCCACTGCTGAAGGGCATACATGTAGAAATCTGCTGTGCTTAAGAGTGCAACTCACTGAAACGGGTTCCCAAACTTTTT